>NW_025963957.1:8582500-8855000 GCF_023055435.1 Haliotis rufescens | reverse complement strand
TGACATAAACATGGTGATGTTGACATATCAATTGTGGGTAAATGTATATCTTTGACAAGTGACAGATTGAATTTCTAAAAATTTTCATGTTTTGTTTGCACATTGGGTTTATGCTCACTATAACCAGAGCAATGCGGAGCAGAGTAGAGCAATGACCAATAGATATATCCAGCAGTATGGGTCAGTACTGTGTAATTGTACCTTGGTTATGTATTGACCAACAGATTGACCACCCTCGCCACTGGTTCAACACTCCAGGTGTTGTGGATGCTGGTGTCAGTGTAGTGAAACAACTGTCATGTGGTAGAATATCCCTATTTTAAAGTTAAGAACTTAATATGCTATAAGTCTCTGTATCACTTGAATGTAATCACTATGATATGTTATATAAGGTTTACTAAGCAAAGGGGTAGAATAGGTACTCAGCAACCCATGCTTGTCGAAAGAGGCGACTAACAGGATCGGGTGGTCAGGCTGTGTAGATTGATGCTCATGGAGTCAATCACTGGATTGTCTGGTCCAGATTCAATTATTTACAGAACGCCCTCATATAGCTGGAATATTGCTAAGTGCAGCATTAAAACAACAAACAAACAAACATGCCGACCACCTGGTTACAGTTGGCCGACTACATGGGTTCAATGGACCTGATATACAAGTCGCCCTGGGACAATTAGATAGTCACAGAGAACCAGGCACGCCTTTCTGGGTACCTTTATATTTGGTTTTGTTAAAACCCTGCAACTTACTGTGTTGGAGGACAACAATACATTAGTGTTGCGTTTGGTATATGATTTCATGTGCACTCTTTATTTTGTCCAACAATTTATGTCCCTGAAAAAGTTAAGAGTTGAACTTGAAGCTGATGTGGTTGTCATCATAATGAAAATAGATGTAGTCATCCTCAGTGTCTTTGCTCATCATGCAAGGAACAGGTTCAATCCCTGAAATGAGCACAATGTGTGAAGCCTATTCCTGGTTTCCTCCGCCATGATATTAATGCAATATTGTCAAAGGTGACATTAAACCACGCTCACTCCAATAGCTTAAGGACATTTTAGCTGAGGATATTGTTCAGATGTATCTGTCACCTTCAGGATGGTGAGAATACAGTTATACTTATACAAATTAGACATTCATTTCTCCTTGTTAAGTAAAGAATAATAATACATCTTTCTTTCAAAACTGTCGTCATTGGGTTTAGAGTTCCTTAGACTAACATGTACGAGACACTCACAGGGTCTAGAACACTTGAATAGTATAATTTGAATTAGGTGTTCGGGAGTGCTGAGTAATCCTTGTTGGTTGAATAATAATAAACCAGAAAGTTGCCTGCAAATATTGTTGTGGTTGTTTAAGGATCCTACGGCAATCAATATTAATATCACCTGCTACTATTGAATCAATATCAAGGTCAACTGCATTACATGTTGACATATTCAAGTTAGACATACCAATCAACAGGTGTTCATTCCTACTTGTGATTTTCACCCAAAATGCCTTCAGTCCTATTATCAATAAGTTATCTTTGCATTTAGTAAATAAGTTGTCATTAATATATAGAGATGGCAACCCCTCCACCCCATCATGTATAAATGCACTGCAGGAACCTGGTCACAGTCCAGGGAACAATGGTCCCAGAGCCGCTTGCCATGAGTGTTCTGAAGGTCTCTGCTAGTGATCCTAACCCTGTCCCCAGGAGGCCTCATCTGTGTTTGTATCATCCACTTGTTGATACTTCCGCCACTTTGTTTTCAGAATGACCACATCTGGGTTGTAATTGGAGTGGGGAGGGGGAGGGGGGAGGGCAAAGCTTGGTGGGAGGATGAGATGTGTTGGGGGAATGGAATGTTTGGGGATGGGTGGGACTGGGAAGAACTGAGTTGAGTTGAGTTGAGTTGCATGTGGTCACCCTTGGAGACTGACTGATCTCTTTGTTCCATCTCAGTGTATGTTTGCTCGCGGTGGATTTTGTACAACATTTTCTCTGAATTTACTTTTTTTGATTTACTGCTGTGATGGGTCCAAGGTTGGGATGTACATCATAGTAACATCAACATTATAAGACACAGCAGTTGGATACCCCTGAAAGTACAGATGAACCAGAAAACATTTAAATACATGTAGTAAGTGTTTAAATAATTTCTGTTCTTTGACCTAAGAACCTTACAATTAAATATCCTCATCATCTGTTGATACTGTAAATTTAACTCCCATCAAAAACTTTCATATGATCAATTTGGATAGAAACGCAGAGAATAAAACGTAAGGTGTCATGACAGTTATATAAGAATTATTGATCATTCATCATATCTGAAGCAGAATGCATAGCATAATCCACTAGCTGGTGGCATGTGGTCCTGTGAACAGTGCACAGGTCACAAATCAGGAGGAGTTAAGCAACAGGTGGAGTTAAGCAACGTTGGTCACGGAGAGAAGCTGGATGCTTGAAAGCTTTCACCAGGGCTTCGGTCCTGCCCCACACTGAAGCATAGGTAGCACATGTTGGGTCTCCTTGGGCAAGTTCGAAATGTGCCTTTGTTCACCCAGCAGTGAATGGGTACCTGGTAGGATGAGATAGCCATGTGGCTGTTAACCTACTTGTGCCTCAAGGCAGTTTGGGTTGTGTCCCCCTCTCCCCCGGGAACTGAGAATGACTGTTAAGTGTTATGCACAGGGGATCAACCATATATTGACAAAATGTAATATAATTGTTTACACAGAACATGCCTGTTTCAAGAGGTTGAACTGTAGATAACACAACAGTTTGTTTCTCGAGACCATCATTCTGTTTTTATGTTGATATCATTTCTATGTTCATACTGAAGTTGTTTGTTTAGAAATTGATTTAATGACTTTGGTTTTTCTGTTAACCTACGTTCAAGTACCTGATCAGGAGTATGACTTTTTGTGGATTTGGGGTTGAATTTTGTAAAGCCATCTGCCAACTTGACTTGCACCCCATTGGGCTTGCTTTGTGGGCTAAGGGGGCTTTGATTTTGATTTTTATCACTAGTTTGATGAAGGGTATAGGCTACATGAATGTGTTAGTGAGACAGGGATAATTTACAGAATCAAATGTCTTATATAGGCCCCATTTAACTCAGATAAATTACTTTGTATTTAAATTTGTTTTCCCATTTGAGTGTCTTTCTGCTAAACCACAGTGCATGATGTACCCCTCTATTTATCACTCTCTGCCCACTGTACCCCTCTATTCATCACTGTCTGCCCACTGTACCCCTCTATTCATCACTGTCTGCCCACTGTACCCCTCTATTCATCACTCTCTGCCCACTGTACCCCTCTATTCATCACTGTCTGACCGCTGTACCCCTCTATTCCTCACTGTCTGACCACTGTACCCCTCTATTCATCACTGTCTGACCACTGTACCCCTCTATTCATCACTGTCTGACCGCTGTACCCCTCTATTCATCACTCTCTGACCACTGTACCCCTCTATTCATCACTGTCTGACCGCTGTACCCCTCTATTCATCACTGTCTGACCACTGTACCCCTTTATTCATCACTGTCTGACCACTGTACCCCTCTATTCATCACTGTCTGACCGCTGTACCCCTCTATTCATCACTGTCTGACCACTGTACCCCTCTATTCATCACTGTCTGACCGCTGTACCCCTCTATTCATCACTGTCTGACCACTGTACCTAAGGCAACACTTTTTTAAGTTTATGTTTCATGGAAGTATTCCAGCTTTTCACACAAGGTCGGTCGGTCGAAATAAAAATATAAATAAATAGCTATGTCAATAATGTATTTATTTATATGAAAATCATTCTGCCCTGGCATTAAAAGTGAGTTCTGGAATGATTGATGGTGATGTAGACATGGAATTTATGACATTTCTAACTTGTATAACAGGGTCTATAGTAATAGTGGGAGACATAATAAACACAACTAGTTTTCTGTCTAATTTATATATTTTCTAGCTGCTTTACAGTAGTGACGGTGTGCCAATGAAACAAAACTTAAAAATTGTGTGGCCTAATTTACCAGTACGATACTAACAAGTAATTAAGTGCTCTAGGTTTGCTGTGCTGGACTGGGTTCATCAAGAGCCCCTCCTGAATTTTTAATGGTTACCTGGGGGCCCAGAACAAAACAAAGATGATAGTGACACTAGATTTATTCACAGCATTATTTGTCATGGTTTACTTGTTTGTGTGAACAATTACTTGTTTAATAGTTCCTAACCATATGCATGAATGTCATACACTCATATTTCGATGCATTTAAACGCTGATACATTTGTTATGGTTAAATGTCTGTTCCCCTTCACCAAGCAGATGACACGCTGGTCAATAGAATCCATCCTTCAGAGATTGTCTCGGATAAAGCTGTCTATGGTCTACAGTGACATAATTTTACTTCTTAAAGGGGCACTGATCTAAAGCAATTCCCCGGGACTGGTTGTTGCCTTTATTTTTGTTTTTTCCCATGAGTACCCGGATGATATAGCAGAAACCTCGACTAGTTTGCGACCTGTGCTGCGCAATTCGTAAGCACATTTGTCACTTTTATTGACAGTATATATTAGGGCGCATGGTCACATTGATCAACAAAATGAAATACAGTTTTGGAAATGATAAGGAAATGTAGGTATCTTTGTGGGTAGCATCAGTAATGGTGACGAAGTTTTGGTAAGTCACTTGCTTGGTAATTGTGCGATTTTCGTTTACACTATTTTGACAACACAAAGTAAATATTTCTCCTGAGCATTGCTTATTTTATCGTGTTCATATTAAACAGTCTAAATGTGTAAAATTTTCCCTTAGGAAATCTATTAAACGCCTGAATATTCAGTAATTTTTCAAATTGACTGAAAAATATGTCCATCTGTATTATTATGACAACGAATTACAAACATTTTTATGTTTAACATCATCACCAAGGGACTGAAAATGTTACTATGAAAAGTACATTTCTACATGGTTTGGCTTCTAATCCTAGATAATAAGGGGCGGTTTGGTAGCCTAGTGGTTAAAGCATTCGCTCGTATCGCCGAAGACCCGGGTTCGATTCCCGACATGGGTACACTGTGATATTGCTGGAATATTGCTAAAAGCGGCGTAAAACGATACTTACTTACTCCTATATAATAATCTATTGTTATGTGTTTAGGCCCTTTTGATCGTCCTTATCAATTTTAGTCAATCTGTTAAAGAAATGGACAGATTTTTCAGTCAAAATGACACATTTTATAAATTGCCTGACAGAATAACATTTTACAAATTGACTGTTATATATACAAGCCTACAAAGGAAAAGACTTGTGAAAACAATGTCTATCGCGCATCGAAGAATTTCCCAACCAAGACGTAGAGGAACAAGAATGAATCTGTCCAATGCTATAGCGAATGAAGGAAAACAAAATGCAAATATCATAATTACAACCTACCAAATTTATGTGTATAATTTTAGGCAGCTTCCTTGTTCGAGGAATGTATCTGTGAATATCCACACAAAGGAACAATATCCCACTCGTCTGCAGCTGTACAAAGAATGTTATTCGATGTGAAATGTGTCTCTGTAACAATCAAATATTTTAAAATATATATATCATTTCGGGATATTATAACCCATGTTTGTTTCTCAACTGATCACTTAGATTGTTTCAGGTGTTTCACATAGGTGTCAAGTCTCAAAGGTTGGCTGAGAAAGCCCACGTGACAACTATTTTCAAAACGTCCACGGTTCCTAAAGAAATCCACTGAGTAAGATAACAATGAGCAATCATCAACGTATTATCGGTTAACCCTTTAAACAAAGTATGTTGTTTTTACATCGACACTTCACGCCATGATATGAGTGTATTCCCTTTGTTTTAGTAAACCTAGACATGTAAACACTCACTTTTGACATATCCACTGTGCAAGATAACAGTGATTAATCAATCAATGTATTTTCTGTTAATCCTTTGATGACTAGGAACGATCCGTTGATTTACAAAAAAGTAAATCAACAGATCATTCATCTCTTGCTGGGCTGCCACATGCATATTACATAACTCACATTTCACCTCACTTCAAACCTGGATTTAGATTGAATAATTACCCCAGACACAATAAATGCCAAATGGGAACCTTTGTCAGGTATTCTGAGTGGTGCTACCACTAATTATACCTGTAATAAATTCATTAACTGACTATCAAGTGAATGACGACAAATACACAAGTATAGGGTTATACCAGAAAATGTGGATGACAACAAGGGAGAAGTAATCGTATTCTCGCCACAATCCGAAATACGAAAATGCTTTCACTGCATGGATACTTTTTTTATTATTAAACTATAACCATCTGGGATATTTCCAAATGACGACATCCGATGAGCTCCGCCGTTCTTTTTGTCTGTTTGTTTAGGCTGAAGAAATTAATTAACATGCGCCCTTTGTCAAAATCTTTATAGATCACAGTTAACCAATGAGTGTTCAAAAATGAGTAAAACAAATAATGCCTCCAAGTCCTTGCAGACGGTAGCCCAGTCTCTTGTCACGCTCAGTTGCGTTACGTATCATCCGGGTACTCACGGCGGGGGGAAAACAATAACAAAGGCAACAACCAGTCCCGGGGGAACTGCTTTAGATCAGTGCCCCTTTAAGGGTTCACGTTGATGTCCGCGCTGCTGGGCAAGTCAAACCTTCATCATCTTCACTCATCAGTAACAGGATGACAGTAACAGGCTCTCAGTCAACCTAATCCGTGCTTATGCTATGAAAACACAACAAATATATTTTAGCTATCTGTACTATTTTCTTAATTCACTTACATACATGAAAATAACAATCTCCCGTCTCCTCCTTTTGCATTATTTGGTAACTTTCAACTTGAAGACCTATTTGAAGCAGATCTAAATATGACACAGATTTACCTGGAGTAGACAAACTTGGTGACAAAGATGTCAGTATTTTGTTCAAAATTTGGATTTCTTAAAAGTTCATATTTTCCTAAATTCTGATATATTTTAATGCATGGAGTTACTTCCTACTTGCCCAGCAGCTGGTCGAGGGATGTTCCCCATCATGTTTGTTTAAGGTGGGGGCTCATCTCAGAAACTGTGGGGGACCTGTGGATGCTTGTAACACATAGATAGTGATTTGCAACACAACATGTGGATACATGTAGCAGGACTGGGTCTGATGCCCAACACATATATATTTTTTTGTTTATCCTAGGAGAGGTATATGTGGAGTGACCACAGTCCTTAGGTGTCCAGCATACAGCATGGCTGAGTACCCAAGCTGGCCATATAGACAAAAGGCTTGAGTAGGGAGAGGGCTGGGGCTATTGTGTTAGTTCACAGGGTGTGACATTCACAAACAAACCATGCAGTAAGCATGCTTAGTAAGAATGCCGTGACTGATAGTTTAGTGTTTAAAGTAGGCTGAGCAATAAAATAAAATGACTACAGCTGCATTTAATTATGTACATGAATTATACTTAAAAGTTAAAATATAAGAAATTTCAAAATAGGTAACTGCCACATACATACACAGTAGACACATGTTTCCTTCACATCTCAACTTTACATAATTCACACTGCAACTGCATATTGATAATCATCCACTGGTTTCAGACTAGCAAGAAGTTGTTTCCCCCCATTCAAGGGCATGGTCTTGGTTTCAATACATATTTGTCTTGGGGGGGCAACTGACCCATAAAAATATCACTTAATATAGGCAACAAATCTCTTCCAACTGAAGAACAAACTTCGGGAAACAACCAGCAAACAAATTTTAATTTAAAAAAAGCAAACTGGCAGCTGTTTCTAAAACTCTGCAATCAAACCGACACATTGTAAATACACAACACAGACATTGACACATTTAACCTTAATTTAACAAACAAATTACATAAAATTGCCATTAAATGTATACCCACCTAAAAACATAACCATACACACAACCCAGTACCTTGGTGGAGCACCGGAATAATAAATGCTAGAAAACAAACAAAAAAGGCTCTCAACAAATCTTAGACAGACTGTTCTAAGTGACCTTTAGCTATACAACTGAGAATTAAAACTAAACAACTAATCACAGCAGCTAGGTAAAATCACTGGCAAACTGTGTAACAAATTTAAAGCCATAAAAGATAACTGCAAACAAGCTATTTATCCCAATATCAAGAACCTTACCACAAACAAAGAAAAAGCTAATGCAATGGCTGCCCACATTTTTAAAAAACAAGCAACTCCACCAACTGCCCACCCCAATTTCAAAACACCATCAATAAACAGCCAAAATACACTTAAAGACCAGACTACACACTTCTCCCAATAAACAAGATAATAAACATACATGAATTACAAACAGCAATTGAAAACCAAAACACAGCCTGAGCCACAGGACTAGATGACTTTAGTTACAGTATACTTAACAAAATACCAATTAAAATACAAAACATACCACTACAACTTCCTAATCAAATATGGCTAACAGGCACCACAGCAACACAATGGAAACATGCTCAGGTAGTACCAGTCCTCAAACCGGGGAACCCCCAAAGCAAGCCTGACTCCTACAGCCCCATCTCTCTTACTTCCCACATTTGTACAATCATGGAATCCATAATTAATAGCAGGCCTAATGTCGAAATTTCTACCAAAAAAAAACCTATTTAGTCCTGACCAGAGTGGCTTCACACCAAATAGACAAAAGTTTAGACCATTGTTTACATTTGGAACAAGATATTCGAACAGCACACGCACAAAAACAATACACATTGGCCATATGCATAGATTTTAGCAAAGCTTTCAACATCCCCAAACCAGACAATAAGCTTTAAACAGGCACATTCTAAATTTCATACACCCCATAAGGTAGCATATTGTCACCGACTCTCTTTAGTTTCATGATCGCTGACATTTTTTCCAAATTCAGCCCAAAATACAAATATTTCAACTGCAAAATGTTCAGATGACATCTCCTTTGGGACTTCATCCACTTTAATAACACAAGGAAAACTAAAATACAATCTGCTCTAAATGGCATTCAAATATGATCTACCCAATGGGGATTTCAAATAAATACTAAAACTACAATTGGCATGCTCTTTAAAAACACATTAATGAAAAATTATGCACCCAAACTGCACTTTCATAATGAAGAAATTACTTTCCAAAAAGAGGCAAAATTCTTAGAAGGTTACATTCGACCAACATCTAACATGGACACCCCATATTCAAGATCTGGTCAAATCATGTGAAAAAGATCTAAACCTAATGTGGGCCATCAATCCAAACTTGATTATGCCACTCCGGTCTTTAATGGCATAACAAACAAGAATAATGAGATTGTAAACTCACTGCAATATAAACCCCTTAAAAGAGCCCCTTGTGGACTGGTACTGCACTTAACATACTGCTATTAGTGTCAGGCATTACGTCTTTAAATAACAGAAGACACCAAAATCAGCCTAATTACTGGGCTGAGGCCGAACACAACCCTATATATAAACTACTTACAACTGACTATAACAATATAAAAATCTCCACAATTAAATAATTCAAAACAAAGCCCCCATACCTAACACACTTACACAAACTACTTCAAACCCACAACCTAAACAACTTAAAACACACTCCCCCACTACAACACTATATACATAAGCCACCACCCAACACGGACACCTCTCTACATAACATACTACAAGCACAACCCAACACAGACACCTCTCTACATAACATACTACAAGCACAACCCAACACAGACACCTCTCTACATAACATACTACAAGCACAACCCAACACGGACACCTCTCTACATAACATACTACAAGCACAACCCAACACAGACACCTCTCTACATAACATACTACAAGCACTACCCAACATCTCCCAAACAGAAAAAAACAACAATAACACTTAACTGTATACAATTAATCTGTCCATCTCATACACACATATACACAGATGCTTCACAAAACACCAATAAATATACCGGCATAGGTATCCATGTAGACCAACCCCAAGTAATAACTACTAATTACATTATAAAAACACTGCCGAATTACTGGCCATATCAGCAGCCCTTCACCAAGACAAAACCTAGGTCAAACCAACTTTCTCATAATTTCAGACACCCTTTGCTCAATAAAACAAATCCAAAACAAATACTCAAAAACCCGACACGACCTAATAAACAATATCATACAACTAACTTCAGAATTAAAATCAGATAATAAAACAGTTAATCCACTATGGATACCCAGCCACTCAAACACACATGGTAATGACATAGCAGACACAGCAGCTAAACTACCAACTACAAACCCATTCAATTTTACTTCATCAAAGGCCGACATGAAATCAAAATTCAAAATTTCCCAACCCTTATTCCAAATTCTAACTCTAACTGGATCAAAACACTCTTCACTAGACCCATGAATAAGTGCCACAATTTCAACCTTTTGAACTTTCATGATAAAATAATATCCCATATCATTGGCGGCAACACAAGACAAAATTATACACTTTAAAGGCAACATAGACACATAAATTGTAATTGCAGCCACTGTCACTCACCTGAAGATCTTAATCATGTTATTAATAACTGTGCTTTCTATAGCACCTTCCACACTTAACTTTATCACTCTAGCCCTTCTCACTATAAACACAATATTTACTCTACTCTTCAGCCCCTTCAACCCTCCCACAATCTTCAACACAATCCTACAATTTATCCACAACACAAAACTCACAGAAAAGTTTTCGACCATCCCCAACAAACGCAACCTTAAACCTCTCTAAAATAACAACATTTTCTCATTTAGGATTGTGATCCAAATTTCCAGCACGGATTGTCTTCTATGGTGTCCAGCACCTAATCGCTCATATCCATACTACTAAAGCAGAACCCCTATAACCCAGGACAGCCAGCTCACTCTCTGCCACCAACAACCACCACCTTATCTCACCTCCCTGACTCCCCCAACAACAACCACCACCTTATCTCACCTCCCCGACTCCCCCACCAACAACCACCACCTTATCTCACCTCCCTGACTCCCCCACCAACAACCACCACCTTATCTCACCTCCCTGACTCCCCCACCAACAACCACCACCTTATCTCACCTCCCCGACTCCCCCACCAACAACCACCACCTTATCTCACCTCCCCGACTCCCCCACCAACAACCACCACCTTATCTCACCTCCCTGACTCCCCCACCAACAACCACCACCTTATCTCACCTCCCCGACTCCCCCACCAACAACCACCACCTTATCTCACCTCCCTGACTCCCCCACCAACAACCACCACCTTATCTCACCTCCCTGACTCCCCCACCAACAACCACCACCTTATCTCACCTCCCCGACTCCCCCACCAACAACCACCACCTTATCTCACCTCCCTGACTCCCCCACCAACAACCACCACCTTATCTCACCTCCCCGACTCCCCCACCAACAACCACCACCTTATCTCACCTCCCCGACTCCCCCAGCCCAAACTTTCTAGACTTCGGCGAGGCTTTATTACGATTTGTATTTCATTAGTAGGCCCCCATATTACTCAACAGCTTAACTGTTTCATACTAACTTTGCCCACTGTGCTGTACAAGTATGTAATATATACTGTAGCATTATAGTAGGCGCCCATATTACTCAACAGCTTAACTGTTTCATACTAACTTTGCCCACTGTGCTGTACAAGTATGTAATATATACTGTAGCATTATAGTAGGCCCCCATATTACTCAACAGCTTAACTGTTTCATACTAACTTTGCCCACTGTGCTGTACAAGTATGTAATATATACTGTAGCATTATAGTAGGCGCCATTTATGTTAGTCTAAACTTTTCTAACACTGTTTATTTGACTTCTTTCTATTGTAGGGTGGTGGGGTAGCTTCGTGGTTAAAGCATTCACTTGTCATGCTGAAGACCCGGGTTCGATTTCTGGTGTCCCCCGCCATGATATTGATGGAATATTGCTAAAAGTGGCGTAACACCATACTCACTCACTCTTCAGTGTCTCGGTCTAGTTTTTGTTCAGTTTATTTTCCTTAAAAACATCATGCAATGTTTCAACATAATATTGTATTATCTTCTGATTTGTCAATATTTGTCCTTCCAAAAGAAATCAGGGGATATATTTATATTTTGATGAAATGTCTTAATGTGACATGTGACGTGTGACATAGTCCTCCAGTACGACATGATCCTATAGTGTGACATGATCCTATAGTGTGACATGGTCCTCCAGTATGACATGATCCTCCAGTATAACATGATCCTATAGTGTGACATGATCCTATAGTGTGACATGATCCTATGGTGTGACATGGTCCTATAGTGTGACATGATCCTATGGTGTGACATGATCCTATAGTGTGACATGATCCTATAGTGTGACATGATCCTATGGTGTGACATGATCCTATAGTGTGACATGATCCTATGGTGTGACATGATCCTATAGTGTGACATGATCCTATAGTGTGACATGGTCCTCCAGTATGACATGATCCTCCAGTATAACATGATCCTATAGTGTGACATGATCCTATAGTGTGACATGATCCTATGGTGTGACATGGTCCTATAGTGTGACATGATCCTATGGTGTGACATGATCCTATAGTGTGACATGATCCTATGGTGTGACATGATCCTATAGTGTGACATGATCCTATGGTGTGACATGATCCTATAGTGTGACATGATCCTATAGTGTGACATGGTCCTCCAGTATGACATGATCCTCCAGTATAACATGATCCTATGGTGTGACATGATCCTATAGTGTGACATGATCCTATGGTGTGACATGGTCCTATAGTGTGACATTCTATGGTGTGACATAGTCCTCCAGTGTAACATGATCCTCAAGTATGACATGATCCTCCAGTATGACATGATCCTATAGTGTGACATGATCCTATAGTGTGACATGGTCCTCCAGTATGACATGATCCTCCAGTATGACATGATCCTATAGTATGACATGATCCTCCAGTATGACATGATCCTATAATGTGACATGATCCTACAATATGACATGATCCTCCAGTATGACATGATCCTCCAGTATGACATGATCCTATAGTATGACATGATCCTCCAGTATGACATGATCCTATAGTGTGACATGATCCTCCAGTGATCCTCCAGTATGACATGTTCCTCCAGTATGACATGATCCTATAGTGTGACATGATCCTATAGTGTGACATGATCCTCCAGTATGACATGATCCTATAGTGTGACATGATCCTCCAGTATGACATGATCCTCCAGTGTGGCATGGTCCTCCATTATGACATGATCCTCCAGTATGACATGATCCTATAGTGTGACATGATCCTCCAGTATGACATGATCCTATAGTGTGACATGATCCTATAGTGTGACATGATCCTCCAGTATGACATGATCCTATAGTATGACATGATCCTCCAGTATAACATGATCCTATAGTGTGACATGATCCTCCAGTATAACATGATCCTATAGTGTGACATGATCCTCCAGTGTGACATGATCCTATAGTGTGACATGATCCTTTAGTGTGACATGGTCTTCCAGTATGACATGATCCTCCAGTATGACATGATCCTATAGTGTGACATGATCCTATAGTGTGACATGGTCCTCCAGGATGACATGATCCTATAGTGTGACATGATCCTCCAGTATGACATGATCCTCCAGTGTGGCATTGTCCTCCAGTATGACATGATCCTCCAGTATGACATGATCCTATAGTGTGACATGATCCTCCAGTATGACATGATCCTATAGTGTGACATGATCCTCCAGTATGACATGATCCTCCAGTATGACATGGTCCTATACTGTGACATGATCCTATGGTGTGACATGATCCTCCAGTATGACATGATCCTATAGTGTGACATGATCCTATGGTGTGACATGGTCCTATAGTGTGACATCCTATGGTGTGACATAGTCCTCCATTGTAACATGATCCTCCAGTATGACATGATCCTCCAGTATGACATGATCCTATAGTATGACATGATCCTCCAGTATAACATGATCCTATAGTGTGACATGATCCTCCAGTATAACATGATCCTATAGTGTGACATGATCCTCCAGTGTGACATGATCCTATAGTGTGACATGATCCTATAGTGTGACATGGTCTTCCAGTATGACATGATCCTCCAGTATGACATGATCCTATAGTGTGACATGGTCCTCCAGTATGACATGATCCTATAGTGTGACATGATCCTCCAGTATGACATGATCCTCCAGTGTGGCATTGTCCTCCAGTATGACATGATCCTCCAGTATGACATGATCCTATAGTGTGACATGATCCTCCAGTATGACATGATCCTATAGTGTGACATGATCCTCCAGTATGACATGATCCTATAGTATGACATGATCCTCCAGTATAACATGATCCTATAGTGTGACATGATCCTCCAGTATGACATGATCCTATAGTGTGACATGATCCTCCAGTTTGACATGATCCTATAGTGTGACATGATCCTCCAGTATGACATGATCCTGTAGTGTGACATTCTATGGTGTGACATAGTCCTCCAGTGTAACATGATCCTCAAGTATGACATGATCCTCCAGTATGACATGATCCTATAGTGTGACATGATCCTATAGTGTGACATGGTCCTCCAGTATGACATGATCCTCCAGTATGACATGATCTTATAGTATGACATGATCCTCCAGTATGACATGATCCTATAATGTGACATGATCCTACAATATGACATGATCCTCCAGTATGACATGATCCTCCAGTATGACATGATCCTATAGTATGACATGATCCTCCAGTAGGACATGATCCTATAGTGTGACATGATCCTCCAGTGTGACATGATCCTCCAGTATGACATGTTCCTCCAGTATGACATGATCCTATAGTGTGACATGATCCTATAGTGTGACATGATCCTCCAGTATGACATGATCCTATAGTGTGACATGATCCTCCAGTATGACATGATCCTCCAGTGTGGCATGGTCCTCCATTATGACATGATCCTCCAGTATGACATGATCCTATAGTGTGACATGATCCTCCAGTATGACATGATCCTATAGTGTGACATGATCCTCCAGTATGACATGATCCTATAGTATGACATGATCCTCCAGTATAACATGATCCTATAGTGTGACATGATCCTCCAGTATAACATGATCCTATAGTGTGACATGATCCTCCAGTGTGACATGATCCTATAGTGTGACATGGTCTTCCAGTATGACATGATCCTCCAGTATGACATGATCCTATAGTGTGACATGATCCTATAGTGTGACATGGTCCTCCAGTATGACATGATCCTATAGTGTGACATGATCCTCCAGTATGACATGATCCTCCAGTGTGGCATTGTCCTCCAGTATGACATGATCCTCCAGTATGACATGATCCTATAGTGTGACATGATCCTCCAGTATGACATGATCCTATAGTGTGACATGATCCTCCAGTATGACATGATCCTATAGTATGACATGATCCTCCAGTATAACATGATCCTATAGTGTGACATGATCCTCCAGTATGACATGATCCTATAGTGTGACATGATCCTCCAGTTTGACATGATCCTATAGTGTGACATGGTCTTCCAGTATGACATGATCCTCCAGTATGACATGATCCTATAGTGTGACATGATCCTATAGTGTGACATGGTCCTCCAGTATGACATGATCCTATAGTGTGACATGATCCTCCAGTATGACATGATCCTCCAGTGTGGCATTGTCCTCCAGTATGACATGATCCTCCAGTATGACATGATCCTATAGTGTGACATGATCCTATAGTATGACATGATCTTCCAGTATGACATGATCCTATAGTGTGACATGATCCTCCAGTATGACATGATCCTATAGTGTGACATGATCCTCCAGTGTGACATGATCCTATAGTGTGACATGATCCTATAGTGTGACATGGTCCTCCAGTATGACATGATCCTATAGTGTGACATGATCCTATAGTGTGACATGATCCTATAGTGTGACATGGTCCTCCAGTATGACATGATCCTATAGTGTGACATGATCCTCCAGTATGACATGATCCTCCAGTGTGGCATTGTCCTCCAGTATGACATGATCCTATAGTGTGACATGATCCTCCAGTATGACATGATCCTATAGTGTGACATGATCCTCCAGTATGACATGATCCTATAGTATGACATGATCCTCCAGTATAACATGATCCTATAGTGTGACATGATCCTCCAGTATGACATGATCCTATAGTGTGACATGATCCTCCAGTTTGACATGATCCTATAGTGTGACATGGTCTTCCAGTATGACATGATCCTCCAGTATGACATGATCCTATAGTGTGACATGATCCTATAGTGTGACATGGTCCTCCAGTATGACATGATCCTATAGTGTGACATGATCCTCCAGTATGACATGATCCTCCAGTGTGGCATTGTCCTCCAGTATGACATGATCCTCCAGTATGACATGATCCTATAGTGTGACATGATCCTATAGTATGACATGATCTTATAGTGTGACATGATCCTCCAGTATGACATGATCCTATAGTGTGACATGATCCTCCAGTGTGACATGATCCTATAGTGTGACATGATCCTATAGTGTGACATGGTCCTCCAGTATGACATGATCCTCCAGTGTGGCATTGTCCTCCAGTATGACATGATCCTCCAGTATGACATGATCCTATAGTGTGACATGATCCTATAGTATGACATGATCTTCCAGTATGACATGATCCTATAGTGTGACATGACCCTCCAGTATGACATGATCCTATAGTGTGACATGATCCTCCAGTGTGACATGATCCTATAGTGTGACATGATCCTCCAGTGTGACATGGTCCTCCAGTATGACATGATCCTCCAGTATGACATGATCCTATAGTGTGACATGATCCTCCAGTATGACATGATCCTCCAGTATGACATGATCCTATAGTGTGACATGATCCTCCAGTATGACATGATCCTATAGTATGACATGATCCTCCAGTATAACATGATCCTATAGTGTGACATGATCCTCCAGTATAACATGATCCTATAGTGTGACATGATCCTCCAGTGTGACATGATCCTATAGTGTGACATGATCCTATAGTGTGACATGGTCTTCCAGTATGACATGATCCTCCAGTATGACATGATCCTATAGTGTGACATGATCCTATAGTGTGACATAATCCTCCAGTATAACATGATCCTATAGTGTGACATGATCCTCCAGTGTGACATGATCCTATAGTGTGACATGATCCTATAGTGTGACATGGTCTTCCAGTATGACATGATCCTCCAGTATGACATGATCCTATAGTGTGACATGATCCTATAGTGTGACATGGTCCTCCAGTATGACATGATCTTATAGTGTGACATGATCCTCCAGTATGACATGATCCTCCAGTGTGGCATTGTCCTCCAGTATGACATGATCCTCCAGTATGACATGATCCTATAGTGTGACATGATCCTCCAGTATGACATGATCCTATAGTGTGACATGATCCTCCAGTATGACATGATCCTATAGTATGACATGATCCTCCAGTATAACATGATCCTATAGTGTGACATGATCCTCCAGTATGACATGATCCTATAGTGTGACATGATCCTCCAGTTTGACATGATCCTATAGTGTGACATGGTCTTCCAGTATGACATGATCCTCCAGTATGACATGATCCTATAGTGTGACATGATCCTATAGTGTGACATGGTCCTCCAGTATGACATGATCCTATAGTGTGACATGATCCTCCAGTATGACATGATCCTCCAGTGTGGCATTGTCCTCCAGTATGACATGATCCTCCAGTATGACATGATCCTATAGTGTGACATGATCCTATAGTATGACATGATCTTCCAGTATGACATGATCCTATAGTGTGACATGATCCTCCAGTATGACATGATCCTATAGTGTGACATGATCCTCCAGTGTGACATGATCCTATAGTGTGACATGATCCTATAGTGTGACATGGTCCTCCAGTATGACATGATCCTATAGTGTGACATGATCCTATAGTGTGACATGATCCTATAGTGTGACATGGTCCTCCAGTATGACATGATCCTATAGTGTGACATGATCCTCCAGTATGACATGATCCTCCAGTGTGGCATTGTCCTCCAGTATGACATGATCCTATAGTGTGACATGATCCTCCAGTATGACATGATCCTATAGTGTGACATGATCCTCCAGTATGACATGATCCTATAGTATGACATGATCCTCCAGTATAACATGATCCTATAGTGTGACATGATCCTCCAGTATGACATGATCCTATAGTGTGACATGATCCTCCAGTTTGACATGATCCTATAGTGTGACATGGTCTTCCAGTATGACATGATCCTCCAGTATGACATGATCCTATAGTGTGACATGATCCTATAGTGTGACATGGTCCTCCAGTATGACATGATCCTATAGTGTGACATGATCCTCCAGTATGACATGATCCTCCAGTGTGGCATTGTCCTCCAGTATGACATGATCCTCCAGTATGACATGATCCTATAGTGTGACATGATCCTATAGTATGACATGATCTTATAGTGTGACATGATCCTCCAGTATGACATGATCCTATAGTGTGACATGATCCTCCAGTGTGACATGATCCTATAGTGTGACATGATCCTATAGTGTGACATGGTCCTCCAGTATGACATGATCCTCCAGTGTGGCATTGTCCTCCAGTATGACATGATCCTCCAGTATGACATGATCCTATAGTGTGACATGATCCTATAGTATGACATGATCTTCCAGTATGACATGATCCTATAGTGTGACATGACCCTCCAGTATGACATGATCCTATAGTGTGACATGATCCTCCAGTGTGACATGATCCTATAGTGTGACATGATCCTCCAGTGTGACATGGTCCTCCAGTATGACATGATCCTCCAGTATGACATGATCCTATAGTGTGACATGATCCTCCAGTATGACATGATCCTCCAGTATGACATGATCCTATAGTGTGACATGATCCTCCAGTATGACATGATCCTATAGTATGACATGATCCTCCAGTATAACATGATCCTATAGTGTGACATGATCCTCCAGTATAACATGATCCTATAGTGTGACATGATCCTCCAGTGTGACATGATCCTATAGTGTGACATGATCCTATAGTGTGACATGGTCTTCCAGTATGACATGATCCTCCAGTATGACATGATCCTATAGTGTGACATGATCCTATAGTGTGACATAATCCTCCAGTATAACATGATCCTATGGTGTGACATGATCCTCCAGTGTGACATGATCCTATAGTGTGACATGATCCTATAGTGTGACATGGTCTTCCAGTATGACATGATCCTCCAGTATGACATGATCCTATAGTGTGACATGATCCTATAGTGTGACATGGTCCTCCAGTATGACATGATCCTATAGTGTGACATGATCCTCCAGTATGACATGATCCTCCAGTGTGGCATTGTCCTCCAGTATGACATGATCCTCCAGTATGACATGATCCTATAGTGTGACATGATCCTCCAGTATGACATGATCCTATAGTGTGACATGATCCTCCAGTATGACATGATCCTATAGTATGACATGATCCTCCAGTATAACATGATCCTATAGTGTGACATGATCCTCCAGTATGACATGATCCTATAGTGTGACATGATCCTCCAGTTTGACATGATCCTATAGTGTGACATGGTCTTCCAGTATGACATGATCCTCCAGTATGACATGATCCTATAGTGTGACATGATCCTATAGTGTGACATGGTCCTCCAGTATGACATGATCCTATAGTGTGACATGATCCTCCAGTATGACATGATCCTCCAGTGTGGCATTGTCCTCCAGTATGACATGATCCTCCAGTATGACATGATCCTATAGTGTGACATGATCCTATAGTATGACATGATCTTCCAGTATGACATGATCCTATAGTGTGACATGATCCTCCAGTATGACATGATCCTATAGTGTGACATGATCCTCCAGTGTGACATGATCCTATAGTGTGACATGATCCTATAGTGTGACATGGTCCTCCAGTATGACATGATCCTCCAGTGTGGCATTGTCCTCCAGTATGACATGATCCTCCAGTATGACATGATCCTATAGTGTGAGGTGAGGTGAAATTGAGTTTAACGTCGCGTCCAAGATTATTGCACTTATATAGCGACGTGCATGCACGTGTATGTGTGTGTGTGGCTGCTTGTACTAGTCCGGACTGATGCCGATTTATAGTGCTAGCTCACTGAGATACCATGCCGCAGTTTAACATGAATACCCCACTCAGACACAGTATACTGACTCCGAGCCGACCAGTCCTTGTTTTAGCCCCTTAATGCCGAGCGCCAGACAGGGTAACAACAAGTACAATCTTTTAACGTCTTTTTGTATGACGCGGCCCGGGATCGAACCCTGGACCTTCTGCTCTCCGGGCGGACGCTCTACCACAAGACCACGGAGGCGGTCTCCTATAGTGTGACATGGTCCTGTAGTTTGACATGATCCTATAGTGTGACATGGTCTTATAGTGTGACATGGTCCTCCAGTGTGGCATGGTCCTATAGTGTGACATGGTCCTGTAGTTTGACATGATCCTATAGTGTGACATGGTCCTCCAGTGTGACATGGTCCTCCAGTGTGGCATGGTCTTATAGTGTGACATGGTCCTGTAGTTTGACATGATCCTATAGTGTGACATGGTCCTCCAGTGTGACATGGTCCTCCAGTGTGGCATGGTCCTACAGTGTGAGATGGTCCTTTAGTGTGACATGGTCCTCTAGTATGGTGTGACATGGTTCTCTGGTGTGATTATCAATATTTAAGTAGAATTTCGTGATTAATAAATGTTGTCCCTCCTGTTGCAATCAATATGACGGAAGAACGTCTGCCCACATTTAGAGATTGATTATCAGAACTAACGAAACAACCTTACGAAGCTAGGCGAAATACAAATGTGGGCCCACTTGTTTCGATCACCATAGATGACGGGAAAAATGTGAGCCCACATTTAAGAAAATGGTTATCAGCACTAAACCAATCTTAGAAGATGTACGGATGGAAACATAAATATATAATGCATTCAAACATTTAATTAAGAATACATTTTACCTCAGGGATAAGCTGGGCATTTAATAGCTGGGCCAACAACGTACAGCGTGGGTGACGCCATTTCTCGCAAATACGAAAACAACAGAGATAGCTCCCGTTTGAAATTAGAGTGACCTCCCTTTCCCAACATGAACCACTGATAATGCGGTTTCGCAGTGTGACATGTTCCTATAGTGACATGTTCCTATGGTGTGACATGGTCCTATAGTGTGACATGGTCCTCCAGTGTGACCTGGTTCTGTAGTGTGACGGTCCTCCATTGATTATGATTGCCAAGGTTGTTCAGGATGACTCTGCTACAATACAGTTTGGTATTTTGTATGAGTTAGATTCCATGAAAGTACAATTTGTCCTTTTATGATTAATGTTAATCAGGACAATATTTCCTTCTTTGAGAGGCATTTAGAAGTTGGAGTACGAAGTAATAAGTTTTTCATCCATATATGTTCTCATTACTTACGACAATATTTGTCATTACTTCAGGTTTGGAACATTGAGTTGACTTGAAGAGACCAATGAAAATTAATTGCTTTCAAGTATTTCTTAACATGTCTCACTTTGTCATCAGTTATGATACTGATATATGATGCTGCATATATTTTGTACAATTTCTTTTGAAACATTAAAAGAGCAGAATGTGAGAGACAAATTGCTAATTATGATGCACAGATAAATGTTGTATTAATAAGAGGTTAGTGTGCACTGATTAAATTATGATAGACAGTCGACTTTACGTAATGGCATGCATATCGATTTCTTTCCCACCTGGAAAGGTTGGTTGATTTAACTGGTGAATATCATCCAAAACTGGCATTTGATGTTTCACAGTTAAGGCAAATTATGACACAAGTGTTATTCATCAATATTTTGAGAACACAAGAGTATTTGTCTATGCAAACAAGTGAATAAATAATTATTCATATTTGAAAACTGATTGGTGTAAGAATCTGTTACAAATCACTTTCAGACCAGGATGGTATTTGGACATGTAACTGTATTGGAAACATGCATATTTTCTCAACACTTCTGTTTTGAATTCAACAAAAGGAAAACGAAGTAAATTTGTCATCGTTGCATGTAAAACACAGACATTAATTATTCCAAGTTGTTAACACTGATTTTGTTAATCATTAGGACATTCTTGAACATTTACAGGACTTATTTGTTTCTTGTTTGATAGCTCAGTAGCAGTGTGGGGAATGTTTGCTTGATTGGTGTACTATAATAATCCATTTGATATCCAGAGAAAACAAAATAATCAACAAGTCTCTCAGTTCTTCACAAATTATCCGGACCACTGACTTCAGGATCTTTCACTATCAAATTGTCTCTCCATGTCACCCTAACAAATACTTGTGGTATTTTAACTGGAGAGGTATTTGCATGAGCAAGTTTTGCTTGTTTACCGATCCAGATTTCTTTGGAAATAAAAACATGCTAAACCCACTTACTTCATGATGGTCATAATGTCTGAAACAATAGATGGGCAGCTACATGGAGATTTACAGTTGCAGACATTGTCACTTGACCGTCATGGTAACAGATGATGTCACAATAGCCCACAAAGCATTGTGATGTAATTTCATTGAAGCAATATCTCCTAGCAAGGTGATATCGTTTGATCTCACCAAAGCCATTTTGATACATGATGATAACAGTGTGTTGAGTACTAAACTCAAAAGTTATTATTTATTTATGAGTGAGTATGATTTTACGCTGCTTTTAGCAATATTCCAGCAATATCATCCCGGAGGACACCAGAAATGGGCTTCACACATTGTACCCATGTCAGGAATCGAACCCGGGCCTTCAGCATGACGAGCGAACGCTCTGACCACTAGGCTACCCGACCACCTTATTATTTATGATAAACCGTTGCTGTTGCCTGTGATCATGTACAACCTGGTTACAACTGAGTCAGAAAAAAATCAAAAGTCATTTCATTGAGACAGTTTGTATTAGTGCTCCATTCATTATCTCCTGTGGAATGTTTGGCTCAGTCAACACAACATGAGCAGGCAACTGTGCCGGGTCAACAGAGAATCTTGATGGAGAACTTGACAGGTTTGTGCTGGCATGTACACAGGTTTACCCCCACTGTGCCCACTTTTGAATTTGGATCTTATAACAACAAAGGATTAAGGGATTAGGCCGTATCACCATCAGGGTTGCAGTGCCCACTTTGCCACAGTGCATGTATAGACCCATGAATATACTAGTATATTGAAATAAGCATACAAAAAAATGTAAATAATGATTTATTATTGGCAAAATAAAAACATATTGTACAACAATCCAAAAACAATTAAGTGTACAAAATCATTCTACATGTACAATTATGTGTACAAAATCATTCTACATATACATGTTATTTCCTTAATTTCATGATATGCACAGAATCAGCAAACTGTTGAATGGTCTTGGTGCCATTCTGCAGGTCGTGCTTCTCTATCCGCAGTCTGTCATCAAGTTGTCTGTACTTTCGCTTTCTTGGACGAATTTTCCAACCAGACTCTAGCTGATGGATGGTCGACTCGCTGTACGCTTGTTCGGCTTTGAAAAATGATAAAATCTTGAAAATATTTGGATGAGGCGCACCCAATACCTTCGCAATCTTGCTGTGCCACCCCTCCACGTGATTTGTCGTTCCAGGTCCAACTGTGTTGTGGTGGTTCCACATATGGCGACCCTGGTTACCTTCTACCCAGTAGTCGGTGACGTAATCTGCAAACTTCAGGACTCGGTCATCCTCCAGAGGGGCGTCTTCAAGGGCACTCAGACACACATCTTCAATATGCTGGACTGGAACAAGTGGAAGGGAAACAGCTCGCCTCACGAAACGATAAACATTCCGATCTCTTGAATATGTAGTCTGGAGACCCAACTTCTGCACATTTCGCCAAATACACTGTCCAAAGAGGAAATAACAGCCCTTCAGTTCGGAAGTTGGGAACACAGTTCTTAGGGCATTCTGGGTGGATGATTCAAAGTCTGTGAATATTGTTTCAGGCATCAGTAGCAGGACAGTCATCTCGGTCGTCTTCTCGCCCAGTACAGTGAAGAAGCTTGTGTTTGTTTGTTGTTTTTTGTCTGGTAATAGGGCGTACACAAGGGGGAACATCTTGTCTTCAACAAATGCATGTATGGTGTAGATCTGACTGAAGAGTTGTGGACACATGTCAAATGTCCCATCGCAGAAGATGGTCTGGGCCTGAGAGAGATGTCGTATAGTTTCAATCAAATCAATTATGGCAGTAAATTTCATATAATTATAAAGTAGTGAACAAATTTCACAAGAATGAACACTTGTTACTTACTTACTTACTTTGGAGATGTAACGTGCGCGTTCCGACTGAACACTTGTGAGAACAATTCACTTATCACCGCAGTGCCCACTGTACAGGTGAGAACATTTCACTTATCACCGCAGTGCCCACTGTACAGGTGAGAACAATTCACTTATCACCGCAGTGCCCACTGTACAGGCGAGAACAATTCACTTATCACCGCAGTGCCCACTGTACAGGTGAGAACAATTCACTTATCACCGCAGTGCCCACTGTACAGGCGAGAACAATTCACTTATGACCGCAGTGCCCACTGTACAGGTGAGAACAATTCACTTATCACCGCAGTGCCCACTGTACAGGTGAGAACAATTCACTTATCACCGCAGTGCCCACTGTACAGGTGAGAACAATTCACTTATGACCGCAGTGCCCACTGTACAGATGAGAACAATTCACTTATCACCGCAGTGCCCACTGTACAGGTGAGAACAATTCACTTATCACCGCAGTGCCCACTGTACAGGTGAGAACAATTCACTTATGACCGCAGTGCCCACTGTACAGGCGAGAACAATTCACTTATCACCGCAGTGCCCACTGTACAGGCGAGAACAATTCACTTATGACCGCAGTGCCCACTGTACAGGCGAGAACATTTCACTTATGACCGCAGTGCCCACTGTACAGGCGAGAACAATTCACTTATGACCGCAGTGCCCACTGTACAGGCGAGAACAATTCACTTATCACCGCAGTGCCCACTGTACAGGTGAGAACAATTCACTTATGACCGCAGTGCCCACTGTACAGGTGAGAACAATTCACTTATGACCGCAGTGCCCACTGTACAGGTGAGAACAATTCACTTATGACCGCAGTGCCCACTGTACAGGCGAGAACAATTCACTTATCACCGCAGTGCCCACTGTACAGGTGAGAACAATTCACTTATCACCGCAGTGCCCACTGTACAGGTGAGAACAATTCACTTATCACCGCAGTGCCCACTGTACAGGTGAGAACAATTCACTTATCACCGCAGTGCCCACTGTACAGGTGAGAACAATTCACTTATCACCGCAGTGCCCACTGTACAGGTGAGAACAATTCACTTATGACCGCAGTGCCCACTGTACAGGTGAGTATTGTATTCTGTCTAGGCGCCTCAAGACAGTATTTGATGCTGAATGAAAAGCCTCACAACCATAGTCAATTTTTGATCTGATAAGAGATTTGTAGAGGTCCAGCTGAGTGTCCCTCGATGTGCCCCAAGATGTGCCCGTAATACGTTCAGGTCTTTTTGACATCTGTTTTCTACATATTCTATATGTTTGTGCCAAGTGAGGTGTTGATCAAGGATCACCCAAAGAAATGTTGCAGATTTTTTGAATTTTTTATAGGGGTATCATAGCATCTTTCCCCCGGCATTTGAATAGAACTCCAACAGTTTTTACACTTGAAAGGATGAATCCCCATTTATTGCACCATTGATCTACTCCGTCCAGGGCTGACTGGAGTTTTTTTCTGATTTGTGAAATATCTCTGTGCTTTACCCATATTGCTCCGTCATCAGCGAATTTAGAAGTTTGGGTAGGAGAGTTGACATGGTCAAAAAGATCATTGATCATGATATTAAACAGGGTTGGGCTTATAATGCTGCCTTGTGGGCGTGCCATTCTCCAGTGCCATAGGATCAGATCAATTGTTCCCTATTTTAACTGTCTATGAAGTTTGCCATGTTCCCTTCTACTCCATTTTGTGCTAGTTTTGAGAGGAGTCCGTCATGCCATATACCATGTTGAAGGCTTTGCTGAAGTCTAGAAATACTGCGGCTAGGTATTGTCTGTTTAATTGAGCTTTTTTTTATTTCATTTTCCAGTCTTAGAATATGATCTAGACACGAGTGTCCCTTCCTGAAGCCACTTTGGTCAGGTTTTATGTGGTTGCCAGTTTCAAGGTGATGCATGAGCCTTTTCGTAACCATGGCTTCCATGGCTTTGCACATGTTTGAGGTGAGTGAGATCGGTTAATAAGAGTTTGGTAGGGCTTCGTCTTTCCCTTGCTTTAGCAGCGGGATAACTGCAGCATGTTTTCCATGCTTTTGGGACTTCTCCTTTGGACCATATCGTGTTATACAACTCAGTGAGTAAGCCTTTGGTTTGATCAGGTAGGTTTTTCAATATCTCGTAGCTTGTTGTGTCAAGACCAGGTGCTGTGCCTTTTCTATGTTGTATCGCATCATCAAACTCTGTCACAGTAAATGGTATATTGTATACCAGATGCTTGCTTTGCGGCCGTTTTGAGATCTTAAGCATAAGCATATTTTCCTGTTTGAATTCTTCGCTGCAATTTGTGTTGCTGCTGACAGATGAGAAGTGCTCAGCTAGAATGTTGGCCTTTTCTTTGACTGTATGGGCGTTGGCTAACTTGGGAAGTTTTGTGGGTTTACGCTTACCCCTGATTGCGTGTATTTTGCTCCAGACTGTTTTAGCATTTGTTTTCTCATTAAGGGATTTGCAGAAGGTCTGCCATGACTCTTTTTTAGAATCGTCTATGTGTTGTCTTACTTTTGTCCTGGCCGCTCAGACTTGGGCGAAGGCTGATTTATCCCTTTTTGAACTATTTAGGGCTTTCTTTCTCACTCTCCTAGATTTTGCTATTTCCCTTGTTCCACCATGGTACCGGAGTTTTGCCAGTTTTGTGACAGAGATATGTGAGGATTATGTTACTGTAAGCAGTATGAGGAGTATTTGCAGCAATAGATATGTGAGGATTATGTTACTGTAAGCAGTATGAGGAGTATTTGCAGCAATAGAGATATGAGGATTATGTTACTGTAAGCAGTATGAGGAGTATTTGCAGCAATAGAGATGTGAAGTATATGTTACTGTAAGCAATATGAGGAGTATTTGCAGCAATAGAGATGTCAGGTACATGTTACTGTAAGCAGTACGAGGAGTATTTGCAGCAATAGAGATGTCAGGTACATGTTACTGTAAGCAGTATGAGGAGTATTTGCAGCAATAGAGATATGAGGATTATGTTACTGTAAGCAGTATGAGGAGTATTTGCAGCAATAGAGATGTGAGGATTATGTTACTGTAAGCAGTATGAGGAGTATATGCAGCAATAGAGATGAATTCTAAAATGCATTAGCAGTTATAAGCTTTATGATATAAACAAGTTATCCAGAAAGAGTACAAATACATAAAATTCATAAAAGCAATATGAGGAGTATTTGCAGCAATAGAGATGTCAGGTACATGTTACTGTAAGCAGTACGAGGAGTATTTGCAGCAATAGAGATATGAGGATTATGTTACTGTAAGCAGTATGAGGAGTATTTGCAGCAATAGAGATGTGAAGTATATGTTACTGTAAGCAATATGAGGAGTATTTGCAGCAATAGAGATGTCAGGTACATGTTACTGTAAGCAGTACGAGGAGTATTTGCAGCAATAGAGATGTGAGGTATGTGTTACTGTAAGCAGTACGAGGAGTATTTGCAGCAATAGAGATGTCAGGTACATGTTACTGTAAGCAGTACGAGGAGTATTTGCAGCAATAGAGATATGAGGATTATGTTACTGTAAGCAGTATGAGGAGTATTTGCAGCAATAGAGATGTGAAGTATATGTTACTGTAAGCAATATGAGGAGTATTTGCAGCAATAGAGATGTCAGGTACATGTTACTGTAAGCAGTACGAGGAGTATTTGCAGCAATAGAGATGTCAGGTACATGTTACTGTAAGCAGTACGAGGAGTATTTGCAGCAATAGAGATGTCAGGTACATGTTACTGTAAGCAGTACGAGGAGTATTTGCAGCAATAGAGATATGAGGATTATGTTACTGTAAGCAGTACGAGGAGTATTTGCAGCAATAGAGATGTCAGGTACATGTTACTGTAAGCAGTACGAGGAGTATTTGCAGCAATAGAGATGTGAGGATTATGTTACTGTAAGCAGTAAGAGTATATGCAGCAATATAGATGTGAGGTATATGTTAATGTAAGCAGTATGAGGAGTATTTGCAGCAATAGAGATGTGAGGATTATGTTACTGTAAGCAGTACGAGGAGTATATGCAGCAATAGAGATGAATTCTAAAATGCATTAGCAGTTATAAGCTTTATGATATAAACAAGTTATCCAGAAAGAGTACAAATACATAAAATTCATAAAACCAAAATACAATTAATTTAAACAAATCACAAGATTATCAACTTCAGGCAGTGAGTCTACTCACAATGTGGATGTGTTTACAGATAAAGCACTTAAGAAAATCAAAACATGACTGAACATTGTTATGAATACACACATTTTAACATTTTAACCATTTGCACATAACTAGTTATTAGTAAACATTAAGGGAACATTATTTCAATGGTTTGAAAATAAAGTGGTAACTACTTTAGCACCAGCAAAAAAAATCCTCAGACCTCCCAAGAATTAGATGTATGACTGAACATTAGGCAAAATCCTTTATACCTAATGCTACAAAGTTATGGACTAATCTGTCTGAAGAAATTAAATCAATTGGCTCCTGTTCAAATTTTTGGAATGCATTATCATGCACTTACAAACATTTCTTTAAAACAAATTTTAGAACCATATTCTGTCAAATTATCCACTGCTGCCTCCGACTGGGTGCAGTGACCTAAACAGACATAAATTCGGCCAAGCTGTCCTTGTGGTCACTACTATGAAGACCCGCAACACTTTTTTTCTTTGTCGCAATTATGATCAAATTAGATGCAATTTATTATGTTATATAAAAAGATATAGTATAAATACAGTACTCTACCGATGCGAAGGACTATCATCTGAAGTAAATCAACAAATTCTTTTACCTGTCCATATACTTTCATAACAAATTCTGGTAGATTTAAACTTAATAAATACTCTAAGCACACACATAAACTATATTAGTATACTGAGAGGCAATGAAAACGCAATCCAATTTTCAAACGTGAATTTTATTAACATCAGAAAATTTCAAAGCTTGTATTAAGTATATTAGCAAAGACTGATCACGATAGAGAAATTCTGCATAAAGCAGTGTCCAATATCTCAGGGCGGAATCTGCTGTCGTCTCACACGCCTCCCAAGTTCGCCCCACAGGTGCTCAATTGGGTTCATGTCTGGTGACCTTGAGGGCCACTGCATGACCTCCACGTTGTGTCTCTGAAGAAAATTATGTGTCAGGATGGCAGTATGGGGCCTAGCATTGTCATGCTGAAACACTAGCCGGTTTCCACCATGCTGTCTTAAGAGAGGAAGAAGAACTGGCTGTAGAACAGTATCTACGTAATGTCGTGCCGTCAAGTTACCTTGCACAATAACAAGCTGTGATTTAAACACAGCATTTATGGCTCCCCAAACCATTACTCCTCCACCACCAAAGCGATCTCGTTCAATAACACAAGGTCGCACATAGCGTTCACCTTGACGTCGGTACACATGGAGCCGTCAATCTGGGAAAGAGACGTTAAAGCGAGACTCATCAGAGAAAACAACATTCCTCCAACCGACGTTGCCCAGAAAACCACCTGCTGCAGCCCATCGCTGTCGTTGAAGTCTGTGATTATGCCTTAAGATCTGACCTTGCTACGGTCGACGTGACCGTATCCCTGCTGCAGCAAGACGTCGACGCACAGTTTGACTGCTGATGGATCTTCCTCTGCTTCCGATAGTGTTGTTAGCAGTCTGTACAGCTGTCTGAAATCGACGTCAGAGGTGTTGCATGACAATATAGCGATCCTGAAGTCCTGTTGTCACCCGTTGAATGCCTGGGCGTGGCCGATCCTCCGCCCTGCCTGTATGGTAGTGCCTTCTGAGACGACTGACAGTTGATGGATGGACATTAAAGTGTTGTGCAACATCAGTCTGTGGAGTGCCAGCTTGCAGCATTCCAATGGCCTGGTGTCGCTGATCTTGGGTTAACCATGGCATGGTGCATATGGATTTATAGGGGAGCAATGTGTACTGTTTGCATGCAATTCAAAATTCATGTCGTGCAAGTGCATTTCAGACTGCAAGCTGAAGATATGTTTTGGCGTTTTGTTCAGGATGGTGTGCACCCAACCAAACATGTCTGTACACACGATGACAGAAGACAATTATCACGCTAAGTAACATTCCTCAATAACTAATCACTTTGTTTTCTCCTCTGTTACTATTCTATGATAAAAAATGCTGATTGCGTTTTCATTGCCTCTCAGTATATCTTGTAATTAATATTATGTATTATCCCATCATTATATCAAAACCGACACTGTTGATTACTGACAACCAAGGTGTATTTTGTGTAATTATTGTCACATGATTTTCTACTGTTACTTGATTATATATAGTGCAGCGTATTAAAATTTTCAGTCGAAATATAAATATGTTTAATCCTTTTTAACTTAACATGGATTAATTAAACATTAACGTCTCTGAACGTCTTCACTGAATGGTCAGTGGTCTGAACATTGACATGAATATGTACATTTTACCATTTTAAACATTATAGCCTGACATGCATAAATACCATGATGAAATAGATCTCGTTTTATTTGACTGGTCCTGGGCGCGCCAAATCATGTGCCAATGAACTGTGACTGAGCCCTTACTCGTCCTGGAAACGCAAAGAGGAGTTTCCTCTAAAATATCAAATCTGACGCTCCCGGGGCGACACCCACTCACCAACACGTTTTGTCCACTGACTCACCCGAATCACTCACCCACAAGAGGCAGTACCCACACTGCCATTTGTCTAGCCACTATACATAGCATCAAACCTACTATTTATTTTATCAGAAATATATGTCTCTGTTTTTTTAAACATACTTTTATGTTGTATTGGTGCAGAGACCTTCCACCGGGATGTGGGTGACGGGTGACAAGGTTTCACTCGTGTGCATGTTAAATATAGAGGTGAAATAAACCCGAGTTTTAGTGGGTGGTGCTCGTGTGCGGGGACAAAGATATATCATACTTTTAATACACTACTCGTGTCTTGATTCTACTCCGATTCCATTGTCAACGATGTCCTCCGTAGCGCACACTATCATAGACCTCCTCGTGTGATCGGCCACCTCTCACTGCAGGAGCCTTCTGGCTGTGGCTCGCTGTCACAAGCCGAGCAACAGGTGCGCTAAAAATAGACTGCTGAGGCCGAGACGAATCTCAACAACAGCACTGGCTCAGGTGCTTGATACATGAATACTACTACATTGCGTACATTAGTTAACCAGGTTAGAGCAGTCTGAACAGTTTATACTGAATCCACATATAAGGCCAAATGCTGGATCATAAACGTACACGTGATGTTACGACACGGTTATTGGACATCTGACGAAAACACGCACAAAACAGCAGGTATTGGAGTAGACCAAAAAGCCCACATTAGCGTGGTCTTTAAAACCAAATCGTTTGAGTCTCTTTGAACAAGACGAGAATATTGACTTGCTGTGCGAGAAATAACCACGGTTATTGTTTACTTCTGTACTGTAGCTTGATTAAATTAACTGATACGTTGTTTTGTTTTTTGTTATGTTTTTGTTTCATTTTATTTTGTTTTATTTTAAGACGTGAAGTTCCCGGTTAGAACAGGTCTTCAGCAACTCATGCTTGCCATAACAGGCCACTGTGCTTCTTGTAAGAGGCGACTAACGGGATCGGGGGGTCAGGCTCGCTGACATCGTTGATACATGTCATCGTTTGTATGTTTATTAGTTTGTTTGTAGTTTAACGCCGCACTCGGCCATATTCCAGCTATCTGACGGCGGTCTGTATATAATTGAGTCTGGGCCGTTAGTCGCCTCTTACGACAAGCATAGTTGCTATATCATCGTCTCCAAATTGCGTTTATTAGTGAGTGAGTGTGTTAAAATTTAACGTCCCATCGGTATTATTTCATTGAGTGCGGTGTTCGTAGTTCACAGCAAGCGCAACAACCAATAACGTCTGCACTATTTACACATTTACGAAAGCGTTTATATCACATAAGGTACTGATATAAATATTTTACGCTTACAAATCCGAGATTTAATGTGTAGTGTTATTGCTTTTTCTTTATTCAAGAGCATGTGACAGAAGTGTTGGCGCACCCTCGTGGGTATATTGACGAGGCCTTCCAGGTTCCATATGGCGGGAAAGAGCACCAGCTGGAAAGAGGTCGTCTGTGTGTTAGTACAGAAATGTATTACTCAGGTTTTACGCCACGAAAACAAACAGCTGCCCATGTCAATGGATATGCTGGATGCTCTGAAAAAAATATTTGTCTGCAGGGATATGATTCAGGCGTTTGATCAGCAGCTCAAAAGTGGTGTCCAGACCAGCAACCAAGTAAATAGCCTTGCTCCAAGTCTGTACTGAATTATGAATCCATGGATGTTTAGTAATTGTATCAATATAATAGATAACAGGCAAGTCTAGATAAACGGAAGGACGGCTGTATTTTATGGGGGACACCTTGCTATTATTATTTACAGGGTCAGAATTATGGTTTAATAATAACTAATAACTGTTTCCCTGGAGGCGTGCAAGTCTACAAGGCTAACAGTTCTCCCACTCTCCCGCTCAATCGCGGTCTGCTGGCGATAACATACACCCTGGCGCGGGAAACTGCTTCAGCCATAATCGGGCCGCGCAGTCGTCTGTGAGAAACCTGTGCATGGTATGGGACGGATTCTGTGTCTTATACCAGAGACCATATAGCGTCGTCGGTATATGGTCTCTGCTTATACAGATACCCTGGCTGTACGTGGTGTAATGACAAAAAATCACAGGTTACTCCATGGTTACACGACAGGTCACTAATATTCGCATTTCTTTCTGACTATGCACGCATACCTTCTGACTTTTATGTGTTTGAATAAGCTAAAGCTGCAGTCAACTTCAGTGTATGAATGACCAGATCGTTTTTTACAAGTATCTAATAGCTGTTGGCAGGGCTACGGTAAAACAATTCCCAATCGGTCATGTTGTAATTGTGTCCTCAGAGACCATATAATACAATTTTTTATTATGGTCTGGTGTCATACTTTAAAGTGTACACTGTTTATTTCATGCTGGTTGGCTGAATGGGTAGTCACCTGGTCTAATATTTGACAAAATTAACACGATGTGGACTTTTTTTTGTGTGAAATCGATCGAGCTTACTTTTGCAGGAACTACTTTCTGGGAGTTCCCAGAACTATCGGTGTTTATAATCAACTCCTTTTTCTATTTTCTTTTTTTAATCCCTGCATTTATCAGCATCATGATTAATTTAATATTTTTGCCAGGTCTCGTTACATTTTATCCGACTTAAAAATAATTAAATGTTTCGGTTCTGTTTGTTGTCGTCTGCTACATGAAACAAAATGGATTGTCCTTACGGTGATTTTGATATGGAAGGGCTATCCATGAATACTCGTAATTCAAGTGAAGAAAATGAAATCAGTGAGGTGAACGAAATTGATTTATTTAGCGATATTGGCTTGATGCCTTGTTTTCGGAAATGACTAAGGAATCTAGCACAAAGACAATTGCGACTGAAAGTAATGTTATACCCTGTCAGATCTGGCCGCTGACATAGATCAACGCGACTGCTCCTGATCAAACCCAAACTAAACCCGATTCAGTATTGATTGTATCGGAGGAAAACCTCCAAGATTTGGAGGAACCAAGACACAGCAAATCTACAATGAAAAACACTAAATGGGCTCTGAAACTGTCCAATGGTGAGCCAAATAAAATTAATCGAGCTTTTAAATAAACAAGACATTAAAAGGTAAGGAAAGAAACTTTAATATATGAAAATAATTGCCTACCTGTTTTTCAGACTTGTCATCGAAGACGAGAAAAATATCCGTTGACAAGATTACTATTCCAGTTTCTGAGTTGGTCGACCTTCTCCGTGCATTCTAGGCATCGGCGTATTTTCAATAACTGTTCCATAATTTCACTTTAAACAACAGTAAATAAATGTCATCCTCATGCTCACGTTCGACTCGAAATGCACCTCTTTACAAACTTCTGTGACGTCATATATAAATACGCACTTGAAGGTTGACCTTACCTCAGTGCATCGAGTCCTGTTTGTATTTTCATTTACTCTCCTGTTACCTTTTTCAAAGATTAGATTAAACCCAAATATTATCTGTCAAATTTTTAATAGAATAAAATTATATTGATGTTGACATATTTTCAGCTTATGTTGTATATATTCAACGAACTATTCTTTTTTTGCGTAACTGAGTATGTGTTGGGGAAAGTATGTGACCGAGAGCTGGCAAATACCGACCATGTAACATTGTTGCAATGTTCTTCGGCGAATCAAGAGAATTTCAAAGTAAGCAACCATTAACTCGACTCTCGAGACTCTTGTTGTTTTACGCCGCACTCAGCAATATTACAGCTATATGACGGCGGTCTGTAAATAATCGAGTCTGGACAAGACAATCCAGTGATTGATGTCATGAGCATAGATCTCCGCAATTGGGATATAATGACATGCATCAACCAGCCGATCCCGTTAGTCGCCTCTTACGATAAGCATAGTCGCCTTAAACCCCGGATCTTGACAGGTCTCTTGTGTATGTGACAATAATACTTTGTTCATTATGACAACTATGTTTGGAGGGTTGAGAAATATCTTAAATTAAATTAAAGGCACCCGGCCAACGGGCGTATGTAAATACAAAATCATCTAAAAACATGATTAAGATTGAAAGTTAAATCACAGAGTTCTGTAAAACAGTAAGCATACATGAAAAGGGAAATAAACGTATTCAGTTACAGACCCATGGACTGACTAGTCAAGTTGTTTTACATGCCATACAATTGACATAATGGGGCTATTGTAGTGGCAATACATTCTTGGGTTTGTGCTCAGAGACGGTGTTACGGAATTGGCGTATTCACGAAATTACATTAAAAAAACAAACTCCACTTAGTCCTTTGTAGTTTGTTCCTTGACATTCATGAACGTGCTAATAGATATTTGGTTATGCTGTCCAAACGCGGGGGAACTGAGAGAGAAATCAAATATAATTTTATTACGCAGAGGATTCCAGAGAAACTGGATTGGCATACAAGCCGAATTCTTTGAATGCCACTCCAGAAGACACAATACAATTATCAATAATGACATGGTGATTTGGGTATGTAGTACAGAAATATGGTCTCTTGAGTCTTATCAACATTTAGGCGTTTAATTGAAATGAACAGAATATATATACATCAGGAGTCTAATCATTGTCACCCATCACTCATTCGTCACCACTCGCCGCTTTCCGTAACCTGCAAGAAGACTCGTCCCCTATCGATGAATGTTATGTGCGAAAATACGACAAACCAATCAGAATGCGCGTATGATTTCAAGTTCTTCGTAAAAGAATCCCTCAGAAATATATTTTTTTAAATTTTACATATGTCTTGCATCTAAAAATATACCCCAGACACAGTAAGATGTGTAAGTCTATTCGGCTTGTCCCGGAAAAACACGAGTTGGTCACGAATGCCCTCGCTGGTCAGAAGCCCAGTTTGTTGGGTCGCTGGCGCTAATTGGCTTCTTGTGATCACCGCAGGCTAATTAAAATGGCGCCGGCGAGACGACTGAAAGTTGGGGTGTTGTTACTCTTTCCCTTTGTTAAAGCTTCTGAATAATTGTTGTTTTAGTCAGACTGCTTCCCCAAATTTACTACTAAGCTACTCCTGAGTAAGATATTTTAAATTATTCGGCGCAATTTCAAGGTGTAGTTGTATTAAAAAGAGACAGTATGTCGACGGTTCTGTGTGTAGTCATGCATGAAGTAATTTCCGAATGTGACGTCACATGCCTGATTCTTTTCTCAAAGCAATAGAGCTCCGTACAGTGAAGCCGACAAAGCAGGCGTTGCGCAGAGTAAACTGGCTTCATTCTTGTTTTTTCAAAAGAGGGAAACTGGAGTTACAAAATACTAATTGCCCGCTTAATTACATTAGGAGCCAGTGTTATCAAAGCCGAGGTCACAATATAAATATGCCTCGTTCCACTAATGTGTTTTTCCTCTTTGGATGTGTCTACACATTTAGATAAATGTCGTGACAAAACCTTTTCCATATCCAATAGATATCTCTGCAGAAAGCAGAGTCGATTGTACGATTCCAACTACACCATGAGCATGTGTTTATGAATGGAGATGAAATAGTAGTGATACCAGGTGTTCAAATGTTAACCTGAACAACACGGAAACCTATGGTACAAGGAAAAATAGGGAATTGCATCGGACATCATTTTTGTCACTGATGCGTCAAATATGTCCTCCGCATGTCTACCACAAAACATTTTGAAGCCTTGACTGAAGCCTTGAATGTTGTAACCTCGACCAAACAACCTCTCAGGATAGTATATCGCTTTGGAAATCTTGGTAGAAAGAGCATGCTCGACTGTATCTCAAAAGTTGTGAAATGTAAACACCAAAGGCTTGAGGTGCTGGAATATTGCTCGGGGCGTCATGAAGTGTTCAACTTTCATTGAGAAAATATCCTGAAACGTGACAAACCAAAGACGTATATACGTATATACGTCTTTGGACAAACCATTTCCACGTGCTTATTTATTCTCCACGTACTGATGTATAAAGCTATATTGCCAAGCACCTCGTTGTCGCAGTTGTCGTAGTATATGTATATGCTTATGCAAAACAATAGGGATAGCGCACTTGCATAGCCCTGTCTTTTAGAATAAGTGCACTTGTTCACAGACAAGAGAAAAGTCCGGTCATGTGATGCGCCTACACCCGCAGTGTGGTAACTGGGGCAGAAACGGAATAAAGCGAACAGAGCCGAGTAAGCTCGGGGGTTTGTCGGCCACCGTTTACAAACAAAATTTAAGAATGTCCCCTTCCACAACTTTAGTGACGTGTTATCTGTAAAATAACAGTTCATTTTGAAGTATGAACATACCACATTCGTTCTTCAAATACCACGAGTGGGCCAACTGGTATAGTCATTATGTTGTCCTGGGGCCTGTTCCACAAGGCAGTCTTAGATGGTCGTAACTCCCATACTTTAACACCGACTTATGTTAATCGCAGCGCTAAGATCGCTTTGTACATGTGCAACGGGACCCACATCGGTTCAGTGTTAATGGTTTTAATTGGATACTGTTCACTTGGATTGGTACTGGATTTAATAACCACAGCATCACGCGATAGAGATCGGGAATTTGTTTTAAACTTCAAGCAAGTTTTGTTCCTTGTGAAATCGTGTGGCATGTAGATAAAGAAATATAAAAGATTTTTTTGCATTTTCATAAGTAAAAATATCAATAAAATCTTAATACGCCAAAGAGTCAATTTCTTGTTGTAAAGAGTTTCTATTTATAAGTATAAGTTTCTATATTCCCCTTGTTAATAATTTGCATTTTTAACATTTATATTTATTTAAGGTTAGCAACACTGCTTCAACACCCCTCTGTTTGGATTGCTATCCAGGGTCTCAAGCCAGATCAGACAGCCGTAGCAACACTGCTTCAACATCCCTCTGTTTTGGATTGCTATCCAGGGTCTCAAGCCAGATCAGACAGTGGTAGCAACACTGCTTCAACATCCCTCTGTTTTGGATTGCTATCCAGGGTCTCAAGCCAGATCAGACAGTGGTAGCAACACTGCTTCAACATCCCTCTGTTTTGGATTGCTATCCAGGGTCTCAAGCCAGATCAGACAGTGGTAGCAACACAGCACGCCATGAGCATGATGAAATCAAGCGATGTCAGACAGCTCCGACTGCAGAAGCTGTGTGCCGTAAGAGGCGATTAAGGGGATCGCGAGGGCAGGCTTGGGGAGTCGGTCCATGTCATTGGATCCCAATTGCGTAGATCGATGCTCATGATGTCAATCTCTGAATTGTGTGGACCAGATTATTTTACAGACCACCGTCTCGAATATTGCTGAGTGCGGCGTTAAACAACAAACAAACAATTACTACCAAACATGACGTCAAAGTTGTTGTTTTTTACTAGTAGCCATATGGCTTCAAGTACTTTTTTCCAGGTAGACACTTGTAAAATCAACAAGACAAGGCAAAATTTTAGGTAGCCAAAAACATTTTAAATTATCTTTTATCAAATAACTATTATAATATGTATACAAGTCATAGCACTAGGCTTGAAATTGTACATTAGTGGAAACTGCACTTGATTTTTATCCCCCGCCGCGCGAAAGCGCGAAGCGGGGGATATAGTATTCACGACCGTCCGTACGTACGTCCGTACGTCCGTCCGTACGTCCCACCTGTTTGTTGCCGCGATATCTCAAGAACTAAACACTGGATTGTCTTCATATTTGGAACTATGGTGTATATACAGACTCCGCAGACACCAGTCGGTTTTGGTGACCTTGATCCCATTTTCAAGGTCACAGCAGACAAATCTGCTTTTGGAGTTGGAAAACGGTGTTGCCGCGATATCTCAAGAACTAAACACTGGATTGTCTTCATATTTGAAACGATGGTGTATATACAGACTCCGCAGACACCAGTCGGTTTTGGTGACCTTGATCCCATTTTCAAGGTCACAGCAGGCAAATCTGCTTTTGGAGTTGGAAAACGGTGTTGCCGCGATATCTCAAGAACTAAACACTGGATTGTCTTCATATTTGGAACTATGGTGTATATACAGACTCCGCAGACACCAGTCGGTTTTGGTGACCTTGACCCCATTTTCAAGGTCACAGCAGGTAAATCTGCTTTTGGAGTTAGAAAACGGTGTTGCCGCGATATCTCAAGAACTAATCGCTGGATTGTCTTCATATTTGGAACTATAGTGTATATACAGACACCGCATACACCTGTCAGATTTGGTGACCTTGACCCCATTTTCAAGGTCACAGCAGGCAAATCTGTTTTTGGAGTTGGAAAACGGTGTTGCCACAATATCTCAAGAACTAATCGCTGGATTGTCTTCATATTTGGTACTATGGTGTACAGGCGGGGGATATTTCGTCACTCTGTGACAAATACTTGTTGTTATTTGTGACTCGAACAATGATGTAATTTATTTTACAAGATGACATAGGTATATCCTTGCTTATGCAAGGAGCATTGTCAACTAAAATAAAATAGTATAACAATCTGCCATTAACAGATTTCTATAGGTCTTCGACAATGTGTATTTAGATCGTAATTGAATATGTTCAAAGTGGTCAGACATTGAAAGCGAATAGCGGTATTGTAAATGGCGTTACAGTTGCATGATGCAATGAATATTGTTCCAGGTTCACTCTTTTGATGAATTAGCAACAATTAAATAATTTATTTACCGCTCAGGCGCTCAGTAAGACGAAGAAATACCTCCGTTTTCGAAGCTTCGTATGATTAACACTTTCGTGGACACACCGCTAGAAAGCTTGTTTTTTTTCATCTACACGGTCGTAACATGTTATTGTATTGGATATAAATTGGTTTCTAATGACGCTTTCTTGCCGAAATCTGCCACAAGGTTCGTGATTGGTCGAATTTGAGCATGTGACCCAAGGCAGCCAATCAAATTACAGCTATGGCACTTTCCGCGTGTGTGATGAATTTCAGATTTTGACGAAAGATTTTTGTTAAATCTTGTTATTCCTAACACATTAAACATCGTGTCCGAGCTGAGAAATAGAGGCGACGAAAGCCGGATGACATTTGACTTACATGACACGCGATAGCACGAAAAGATGGAAATAAAAACTTAGATGTAAATTTGACAACTTTTAGAAATATTTTTGTTGGTTGTTTTATTACTTTGTATAAAATATTTAAAGATTTGCTTGAAACGTTTTTATTTTACCCTTTGACATGTTCTATGTGGACCCGTTGTCAAAGTTGGTGTCCGAATTTATATTTCAATAACATTGCGGAAATAGTGGATATTTTTTAATCTATCGATAAAAAATTATAAATTGAAATGGAATACGTATTTCAGACATTGTGAAATGTGATAAATTTAATATATGCATGCTATGACAAGTAGGTTCATAAAATTATATGTACTATTTGGACGTGACTACGGCTTGGCCGGTTTACCGTCTGGGGACTAGAGGCTTCTTGGCCGGTGTTGAAAGAGTTTACGTAACTGAATCCCTCGTAATTTTGCATTGAGCTGTGGGAATGTTTACGAAACAGAGGAAGAGTACGGTAGCCATTTGGCGACTTCTGAATTTTACTCAGTAGACAAATTGAAATTTAGGTCACATTGGCGACCGTTTTAGTCACAACTCTAGGACCTGAACAATGTTAACGTTCGTTTCAATTTTAATGTTCTTTTGCCTCGAAATTACATATTATCATATTACACATAAATTACATTAAGCAAAGTTTACATTTACAGGATATCGGTATAGCCGAGCTACAGATGGCCCCGAATTCAAGGGTTGTCATGGTTATACTTGTTTGGCTAAATCGGACCCTTACATCTACGCCGACATTCGTTTCGTGTGGTGTAAAGCTGAGATTAAGTGTTTTTTTGAAAACAGAAATAAGGGCAATTTTTCATGGATGGAGTTTTATAATGTTTCATGGATGCTATAGACGGGTTATTGTATTGACGCTGGTGAGTTTCACAGTCTGCGTGCGTGGACAAAATACGATCATGTTGATGTTCTCCAACGCAGATCCCTTGTGTTGTTTCACGAGGAACTCTTGTTACAACACCCGGCCGTCACTTCGGAAGCTGAATCCCTCCTTGGGCCACAGTAGGCCCCTAATACCGCGACTGGATTGGATGAATCAGCTATCATTGTGCCTCTCATGCTGTCAGTCACTAGTTTGCCTGGCCCATATGCATTAATTTACTGAACTATATATTTATTTATTAACAAATGTCACAGTTCTAATGTTTCAAATATTTTTTTCTTCTTCATAAATTTGAACATTATCAAGGGACTGGTAATTAATTATAGAGGTGGGGTGGGTTACAAAGTGTTACATTTATTGAGGGGAGGGGAGCATGAAGCAAAGTTACATAAAAAAGGGAGGAGTCATGATAACATACATGGTCCTAAGACCAATGTCTCTCTCCGTCACCCATCCACACCAACACGTACAACACACACACCAACACGCACGCCAACACGCATGCACGCACCGTGTAGTATGTGACCAGCCCCTTATGAATACTGAATTGTTAGACTCCCCCCGCTACACTTGGTGAGAGTATTATTTGCTTGGCCCTACACGTATTGCACTCCGGTGTTAAAGACGAAACAAGAAACACGGTTCAAAAACCTTTTACAACGATGAAGTAACTTATTTCTTATCTGCAGGTTAGATTTCGAAGTAGGCATGATATATTTGTTGCTGGATACCAGTTGTGTTAAGATTACCCCTCGTCAATAAGTCATAGTACATATGACAGAAATATAATTTTGATAAAAATACACCCATCACAGTCACGTGACAACATGCCCAGAGTCACAGGTAGAATCCAGCAGGCGTTTATTGTTGACGATATCTCGAGACCGGCTAGCCTTGCTTCAAGGTTATACTGCATGATAAGTCCATGGGTGTATAGTAATTAAATATCCTTTTAATCGACAAGTCTAGTCTGTTATAAGGACAACTTATTATTTATTAATAATATTTTTATTATTAAATTATTAATATAATGTTGAAATTATTATTAAAAGTAATAATAATTTCCATAGAGACTTGTGCAAGTCTAACGTCCTGCCAACAGATCCCGGAACAGTCCTGTCGTCTTCGTGCTGTGTGCCGCATTCCATTACATTACACCCTGCACACCCTCCACTGGACGAGTCCACCTACTTCAACAAGCCGTCTTTGTCTACGTATGACAAGCTTTTGAGAGAAATCTAATAAATATTAGGAGACGCGCTGATTGGGTGAAAACAAATATTTATCAAACACGAATAGGAATATCAAAACATGTTGATGTATTGTGTTTGTCTGATGATATATTGGAAGCAAATGGAAATTAAAAACTTGTCATGTATGAAGACATGTTTACGGTGTTACAATGTGTCTGAACTGACACAGCCAGAAGTAACATAGGATTAAATACAAGTTGATACTGCAGACAAGCAGGCCGTCACAGGGCCGTCCTCCCCCAGGTAGAGGTAGATTGGACCCTTCCTGTTGTCAGCCCGCCAACTCGCCTTGTCGCGAGGCCAGGCGACGGGGAGACAGGGCAGTATCCGGCTTTCGTGTCTTGTTCAAAAGCTGCGTAAATGCGTGGGTTTTGAAACAGTCACTTGACTGCCTGACCACAGGCCCGGGCCCATCAGCTGCAAGGCCGTGTGTTTACGTTACAGCTAATGTGGGAAATGACTGTTTAGGAAATATTACGAAACGCCTAAATGTTTCACTGATTTTAACAATTGACTGAAAAATATGTCAATTTTACTTTAGTATGATAACGAATTGCAAACATAAACAAAGCAAACATTTTGGGTTGAATTTCATTACGCAGTGACTGACAATGATTGGGTTAAAAGAAAAGGAAAGTCAACGTGTATTTAAAAAAAATAATTTTTTTTACTTCTAATGCTAGCATGACAAGTCTTATTATGATATGTTTCAGCCCTTTTGAAAATGTTAATTATTTTTTGTCTTTCTGTCAATTAAATGGACAGATTTTTCTAACAATTTGTAAAATGACTGAAGTATTTCGGCACTTTGTAAACTGACCAACGGAATCACATTTTATACATTGTCTGATTTTACACATTGACTAAGATATCGCTTGATAATTACCGCTTCCTAAATTTTCAAGCACGTGTTCCCATGGTATCGCATTCGGTAACCAGTAATGTTTTCTAATGTAACAATTCACACAGTCGCGTACAGAAAGGGCAGCCACATTAATATTACCATGAGTTGTAAGATAAATGGTATATTACAGGCAGGAGTGCAGTCATCTGTTTCTTACACACCCCAAAGCCGGGCCGTTTAAGCATCGAGTTGTGTCCACTCTCAAGATCGCAGTAACATATTAAGACATAATGCCACAGTCAATAGTAACGTCACCCTCCTTCATGCTCACTACTCGTACCTTGTGTGACCCTCCACAAACAAGTGTCGGCCATACCTGTGGGTTACCAAGGCAATGGTGATACTGACAACTAGATAAGATGAAAGAACGTGCGGGGAAACTCTTCGTCGCCGAAGCCTTCCGGGAGCCCGACACTGTCGCTACCGACGAATGCTTACTAAAACAAAATGTATAATTTTGATAGAAACATACAACTCAATTTACATTAAAAAGCCGCTCCAGTGAGATGGGGAATTTAGATGCTGTGGAAAATCGAAACTTGCTTCATATACAAGGGCAGAATCAGCATTTTAAAGGGGAGGGGTGTTACGGCGTAAATTGTCGCTGGCGAGAATACCTGCTATAACCTTCACAGCACATACTGTCGCCAATCGTCACATATTGTCGCCGGCAACGATATATGCCGGGGGTGCAGTGATTTGAAAAGCCTTAAATATGATAGATTATTAGATGACTCAGGATATTGTTTATGCGGACACCATTGTGAAGATGCTTTACATTATGTTTCATTTGCCCCCAGTTTACAGTTATTAGATGTAATTGCTACTTCTATAAGAATGGATGTGATCTCAAACGGTTTCATAAGGAAATACAAAGTTTATTGGACCAGAACCAGAAACGTTTCATCTTATTAGATGTGTAGTGTTGGAATATACCGCTGATTCAGTGGAACTAAACTGGTGATATACAAGAGATACACAAGTTAGACATCTATAGTTCGCTGTATAATTAATTATCTGTAAAACTTTGGAATGTCTATGTCTATGTATATGTATATATTTATCTTTATAACACTTATTTGAATACCACTTCTATTTTGCTAAGTATGTTTATTAAACTATTCTGAACAATGTGTGATGCAATGTATGTAGAGGTAATCCCCATCCACTATAAATATTATTGAAGAAATATATACTGTATGTACCTTTTAACGTATATGATTTCTAAATACAAATATATTACCTTTACAACATTATACTCTATAATATTTACTGTTAATGTTTCCAAATAAAACAATAAATAATTAGAATTTACATTTCTGAATCCAAAGGCATGTGTACATGCGGACCCCCTGGACCACCCCTCTGGACCCGCCTATAATATAGGTCTTCATATTATAGGACTGCTGACCGCAAGGATGTTTTTTGGACTGTCATATTTTGCTTTTCAGGTACCCCAACATAAGTAAAACATATATCACGGCACTTTCCCACACCCTTAATAATAAATGACCATCCCGAAATATTGTGCAAATTTAAAAAACAATTACTTGAAATTAGAGAACTGTCCCTTACTTTTCTGAAAGTTTATCATAAACGCAGCTTGGAATGTATGGTACGATGTGGGTTTATTGGCAGACGAGGTTTGAGCTGTATAATCCAAGCGCTTCCTCTGTGGCGATGTGTGGACTAACGGAACACGTGACATATGGTTGTCACGGCGAGTACCATCGTACGACTGTCTGGTTAAATGTTTTGTCTCATCCCCAGCTGGTAGTATCGATAACGAAAGATTCGATCGACTGGTAAGAATTATTATGTAATGTTGATGAATAGCGATTTGGAGAAAACTTGGGTTTCCCCGTGATCTATTAATACCTGCTACCTTCCGTTGGCGGGAAAGCATTCATATTGCAACTCACAACCAGGCGATTTCAAATGATGAAATCTATATTTAGATGATCAAGGTAATGTTTGCTCTGAGATAAGTTGTCACAGAGCGTCAGATACCAGGAACGATTGCTTGTAGCGGGACCAGTTGATGGTAGCCGCCTTGCCCCAACTGACCGTGAGCTGTGGCTGGCTTCTCCGCGTTTGACAGCCGTTCCCCCCATACACTGTTATAGGCTCTGCACCACACCTCAGTGACTATTCTCACTATTGAGTACACCACCACAGATTTATTACAGGCATCGTTATCAGAGTTATTTGTAATGAACTGAACATTCAAATATGATAGTTTGGTGTTTGATTTTTAAACACACCCCCCCCCCCCCCCCCCCAATATATAGTCTTGCTGTGGTATGCACGTTTATGGCATTGTCTTTGTATTTGAATGTAAAGCAATAAATATTAACTCAACAAGTGTTTTTATAATATGTTATATGCATTTAATTATTGGAAAAGAACATGCATGGCCATCTACCTGTGACATTCACCTTCATGTTCCAGGCTACACAGGACATCGAGGGTGTAGATGTCAATCCTGTGTCTGGGGGAGAAGATGGTGACAGTCTCCCTGTGTCCGGGGGAGAGGATGGTGACAGTCTTCTTGTGTCTGGGGGACAGGATGGTGACAGTCTCCCTGTGTCTGGGGGAGAGGATGGTGACAGTCTCCCTGTGTCTGGGGGAGAAGATGGTGACAGTCTCCCTGTGTCTGGGGGACAGGATGGTGACAGTCTTCTTGTGTCTGGGGGACAGGATGGTGACAGTCTTCCAGTCTCTGGGGGACAGGGTGGTGACAGTCTCCCTGTGTCTGGGGAGAGAGGATGGTGACAGTCTCCCTGTGTCTGGGGGACAGGATGGTGACAGTCTCCCTGTGTCTGGGGGAGAGGATGGTGACAGTCTCTCTGTGTCTGGGGGACAGGATGGTGACAGTCTCCCTGTGTCTGAGGGGAGAGGATGGTGACAGTCTCCCTGTGTCTGGGGGAGAGGATGGTGACAGTCTCCCTGTGTCTGAGGGGAGAGGATGGTGACAGTCTCCCTGTGTCTGGGGGAGAGGATGGTGACAGTCTTCCTGTGTCTGGGGGAGAGGATGGTGACAGTCTCCCTGTGTCTGGGGGAGAGGATGGTGACAGTCTTCCAGTCTCTGGGGGACAGGGTGGTGACTGTCTCCCTGTGTCTGGGGAGAGAGGATGGTGACAGTCTCCCTGTGTCTGGGGGACAGGATGGTGACAGTCTCCCTGTGTCTGAGGGGAGAGGATGGTGACAGTCTCCCTGTGTCTGGGGGACAGGATGGTGACAGTCTCCCTGTGTCCGGGGGAGAGGATGGTGACAGTCTCCCTGTGTCTGAGGGGAGAAGATGGTGACAGTCTCTCTGTGTCTGGGGGAGAAGATGGTGACAGTCTCCCTGTGTCTGGGGGGAGAGGATGGTGACAGTCTCCCTGTGTCCGGGGGAGAGGATGGTGACAGTCTCCCTGTGTCTGGGGGGAGAAGATGGTGACAGTCTCTCTGTGTCTGGGGGAGAGGATGGTGACAGTCTTCCTGTGTCTGGGGGAGAGGATGGTGACAGTCTCCCTGTGTCTGGGGGGAGAGGATGGTGACAGTCTCCCTGTGTCTGGGGGGAGAGGATGGTGACAGTCTCCCTGTGTCTGAGGGGAGAGGATGGTGACAGTCTCCCTGTGTCTGAGGGGAGAGGATGGTGACAGTCTCCCTGTCTGGGGGAGAGGATGGTGACAGTCTCCCTGTGTCTGAGGGGAGAGGATGGTGACAGTCTCCCTGTCTGGGGGAGAGGATGGTGACAGTCTCCCTGTGTCTGGGGGAGAGGACGGTGACAGTCTCTCTGTGTCTGGGGGAGAGGATGGTGACAGTCTCCCTTTTTTTGGGGGAGAGGATGGTGACAGTCTCTCTGTGTCTGGGGGAGAGGATGGTGACAGTCTCCCTGTGTCCGGGGGAGAGGATGGTGACAGTCTCCCTGTGTCTGAGGGGAGAGGATGGTGACAGTCTCCCTGTCTGGGGGAGAGGATGGTGACAGTCTCCCTGTGTCTGGGGAGAGAGGATGGTGACAGTCTCCCTGTGTCCGGGGGGAGAGGATGGTGACAATCTCCCTGTGTCTGGGGGAGAGGACGGTGACAGTCTCTCTGTGTCTGGGGGAGAGGATGGTGACAGTCTACCTTTTTTTGTGGGAGAGGATGGTGACAGTCTCTCTGTGTCTGGGGGAGAGGATAGTGAGTCTCCCTGTGTCCGGGGGAGAGGATGGTGACAGTCTCCCTGTGTCTGGTGGAGAGGATGGTGACAGTCTCCCTGTGTCTGAGGGGAGAGGATTGTGACAGTCTCCCTGTGTCTGAGGGAGAAGATGGTGACAGTCTCCCTGTGTCTGGGGGAGAAGATGGTGACAGTCTCCCTGTGTCTGGGGGAGAGGATGGTTTTGGAAGATAACTGACAGGTAAGGCTGAGAGAATTGTTTCTTAGCATTTTCATGCATGCTGATGCAATGGATACGTTATGAGAATAACATCCAGTTATTTTACTGACAGAAAACATTATTTATGCTGTTTCAAGACTCAAAAAGTCGTTGCCACATTGGTGAAATGTAAACAATAACAAACACCTCATTTTCAACAGTGATTTATGTGTTGATATTTCATGTCATCTCTCTGTTGTCCATCTTGCTGAGGCAAGGTATTTAACTGACTATAAAAGTCCAGTTTCCACCCTTGCCGAACTAGGCTGGAATTATGGATGTATGTTTTGTCTGGACCAATGAGTTTATGCATAGTCAAAATGGCATAATGAAATCAACATCCGGTTCATAAACTGCTGTTCAGATTTCGGTCGATTGCATGATTTACAGATATGTGTACAGCGAACTTAGCGTCAACAAACATTTTCAAAATCTTTTCATGTTTTTACTCAAGGGTTATCATGATTTGAAGCACCCGTTTTATTACACTATAGATGTTGATTATTGATCAGATTGACTTCACTGGGCGCTGCCATTTTGTTTGAAGCAAATGTAAGTGATCAGAGGTGGAATCTGATTGGTCAATAGCAGGGACACAGAAGGGACATAACTAGTAATAGCAACTGGTTGTGTTACGATTGAGCCCAGAATTTCCAGCTTAGTTCGGCAAGGGTGAAAACTGGACTTTTACAGTCAGTTAACTCCCTTGCCTTGGGAAGATCGGGAAGATCGGGTATGTTGTCACGAAATTGTATACATAATACATGGAATTAAATGAAATACCATTAGTATTGTTTTATAGCAAGTTTGACCACACAAATGTGGCTGACTATGCCCTGTTTTCTCCCATTGTTGTATGCTGGGTTTAGCAGAATTACTGAACGCCCAGTATACTAACTAGAAAAAAGTAGAGTCGGTGCGTTGCAGACGCTGCAACACTAATTCATACACAAACAATAAAGAAATCAAGTAAATTACAACTGTAAGATAAGCAGAATCAATAAGATTGACAGAAATAATGATCCACAGAAATTAATAGACCTTCCTTGAAAGTGTCAAAATCAGGATTGACACAGGTGTGTGGCGCACCAGCATGAGGCACGTGCAAACTATTGGATGAATTCAGTGTATTTGATCGAAACTTGGCAAATCTATCAGACACATACTGAAGTTGTGCCTTTTCCTATGAAGGAATTTTAGAAATTTTTATTTTTTACGTTTCCATGGCAACAAGTTAGGTTCTATAAGAGTGGTGTTCATTTCCGGAGTGTAACTCAAAAACCGTTAAATACTTTCTTACAAAACTTTGCATGTCTACCAGGCACATACTGAACTGATGCCTTTTGCTATTTAGGAATTTTATAATTTTTTATTTTTTACGTTTCCATGGTAACAAGTTGGACTTAGGTTCTATAGGGTAGAGTACGTTTCCGGAGCATAACTCAAAACCCATTCAAAACTTTCTAACAAAACTTTGCATGTCTATCAGACTCATGCTGAACTGGTGCCTTTTGCTATTTAGGAATTTTAGACATTTTTAATTTTTACATTTACATGGCAACAAGTTGGACTTAGGTTCTATAAGGGTGGTGTTCGTTTCTGGAGTATAACTCAAAACCCATTCAAAACTTTCTAACAAAACTTTGCATGTCTATCAGACACATGCTGAACTGGTGCCTTTTGCTATTTAGGAATTTTAGAAATGTTTATTTTAGAATTTCCATTGCAGCTATTTTGACAAGGGCTAAGAGAAATGTTGGATCAGTTACCTGGTTTTGGACCATAACATGTTAAAATGGGCGGGGGATATAGATGACTTCGTTGACTATACGCTTGTTTAGTTATTGTTTCTTGTAATTTGTCATTTGTTTGCATAAAAATAACCCACAGAAACACACTTGTTTTACTTTCCATTTCATATGGCTGCCACCAAGGTTGATCTTTTATTGGTAAACAATGTATGCTTCTTCAAGAACATTCAACTCTTGACTCATTACATACAGAATTGCACATTTACTTGTGGTTACTTTACAGACAGCTGCCGGGGGGGTATGTCATCTTTCTGATAACTCTTGTTTAGGCATGTTTTTGAATACCGTATTCGATGTAATAAGCGCCCAGGGCGCTCTCAAAATTAGAAATAGGGGGCTCTTATTTTATTACTATTTTGGTGAAAAAACATAAATTTCGTGGTTTATGCTGACAGCCTGAAATGTTTATGTACGGCAGATATATTTTTCCAGAATTTAATTGCCCATACTGAAGGGTGCATATAACACAGGAGTGCGTATTGTGCGCGAATAAATAAGTCTTGTGTACATTGATCAATCTGAAGGGGTGCTATTTGGGATTGTTCACTAGCCAATATATTAGCAAATATCGCCGTGGGCGCTTATTAGAGCAGGGCGCTTATTACGTCGAATATGGTAACTATTAAATAGTGATGATACTAGGTGTTTGAGAAAAGGTGAGCATATATCCTGCCCCACCGGTGGCACCTGTCGCAAACACATGCAAAGGAAAGTCAAGTGTTCAGCTAAAAAACACAGGAACATATGGAACAATGGGCGATCTTTTTCAATTTATCTTCCCTTCACTAACCCGCTAGGTGCGCTGACCCGGACGGTCCAACCTTAAACTGACGGCGCATGTGGTATGCGCGATACGAGCACTACATGTTACTATGACGTCTATAGACAGTTAACTAGTACAACCTTCACCTCTGTCGGCAACGGTCACACTTGTGTGCGGACAGTATATCTTTTCGCCTAAACAATTATTTATCTATTGCCATGTCCGGAAATATATGTTCCTTGATATAATTATACATCAGGGATGACCACGTCTGATTATATTGTATAGTTAACCACTAGATAGGCGTTCGAAGCGATGCGGTGAAATCAGCTGATCGTTCCTCCCAGGTCGCTTTGTTGACGTTTTGCAATCGGTACTGAAAGTGTTGCCCTTGATGTATGATTATGAAAATTAAGTAGATTTTGTATACGTTCCTATATCTATGTTGTAGCATCGCCGAGCAGGCCACATCATATGCATGCATTTCATTATGTTAAACTGTGAGGCGATACGTTACGCGAAACGTGAAGGTCTCATGCAACGTTGCCCGTAGGCTCAATGTTGTGAATATTGACAGCAACACATGTAAGTATTTGTCAGATATATAACTGAGAGCAATGAGAAATGTTCTCAAGAAATTGTAAGAGTAACAGGCACTGTAAAATTACGTCATCAACTAGATATCATGATACAATCTTCAAAATAAAAGAAATGGAAATCACTGAAATCTGTTTTGATATTTAAGGGTTAAATGGTGCATGTTGTATACAAGGATTTTATGTATATGAATGGTAGCTGTTTGTTGCCAAATACTACCATGATTATATTTCAATATGATCAATGAAAGATATATATTATTTTGGCCTTTTTTTAATTTTACAAAGCAGAAAAAACCCAATTCAGACAGTAGTATAGGTAATGATGGTTCTGGCTCACTTCCACTGGAGCTGGATTTATATACCTATACCATCACTACAGATGGAATTTTTTATGCCAAAATGATTATGCAATTCAATGATAGTCATAAGATTCAGCTAAATTGGCTCCAGCTCACCACCACCTGGAGCCAATGATATAAATTTTTATAGGTAATGATGGTTCTGGCTCACTTCCACTGGAGCTGGATTTATATACCTATACCATCACTACAGGGGGGATTTTTTATGCCAAAATGATTATGCGATTTAACGATAGTCATAAGTTGTATTAAACGAAACATCAATATTAATTAATAATGGATAAAATTTACTATAGCCCACGAGGATATTGGAAAGGTGTAGGAGCAATAAAAAAATTAGCCACCACGGCTAAGGTATCTAAAGATGTGGCCAAGGATTGGTTAAAGAAACAAGCCATGTGGCAAATATATTTACCAGCACCGCGTTATATACCGAGGAAGAAGTTTGATATTTTTACAACGAATAAAGTTCATCAGGCTGACCTCTTGTTTCTTCCCAGTGATAAGGTAAGACGCAAAACGTATAAATACGCTTTAACTGTAGTGGATGTGGCTAGTCGATACAAAGAGGCTGAGCCATTAACCTCGAAAGAATCAACAGAAGTAGCTAATGCACTGAGTCGCATATATAAACGCGGACCGCTAAAATGGCCTAAGCTATTTCAAGTAGATCCCGGTCGCGAGTTTATGGGATCGGTAACTAAACTGTTAACAAAGCACGATGTCGAAATCGTCCGTGGTGAAAGAGCGGCCCACCGCAGTCAAGCTATCGTCGAAAGATTTAACCGGACATTAGCGGAACGTTTGTTTGGCTATCAGTATGGGATCGAAATGAAATCAGAGCGATTGAGATCAACCGAATGGGTGACACGATTATCAGCCGTTGTATCAGCGCTGAATAATGAAGTAACGAGATTAATAGGGAAGAAACCATCCCATGCTATTAAAATGAAATCTGTGACTTCCGAATCTTCAGCACCAAGGAGAGGCAAAGAACGAAAACTTCCGGATAGAGTAAGCGTAAGATATTTATACCAGGCCGGTGAACTCGAAGGAGGCCTACGTCGCGCAACCGATCCCATATGGTCCCTTAAGACGTATAACATTAGTCGATTGGTTACGAAAGAAGGAGAGCCTATTCTTTATTATCTTCAAGATGGACCGGGTAGGGCATTTGTACGAGAAGAGTTCTTCATAGTTCCGGACGGTACGGTATTACCACCATAACCATAAGCATAGGTATTTACACAATCATTATCAATCCATCTCTTTGTATCTAAGGGGGATAATGATGTCTTGTTCATTCTTAATCCATATATCCTATGATTGTAACTTCTTAAAGAGTTCATCTCGTGTTTGAACGTTCTACCGTTGAATTATGATTCTTTATTCTGTTCGTGTTTGATATGCTTTTTTACAACATACTTCTTAACGCCCTTAGCTTTTCTTATCTCCCAATTATCGGACTTCTTTATAGAATACATCTTAGGTCTTAATCCTACATACTCCGCTATAGGGGTCCCAGCACATTCATCCTTCATCTTACCTAATACCTTTTTATTTACTACGCTGTGCAGTGGATTATCTTTAGGATAATCGCTCGTGTCGTACATATCTATTTTTTCTGCCATATCTTTATACACATCCTCGGTTTGTATTTCCATCAACAAAGAATCTGTGTCGGTATATAACACCTCACATCTATCGCCGTATTGCTTCTTTAGTTCGTTGTTATAAAAGTCATACATTAAATGTTTTGACAAGTCGAGAATACTCATACCGACGTACACCGGTCTGTTGAATTTTATATTACTCTTCTGCATATGCAACGCGGCTAAGTCGTTATCGAATATCTTGCTTCTGTTAAAAGCCGGACTGGCTATAAGTTTCCTGAGTCTTTCTTCCTCATTAGATCTGACTAATTTAACATCAACACGCTTCCTTAGATTCTCCATAGTTTTACCAAATACCGAGTTATTCATGAGCTTATATAGATTCTTTTCGAAATCGCTGGTAGCTATCTTTCTTAAATCTGTGTTCAACCTTATATAGGGCTCCATCCAAGGGCTTTGATCAAACTTTAGAACTCTGTGTATTTTCTTAAGTTTCATACCTAACGATAGATACAACTGGAGATTTCTGTAGTGAACTATATATTTTGTTTTATCCATCAAATTTGGTACGAGTTTTTCTACGTTAGCTAACCTACTATTACCCATCAAGGAGCGTTGATATTCCGACATCCAATCTTTATTAACCATTAATCTTTCGGGAGCTAGCGGATAACTGTTATGATCTTTATGTAACGAACTTGGATATTCCAAGTCAACTTCTAGTATGTACCCTTTATTCACTTTGATATTATGGATATAATTCACATTAATATCATCGACCCATTCAAAACCACCCGTGGGTAAAGGTTGACTCATAGCCCATCCGTACAAATTGTTAGCGTCGAGATATAATATGTGCGTGTCGGGTTTACTGGGATCGTATCCTTCCACTAATTTATTATTAGCCTTAGAATACTTTTTAGCTGCCATCGATATACCACCTCTTAATCCTTTCTCAATAAACAAGTGCATATCGTAATCTGTGAGTAGTTTTAGTTTCTACGCCGGTCTTCTTCAACAATGCATCCCACGATAGTCCGGGACTGGAATAGTACCATGCCGGGTCCAAGCCGTATTGTTTGAAACATGTCTTTCTAAATATCTCGAATATATCGGCGAGTAACAGTACATCGGTTTTTAAGTACAGATCGTGATAATCACCTAAATTCTTACAACCTAATTTATCCCAGACCGTCAGAGCGTGTTCATAATCGGCACCTGTTATTCTAGATTCTGTTAAGTTACTATAGAATGATTCGAGGGGTGGTAATTCAGTTTCTTCGAATCTAGACCAATCATCCATATATTCGTAAGGATATACACCTATTCTCAGCAACAAATGACGAGTTATCTTATCGGTATATTGATTTGTTATCGCGAAGTCATTGGGATTGTTCGCATTAGCTAAATTGTCCAGGGAAGATAACAGAAACTGTACGGAGTCTATGAATCTAAGCCCATTACTTTGCTTTGTTCTAGATTTCCCATCCTTGTCCCTATAATGTATAGGTTTAGTCAACGAGAACGATATGTATTTTTCCATATTATTAGGAATGCACGTTAAACCGCCGTCGGTCTTCGAGATAGCTTGCATAATGAGATGTAAAACGTATCGCCTAAGGTTATGAAACACAACGGGGATGGGTATTGTTTGAGAGTTCATTTTTAGTTTCAAGTTACACTCGTTATGAGCGGTTCCCCGATAATTACCCGTGACGTGACAATGATCTCTTACGGAATCCCCATCCAGGGGTTTGTTACAAACATGACAACTCGTTGACTTCTTATGAGCCCACCAATCATCCCTCGTCATACGCATGGGTTTCTTACACGATAATTTTTCCCTGATTATTCTCTCTTCATTTTGTAGATATTCTAGGAACTTTCCCGCTGCATCGGGACCTCTGTAAAACACGGGCGGGTTTGTTTTCCCATCATACCTTACAACTATGTATCCAAACCCACAAGGAATATGTTCTTGAGTTTTGTACGTAAAACTATTATCAGTATTGCTACGGTTGGTATTTTCTATGGGTTTGATAAGCGCTTCGAAGTCGGCGTAAATTACGTACGGTACTGGCATTTGATTACAATAATGTTCAAATTTTAATATATTTTTTCCTTCTTTAGGCATATCGATCCTGATAGCATTCTGTCCAACACCTCTACAGTCTTCTTTATGCGCTTCTAATAGATCTTGTCTGCTGTACCCATGCAGGCATCTTTCACAGAAATATTTCTTTCTAGCATGTTTTGTTTGATCGTATAATAGCCTGTTTAAACTCTTTATCCACGTATAATGATATTTACCATCTTTTTCGATCAGAAATGAATTGATTCTGGGGATATTTTCCGGAGCGGAGCTTATCCTGTGTACAACAATTCCTTTAGAATGTCCGAAAACATTTATAGCTAAATTATTTTGCTTTTCCACCTTATCAATTTGTGATATTGGTGTAGGTTCGTCTATACCATCGAAGTTAAGACCATCGTTTTTGGGATAGCTAGAAGGTCTATCCGGATTTTTGTCTACGGGGAACAATGCAGATCTTATCATCATTCTTAAACAGTCATCAGATTTATTTTTTACGTTTATAATGGCTTTTTTCTTCTTATAATACGGAGGTAAATCTATATAAGATCCACCTTTGAAGGGCATATAATTTGCTATATCTAAATATAAACTATCAATTTTATCCACACCCCAACCAGAACCTCTATTAGTCCAGCGTTCTAAAGTTTCCTGTATCCTCTGAATTGATGTATCTAATGATGAGTTTATAGTATCGGATTCGGTTATAATTTCTTGATTGCTACGGAAATATGGTTCGGTATATTCGGTGCTATCGTCTGTGTTACTTTTACTCAATGTCATTTTAATCGTTAGCTGGTATTTTATACTATGTAAATCATCTAATTCCTCGTTAATTTTACTCGATATGATGGGCTTAATATCGTTAACATCCATGTTGGAATTAATATCCATCTTCCAACCTCTTAGATATTTACCAACGCCGGCGGATGTGGGTACAAATATTAATTCTTGATGTTGATTATCATCAACATTATCATCATTATCATCATCAACATTATCAATAGGTTGATTATTATCTAGTAAAGCGATCAATTCAGCTCTTCTCATTCGAGAATAACCTCTCAGCCCACCGTTTCTCGCTCGAGCTTTGAGTTCTCTAACAGTCTGGGGTCTGTTGTATTCCAAACCGAGTATATCCATCAATTCAGCTTTTCTCATACGAGAATATCCACGCAGTCCACTTTGCTTTGCCATAGCTTTTAATTCTCTGACAAAAACCATTGTGGTTGAATGGTATATGCAAAATGAAACAAATGTCTAATTGGTTGTTTTCATATATCTAAATACATATTCTCCCCAACCTATTCCTCTCATTGATGTAATCTCTCTTCCTAGCATAAATAATCTGGTTCCTGACCCTATCAGCACCATGTTTCTTGCATAAACAATAACGACCTTTGACCCCTATCCCGCATTCAGAACACGTATAGTTTATGTTTCCGCGCCTGATGTAATAATTGTGTATGCCGCAGTAAAAAAAATCAACACAGCGTCGGTTACAAAGAGTAGTCTTCCCCATGAGTGTAAACTTGCAGTTATTCATGGTATATACATCTATCATATCATTTGTCTAAATGCAAATCACAGCTACACTGTGAGATATTGATTATGTTATTTATAGATCGCTCTAAACTAGGTCACTCTGACTTATGCATGGTATAGCTGAAAATCAATAGAGAAGCCAATCCCAACATGATAAATGCGACCTCTCGGTTCTTTTGTTCCTCTGACGGTGTATAAAACTGACTCATTGTTGGTCTCGGTATTGGGTCTAGTTTTTTCCCATAAACGAGGAAGTATTCGTGCATGGCAGATTCGACATCCTTAAACGTTTGAATTGAATGTCCTTCCTTAATCAGTTGTTCATGAATAAAGTCTAATCTCTTCATTCTCTGCTGTGTATATTGTAACTGTGCTGCTTGGTATTGTTCTAAAGCTTCGTTATGTCGTTTACGCTCCTCTTCAACTTCTTTAGCGTTTGATTCCCTCATACTGGAAAATAAATAATTACTCCCCGAAAAAGCTAGAGCATTAACAACAGCTCCACCGACCATCATCGCAATTGTTGCCATGTTTATATGAATATAAATATTCAAATGTTTAATTACTTCATTATGTCTTCCGGGATAAGTCCTTGTTTGATGAGCATATCCTTCGTTGCCATAGTTAATCCAATATCCAGAACCATCATTGGTATGTCATATCCATTAAAATCTAGCTTGGGAGGTATGGCTTTAGTAATCATTTTAGCCATACGGGCATAGCCAATGGCCAAGCCGGTGACCACCGCTGAATGATACGTCGCGTTTACCAACATTTTACCGTCTGTAGCTGGAGTAGTCATGCTTCTTAAAGCATTATATGAGGACTAACCTCTAATTGAACTTGTTGTTGCGGCGGGGGTGACGTTTTTTCTTCTCCGGTCTAATAAAAGAACCATACAGCCGCTATACCAGCAACTCCTACTAGTGCCCATGTTTTAATCGGATTAATATTTGAATTATTTATTAATTTAGCTTTGCGCGCCAGCCCACCCTTTCTTCCTGCGGCTATTTTTTTTGGGTTCTTAGTAACTCTAGCTTTCAGTATTTTCTCATTCACATGTGGTGCATTCACAGGTGGTTCCTCATTCACTTGTTGTGTGTTCACTTGTTGTTCCACAATCTGTGGTTCCTCGTTCACAATCTGTGGTGTCACCTGTTGTGATTGTGTCTCCATTTATATTATTAAGTGGGCACGTATGTTTAAATTGACAATACCTAGCCGTTATTAAAGCTGTGGTGAACGGAGCTAAGAACATTCCGAATCTATGATAAAACTCACAGCTCACTGCGCTTATAGCGTGTTCGATGAATGGGTCTTTCTCGAGAGATTCGCATAAATACAGGCGATGTTCTGCCGGGATGGGGAGAAACGTCCTAGCTACGGCTGTGTATAGTTGTATTATAGAAGACCCTATCGTTTTAGTCATGGTAGCTCCCAGTCTAGACTCGTAACGAGCGTACAGTTTTTTAATCTCTTCGTTGGTCATGTTATCAATTTTTTCGATGGTATAATTTTCTCCCAAATATTGGGAACATTTTCCACCGGCTACCAAAGCGGCGAGTCTTTCTCTATGTTTATCTAAAGATTTATCTGTAACATTTTGATCTGCATCAGATTCTTTGAGCATTTGTTCGATGAGTTCGTCGCATTCCATAATGTAATACCTAAGGAGATATTTAAGTCTAACATAATATAATATGACATATCCAATACATCCCGTAATAATGAACTGTTGCGAAAGAATGAGGATTTCGAACCACATTTTATGTAATATTAACTGCTAATGTTCAATTTGCTACATTTTGCTATAATTTTGCTACATTTTCCTACATTTTTGCTACATTTTGCTATAATTTTGCTAAGCAGTTGCTACAATTTGCTACATTTTGCTAAGCAATTGCATAAGCAGCTGGTTGATCGGTTTTTAATACGAGTTTACAGTGCTTCATTGCCGCTAACACTTTTCTGACTTTGTCTCGTTCGCCCTTGGTATAAATGACATCATTTTCGCGTAAACATTCCTCGAATGAATCTCGATCTTTGCAATGAAAAAGCGCTACCCATTTGGTCTGCTCTCTGAGATCTTTCAGGACAGAGTTGTATTTTTGAGTAAGTACCCAAACGCTATGTTGAGTATGCCGACCGGAGAATGCTAAATACGAAAGCATATCTTTCTTTTTTGTGAGTTGTTTACTCGCGCTGCAGTCGTCTATTACGAAAAGGGTTGATTCTCCTTTGTATTTTTCGTGACATACTCGGAGGCAGTCTTGTAAACGATCGCCCGGATCGACTCTGTGTACCCCGTCGTCATTCATTACCCAATCTCTCGATAGGTAGGTTTTATTAACGCTTATAGTCGGGCACAGAATAATGATATGATCGAAAACGTCCCGATAATGACTTTCTAAAATATCTAGAATAAAGGCTGTTTTTCCGCAGCCCGTTTGCCCGCATATGATAGCGCAGTGCGGATCTTTAGGTAAAAGATTATCAATAGATTGCTTGCACGAATCTCCCATTCTGTATATTAAGTTGTGCATCCATAATCACGTACAAATATATGTTTAATTTACCAGCCGCTTCCTGGAGCTTCGTTATCTGTATGGTGGCACCCTCGCTAGCATTTTCTATTCTCCTCCCACTGCCGTGTAATTGGTCATCGTCCGTTGTTCGCATGTCGAGCCATAGCGCGTACTTCGTGGTGAGGTATTCACCCATCGATACACTCCCGAGAGACAGATCTTTCACGACCGCGTTAACTTCCGGAGAACGTTTTATAGAAGGAAGTTTTTTAATCTCATCCCACTGGTGATACGCTAGCATTCCTTGGCTATATAGTTGATTAGGAACGCCCTCGATAGTCAATTCTACTTTTGTAATCTTGGGATTGTAAAACTTCTCGGTATTTCTTTTAAATGCATCGGAGGGGTCCTCGAACAACATTTAAATACCCTTCAGCGACCTCGTGGGCACGTTTAGATTGATATTCCACATCGTATCTTTTTTGTCCCTCGTGATCTTTCGGTGTCGTAGCACTTGATCGTACAAAATGGCTAAACTTCCCGTATACTGGTTACGAATTTGTCTGGCTAATTCAGGATCCGTTATCATATCGTACTCCAGCGAGATATTGTCAATGGAATAGCTAGCATCTTCATTAGCAGATCTGATTACTCTACCGTAGTCATTAAAAGTGAGTTCGTATTCTAACCTATCGCCTAGGGATGCTTGATAAAAGGGCATGTGGGAATCTAGTAATTCAAAGTCTAGGGGAATATAGAATCTGTTACCTAATGCGTCGGCAACGGCCTTATCTTTTTCGTTGGTATCAACACCATTTTCAGCGCCCACGCGCAGTCTCAATGTGTTCTTATTACAAATACCTTGGTACTGTAAGTTTTCCCGCTCTTTATCCGTTCTCCAGAGATCCATGTAACAATAGTATACATCGCTATCGTCGATACTCAAAACCTCATTACCTCTAATTTTAATCGCGATTTTCTTAACGATAGCACGACCTATGTTCTGAACAGGCTCTCTGTTAACGTCTGTAGAAGTCAAACTAATCGTAAACGCTAGTCGGACAGTTCCCGGAACTAACACATCGTGTGCGCCGAGATTAGGAAAGCGAACCAGAAGCGTTTGATTCTGATCTATGGTACTAGGGTTATTAGTTATAGTTACAGACTGACGAATTGCTTTGACCCCTAATGGATCTCTAAGTCTACGTTGTGGGTTTAACTTGCGTCCGTATTGCGAAGACATTGTTTATATTGAAATTATGTACCCTATGTTTAATATAAAAATGACTGATTTTGATATTGATGACTTTGATCTAAGTACCTTTGATGACTTTGATAACCCAAACGAAGATACTGATGAAACCAACTTTGGTGGCACGAATCTTAACGATGAACTTTTACAATCGTCCGTCAATGATTATTACGATGTCTTAAAAGATGATACCCCAATAGGTCATGACTATTCAAAGTTTGAGATAGATAGTAAAGGAATATTGCGACTGCGTGGCGCTCCGGATATTGATCTTATGCATTCTCGTACTCGTAAGCCCCTAGCCTTGTCTACGATAGCCGCTAAACACGGCATCAGCACTGTTCGTGATAAATTAGGTTTTGTGGACTACCGACGACTTTCCGCGAAGACTACTAAGGTTCTTCGAACCGTGCGTGATGAACTCGTTAATACAGATAATTTGGAAGAAGCCTCTAACGTGGCCTCGAACGGACTCGGAGAAATCTTAGATACCTATTACGATAATTCCACGGTCAGTGTATCACCATATTCAGAGTTCAGTATTAGGGAATTACGAGGTCTTGACAAGGCAATGCGAACAATGCGGGGAGAACTCATCAATAATATAGCCAAGATATCTGAAATCGACAAGCATATAGCTAAAGAGAAAACAAAACTCGAACAGGCGGGCGATGAGTTCAGTAGACGCCGCGTAGCGGAAAGATTGCGTAACTTAGAAGACGAAAGATCGGCCCGCCTCGAAGCTGCTTCCAGTAATAGAAAGGCACTTCGTTCGCAAATCAGTCGTATTCGAGAAACTATCGATCAAGTCCTCAACGATGACACTACACTGGCCGATAAAATTAAAACATTGTTCAGAGAACAGGGAATAACAATTGCCAGTATTTTAACCGCGTTGGGATTTATTATATCGACTTTGACTCTCTCGTTAACAGGTGGTAGTACAGGTGGTGGTGGATCACCTCCTAACGATAAAAATGGTATAAAAGAGTGGATAAAAAAGCATTTAAAAGCATTAGGTTCAGCACTGGGAAAGCTCGCTGAGAAAGCCGCGGCCGCACTTCCCGGTATAATAGGGAGTGTTGTTTCCTGGCTATTGAATTTATTAGCTAAGACCACCACTTGGCTTAGTCAAAACTTGTGGGGGTTGATCGTAGCAATTGCAGGGCTGTTGTACGTATTCGCTAAGAACTATTTAACCACCAAATCAGTTCGCTAACCAAATCATGAGTAAGCCAACCGAGACTCCACCCACTACAAGCGCTGTTTTTTCATCGATATGTTGTTGATTTTTAGCCTCAATATGTGGTGGTACTTGTGTTTGAGCATTAGTAGATGGTTGTGAAACATGTGGTGTTTGCGGCTTGACTATTCCCTTTTCGCCCGTGATCGTTTGCGTTATTAATTCGACGTTAATATCTGAATTTATACCTGGTTTTTGTTGATCGGTAGCGATAACAATTTTATTATTATAACCTATCACTTGACCGATCTTAAGTTCCATATTACTCGGAGACATGTATAGTCCCGGCGCATAAACGTAGTCCACTTTGGATTGGGCGTACTGTAATGCATCTTGAAAACGCTTTATAGACGATGGTATGTCAACTGGTGAATTAATGGCGTCCTCCACGTTTGAGACAAACTGTTTTTGCGCATCGAACGCCGTCCCAGTACCGATAATTCCCGTTCGTGTTTGCGATTGCGCTCCGAGAATTGCCCATACATAAGTTCTTATCTATTCATTAACTCTTTCAAATCCTGGGTTAGTAAAATTATTTTCCGTTTTATCATTAAGAAATTCATTCCAAGCATCTGTTGTATCGTTTGGATGCACAAACTTTGTTATAATATAAGGAATGCCACTCTCAAAGTTCATACGATCTGCTCTAAACTGTTTACTCGAGAGAGCAAAGCCTGAAGGGATCACACCTGCTTTAATTAAATAATCGCTTTTATCTTTAATAGTTCTTTGTCCATTGTACGGAATACCTAGACCATGACTAGGTCCTTTAATGCGCCAATCTTTACTCGTAGAAACATTAAATTCATTACAAATACGTTTGAAGGCCCTCTTATTATAATGATTATTTCCGTGATTCCATGCTGGATCCATCGGTAATGGAGCACTAATTTCTTTAAGTATACGTCTAATCTGATAGTACACGTGAAATAATATAACAGACTTATATAGTTTAAATCCTGGGGCATCAACAGATACGCCACATCCCGTTGTAGCACACCATACGGCAAAGTTTAACTGATTCTGCCAAAATTGCATCGGACGGTTAAACCAATCGTCAATCTTTTTATCGTTAGTTGCCGTGAAACTGTATTTTTCAAAGATATCGTGGAATTTAACGGTAAACTCAGCACCAGAGGCAGTTACTATAATCGATTGATTAGTAATGTGAGTCGATTTCATATTTAAGTTATGATATAGTATCATTGTATATTTAATATGTATGTTACACTCCCGGGAATAACAAAGTCTATTGAACTGCTTCATACTATCGATAACTCGGAGGGACAACTCGAAGTAGCTCTATGCGACGTAACGTATTACCCACTGTGGACCAATATAAGTGCTGCGAGAGATAATAATGAGTTGTCTATAACAGATAAACAAAATATTATTGAAAAAAACATTAATATACCTGATGGGTATTACAATATATGCTCACTCAATGATAAAATTTTTAAGCCTAATGGAATTAGTATCACACAAAATGAGTGGAATGGGATAGTGAAAATCGGCACTGGAGAAAAAGGTATATGGATTCATGAGAACTTAGCAATTACACTTGGATTTACACAGGTAGAAAGATCAAGAAACTTTATATTATCAATATACAGGACAAACTCTGATGGAGATGCATTACCCGATTTAGTTCCCTATAAAGAGTTGTTCATCCATCTTGATCAAATAAGCACAACGGATAATATTCAACTAGAAAGTCCTTCAACTCTACTCAGATGTGTTCCAGTGAAAAATGAAAAATATAATAGCGGTAGAACGGAATCTTTCTCGTCATTACAATATAAAAAATTGAAGCGTGGTATTATTTCAGACCTCAAAATTTCTATATTAGATGTAAAACACCAACCTGTACATATAGGATACTTAAGTGTAACACTCCATATTAAAAATAATGGTTGATGCATCAGGCCCTGGAACAGTAAGACAATGTAATACAATTGCGCTTTCCGATCTCGGAGACACAGAAGGATTTGGTAAACCCGGTACCGATGGTAAGTTATACGCTTTACACTTACACGATAATGTATACAATCGGAAAGAAGTTACATTCACGGGTAATCTAGGAGATTAAGTGATATTTATGTTAGTAGACTCCTTAAAAACACTTCGTACAATATTACTCGCAACGACGATAATAAATGGACTATGATCGAAGCAAACATCGAGTGGCTACTAAATATCATCATTACCCCACCTTATGTGATGATGGGTAAGGGACATAATTTAACTAAGATAATAAATAGTGGCATCGTACTCGCGGCTTATATCCCGTCAAAACGAAAAAGTGTGTTAGTTACCCCCCTGCCAGAAAACCCAGGTCATATGTTATATAGTCGTCCGGTCTTAAAAAATGTTACTTTAAATTTGGTTACTGAATTCGAAGATATTAAAGTTAACCTGAGTGCAATACCTAATCTTTCTACGCTTATTATTGAAGTCTTGTTCGGAGATGCTATAACCAGGGTATTTTGGAAAAAGGTTTTTTTTAATATTTACTTAAAATGTAGTTTACTAAATTAAGCTTTTGGGTAAAATATGGATGCATATGAGAGAAGTGACCGTACAGGGTGAGGGCATAACCCCTAGGGCGAGTGATGATTGGTTTTGCTTCTCTTAAGTGATAGAGTTTACCTTTCATTAGTACAATGAATTAGTAGAATTGGTCTTGCAATAAAAATGTCAGACGGGAGATAAATGGATGGAACAAAATTGTTAGTCTTGTGGTGGTCAAATAGTTCTGAGTATTACTGCTGGATTAGAATGTCAAAATAACATGATTAAGTATCTATTCGGTGCCTTCCAGTCTGACAGAGTATTTGATGGTATTTGATTATATGAGTATGTCCGAGTTGACCAATGACCCTAGAGAAGTAATCAAGGTGGTCAGTCGAGAAGAGTATTTGATGGTAAAACTAATTACAATGGAAATTGGGGTTCATTAGAGGAATGACCATTATGACTCATTTTTCATGATGTCAAATATGATTTTGGTGGGAGGAGCTAAAATCATCACCGATAGTATTTTGGGAGTTGTCCGAGAGTGGTGCGGGGAGTCGGGAGCATACAGCTGAACAGGACGGTTCTCTGTAGTTTTTGGGATCCCGAGTCAGAAAAGAAGTAGAGTTAACGTTCATCAGAAAAACCATCAGGCTCTTCAACCATCATCTAGGTATGTGTTGTATTTATACCAGGCAACAACAAGAACTAATCTGAGGACCATGTGTACATATTTATGATTAATTCTATCATAAATAAAAAGAGGCTGGAGCAAACCATCTGACTTGTGATTTTCAAGAGAGCTACATCATCCCTAGAACCAAGGAGCAGTTGATAAGGACAAGTGACCAAAGGTAGAAGGGTAGAGTACCTGGAACCTAAGGTTACATATGGCGGAAATGCTCTAAGATCACCGTACCATGCTCATCACAAGTTTGAACGGTTTGCATCTGCAGCTGAGTTGCTGGACACTTGATGGTTGTTAGCCTGACACGAGCCGATGCTTTTTGCCATTCACGGTAGGTGATGTCCTGTAAAGCGTAAATTTATTGTGAGGGAGGTGTTTTACCCTTGTATTTGTGAACTATACTCACTGTTTGAAAGCCGTGGGGTGGTCAGTTTCCCATGTGTTATTGATTTCTTTGGTAGTACGGCTACTACCATAACAGTGATATTGATTTTCTAGTGTGGGACAGTCACACTGATGGAGGACCCTTGCTGCACACTGGTGTGCATAGGAACTTTCTGCAGTATTATAGGACTGTTATTATCTCATCACCAACAATGAGCACGAGAAGTCTTGAAATTATGATGTTGAATTTGGACATATTGTCAGAGAAGAACCAAAGTGATTCAAAATGTTTCATGACAATGAAAATTGTTCTGCCTCTGATATTACAGAGACAAATGACAGTTTATTTTCAAGAGGACTTGGAAATAAGGACAAATTAGACAAGAGTTTTGCTGCTTTAGCAAGGGCTTTTTCCCTAAGTCAGTTTTCTCTTGAGAAATTCAATGGAAGTGATCCAGAAATTGCAAGTTCATGGTTAAGCAGATATGAGAAATTTAATTCTTTACATAATTATTCAGAAGAAAGGACAAAGGCAGCATTTAGTTTATGGTTAGACAAAAATGCTTTAAAGTGGCATGAAGCTCAAGACTTTAGTGACAATTCCTGGAATGAGGTGAAGACAGCTTTCCTTGCAAGGTACAAACTAAGTTCAGCAAAAAGATATGAAAGACTAGACAAGCTTTATAATAGGAAACAGAAACAGTCTGAGGATTTTGAGGACTTTCTTCAAGAATTGCAATATGAGGCAAAACATCTTGATAGAGTGGACGACAACTTTATCATGGATGCCATCATTAGGAATTCTCAACCTCACATTAAACAGTTCATTTTGACAAGATTGCATGAGACCAAGGATCAAGTCCTGGAAAGTGCGAGAATAGCAGATGCTGCATTTGGACTGGCCACATCAGAGAATGACAGACTTGTGTCTGTTATAGAGGAGCTCGTTGGACAAGTATCCTTATTGACCAGTGCAGAAAATACTCGAACAGGAGGGAACTTTTCATATGAGCATCAGGATGACTCTATGTACAGAAAACAGTACATTAAAACTGGGACTGAGTGTACTGAGGACCAACAACCAGTGAAGAACGTGACACAAACATTCCATCAACATAACAGAAGTGGTTGTGCATCAACACATGTTGATATCAGGGACATGAGTGACAATGATGTGCCCTGTGGACAAAACTGGAGCCCTGCTCCAAGGAATATGAACATGGAGGAGCATAGGGTGTCACAACCACAATTATGGAACATTTGTGGACAATGAGGTAGGACACATTTTAGTATGTCTGAGAGTCTTGGGAGATCTATGCGATGTATTCAATGCTGTAGGATAGGCCACCTAAACAGATTCTACTTTTCTAATTAAGTCAAACGTGTGCAAGGGTTAACAGGGGCAGTGCTACATGTGGATTTGAGCCTGCCGCGAATATAGCAAATATTGATTTTGATGATGTTGGTAACATCATAGGCCACTCTTTTACAATGAGAAATAATACAGAACCAGATCATAGAAATGATAAGTGATTTGAGCAAGATTGTTGTTTTGACTTGTAGTGTGGGCTTATCTCACAGCAGTATTAGGGTTAAGATATCTGGAAAGACTTACAGTGCCCTATGTGACAAGCCTAAAGGCTAAAATTGATATTAGCCATAATAGCTTGACTTTGTGGGATGGACTTACAGAGACAAAGTTCATTGCCTATTCAGATTAATACCAACCTTGTTACATGTATATGTGATGTGGTACCACCACCATACGATGAAACTTTGTTGCCGGTGTACATTAAGTTAGGCGTTGTTGAGCCGATTGAGTCTATTGCAGAATGGTTACGTGTGAGGTGCTAGATATCTCGCTTCATCTGTCAATCAAGTACCATTGTTTAGGTTGATGAATCCTGCTAGTTCAGAGATTAAGTTAGCAATAGGTGTCATTGAAGAAGTCGATATTGCCAATGTGTATGGAGAGTTAGGAGACAGTGACAACACACATACCATGCCTATCACCACAGGTGACAAAGCATTCAACCATGTTGATATTGACAGGACTCATTGATTGACGGGAATATGGATATCCAAATATGAAATGGGAGTTGATAAGTCATAGAGGAATGCGATACCAAGTCCGATTAGCAGGTGTCTCAAAAAGAGAAGGGGTCCTAAGTGAGTTTCTCAATTCAGAAATTGTGGAGGATTTCCATGTCAGAAGAACAATGACAGGGAAAGTGAAGAAAGAAAACAACAAAAAGTAAACAATAGAACTGCACGTAAGGAAGTGTGACAATCATATAGGTATATGATATACGGAAGATATGTAGATCCAAGGTTATAATAACAAGTTGGTTTTAGTCCCAAGTTATAGTGTCATGTGTCAAAGCAAATGGGTACCCAGATAGGAAATCAAGGATGATAATGAAAAGTCGTAGAGGTAACATGCCTACGTAGATATGAGATGATGAACAACGTCGTAGAGGTAACATGCCTACGTAGATATGAAATGATAGTAAGTCGTAGAGGTCACATGCCTACGCTGTCAAGCCGTGGAGGAGACATGCCCACGTAGTAATAATGTCGACAGGGACGTAGAGGAGACATGCCTACGTTATTTGAATATAAACACATAGATGAGGACATGCCTATGCTGTTTCAAAGCTTGAAAGATCAAGTCTAGAGATGCCTGACAGTCTCTAGTGGTGAGGTAGATATGTTTCTACCTCAAGTTGCTGAGTATATTGAGGACAGTCGAAAGACTAACGATGAATTCACTCGGGACGAAGGACAGAGGGTCGATTTGTCTCGTAGCCTGGGTGAAGACCTATAAATCGGTCGTGGGATGTAGATGATTGGCCAATCATATTTGTACAGAAGAGTTTTGCCTAGTCAGAAGGCTGTTGTATACCTCCTGTTGAGGAGAGGGAATGTTTCAAGAGAGTACAGACGGAATATTAAAGAGTTTTTTTTCATGAGTTATGATGCTGACACAGACAAAGACACAACAATAGGAGTGAAAAGGGACATACGGTTATATATTAATGGGATTGAAGATGTAAGAAATCAGAAGTTGTTTAAAAACAAGGCCTTTTTAACTTAAAAATATTCAACTGACCCACAAGTACAGCATATTATTGACACATGAACGGGAACTGTATGAACATAAGCGCTGTGTTCTGCGGTTAACTTAATGTTGCTAGACATTATTTATGAGAGAGTAATATGTTGTATGGTACATTGGTGACGATCAATTGGGATTGTTGTTTATTGTTTTCACTTAGGGAAGATATGGCTTCATAGGAATAACAGAGTAGGAACTGAGATCAGATTTAAAATCTGAGAGACAACTTGGATGTTTGCGTTCTAAAGGACCCTTAGGCTTCGCACTTAAAGCTTTGATGACACTACTCATGATTTGGAACCCATTGACGACATGCAATCCGGATATCTATCTCTGGGGTAATACCTTCAGATATATGGGACGACTTAACGTACAAACAGACATGGTATCATATATTCACTACTGAATTGCCGAAGATCTCTAACAATCCAATTCTGCTTAGAGAGACGTGAGGGAATATTACTATTAGTCTTCAGGTGAATCATACATCCTGTGATGAGAATATTAGGGCTATATTGAATTTTACTTATCGCATACATGACGACACTTTCGAAGACATGTTAGAAGGGGTTACTTTGATCAGGAACATTATTGTTCAAGGTCAAATTGTTGGTTCTCAGACTTGCTCCAAGAGAGCATTGCCACCTTTTATTGGTGAATTCTCACATAATTTATTTGGTACCGCCGTGACAGTGACGTGAACATAATACATCAACATATCAATATCTTATCAAATCGAATGAGAGCGGAAGAAGCAGCTTTTAATGTGTCACAGGATTACATGGGTTCGTACATGTCTAAGGCCAGTGACAGAATGGACGGTTTGAAGCAAGGTATAATTGAAAATCATAATGAATTGCCTGAACTAATAAAGGTAGAGAGAGGATGGTAAGATACGATGGTTTCAGGCCATGTATACACATTGGATACAACTTGTTGCAAAGGAGTTACATTTTGCTACTATGGTTGAAAGGAAGATTAATCAGTTGAGCACAGGATTATATAAATTGTTAGAAAATGTACTATCACCCGAGTTGATACCTTTCCGACACTTAAGGCGGACTCTATCAAAAATAAGGAGAGCATTGAAATGTCACAGTTTTAGAAATTTAAGTGATCTCAGACATACTAGTGTCCTCTTGTATAAATGTTGATGTTATACTGTATTCAAGATGTAACTTTTACTACATGTTTTATGTTTTTGTGCTGACCTATATGCATTTATGTATAATATATATGAATGGGTACACCTACCATATGAGAAAAACATATGTTGAATTTCATGAGAGAAAATCTATCTGTTATATGTTACCAGTATGTTGTATATGGTGCATTGCATTGCAGGAGTTCATTGATGTTTGAAAACATATACTGTATTGGTAGATGCAGATGTGTTCTACAATAACACTTGTGAAGAGTTTTACCATTAGGAATTGCATGTTTGATGACTTGAATATTTGTTGATAGATTGCACGTGCGATCACTGCCCAATGAGACATTTGACAATATTCTATATAGGTGCATGTCCAGTGACTTTACGATAAGTTGATGTTGTTTTGATATTCAAAAAAACAAAAACAAACTATTGTGATTGTTGAGTCAGGTGAAATGTTGTTTGTTTACTGAGTATAGATGCTGAAGCTAAATTTCAACATTTACTTGAGAAATTATAAGAATAAACTGTTGTAATCTTCAGTTAAAGAGGACTTCATGGAGTGTAATGCATGAATTTAAAGTAATTTCCTATTTGATTTACAAATGACTGAATTTTGGACAATTAACTCTTTTGGACATCAGAGTCAAAGTTTTCGCTGTCATACGTGTAGGAATGAGCATCCTCATTCTATAAGATGATGGAGAGAATCATTTCTAAATAAACTTCCACATTTAATAGAACATTTTTGATCATCTGATATGGAGAACTTTTCCCATTGGATCAAGACCATAAGAGTCAGAGTAAGTTGAATATGTCATAGAACATTCAGACATGGAACATGTTGATGACAAAGAATAGTAAGATTATATATTGGATACGTAGAACTCTGAAACTGATCATCAGTTGTTTATTGGTGTTGTGATACTATTGTGATTTTTGCCTGAAGGAAAATGCTCATATGTCTTTAAATATAAGATCGAAATGTTAAGAAAATGTTTTAGTTACCAATCTGCATCTACTGAAAAAGCGTAAATGTTACAAAGAAGAATTGTTTGATTATGCCTTTATAAGTCTTGGCATGTTATTATTCTCAGATAGGTACAACCCAAGACAGATCCTATCTGAGACATTACCTTGTAAAATTTAATTGTATTGATTTTTCTGGTCCTCAGATGCATACACACACAAGTTGTTACATATTCATATTGTACTATTGTATTTCCATTTCATATTCTATTATCATTGGTCAATCGCATGGGACATGCTCTACAACGGGAAGGGCATGTATAACCAGGGTATTTTGGAAAAAGGTTTTTTTTAATATTTACTTAAAATGTAGTTTACTAAATTAAGCTTTTGGGTAAAATATGGATGCATATGAGAGAAGTGACCGTACAGGGTGAGGGCATAACCCCTAGGGCGAGTGATGATTGGTTTTGCTTCTCTTAAGTGATAGAGTTTACCTTTCATTAGTACAATGAATTAGTAGAATTGGTCTTGCAATAAAAATGTCAGACGGGAGATAAATGGATGGAACAAAATTGTTAGTCTTGTGGTGGTCAAATAGTTCTGAGTATTACTGCTGGATTAGAATGTCAAAATAACATGATTAAGTATCTATTCGGTGCCTTCCAGTCTGACAGAGTATTTGATGGTATTTGATTATATGAGTATGTCCGAGTTGACCAATGACCCTAGAGAAGTAATCAAGGTGGTCAGTCGAGAAGAGTATTTGATGGTAAAACTAATTACAATGGAAATTGGGGTTCATTAGAGGAATGACCATTATGACTCATTTTTCATGATGTCAAATATGATTTTGGTGGGAGGAGCTAAAATCATCACCGATAGTATTTTGGGAGTTGTCCGAGAGTGGTGCGGGGAGTCGGGAGCATACAGCTGAACAGGACGGTTCTCTGTAGTTTTTGGGATCCCGAGTCAGAAAAGAAGTAGAGTTAACGTTCATCAGAAAAACCATCAGGCTCTTCAACCATCATCTAGGTATGTGTTGTATTTATACCAGGCAACAACAAGAACTAATCTGAGGACCATGTGTACATATTTATGATTAATTCTATCATAAATAAAAAGAGGCTGGAGCAAACCATCTGACTTGTGATTTTCAAGAGAGCTACATCATCCCTAGAACCAAGGAGTGATTGATAAGGACAAGTGACCAAAGGTAGAAGGGTAGAGTACCTGGAACCTAAGGTTACAATGCACCGGAAGATGCCTTCGATATATTACCAGGTCTATCGATTAAATGGCTCAAGAAACACGAGCGTCAACGTTGCAGTATTATTCATATCGGAGCATCGCCCGTTGCAACCCTCGAGGGGGTCCAAATTATTAAAAGTGACAGTATTTCTCTTTCTAAGATATTCTTGCCGTATAATATACATTTGATAAGATTGATGTATAGTCTCAAAACATTTAAGCAAGACCAATTAAAGACTATTATATGAACGTAATATACACTATGAGTTTATATCCGACGCTCGGTGAAGCATTTGAAAAGATGGAAACTGTTGATGGATTTCGATTACATCAAATAAGCGACATAAAACATCGAATAGGGAAGGATAGGGAGTTGAGACTTGGATTGTATAAAAAGTATCGCAGAGCCGTGAATGCTCTGGACGGAGTTGACACCGTGCTTTTAGTATCTGGCATGGGACTCGGTGTAGCGGGTATCGGTTTACTATCAACTATAATCGCCGCGCCTATCGTGCTCGGCATGGAAATAACCGCTGGAGTCTCGGGACTGGCAGGAATAGCGATAAAATTCATTTCTCGTAGGTTACAAAAGAAAGCATTAAAACACGATAGTATTCGGATACTCGCCGAAGCAAAGTTGAACAGCATTGAGGATCATATTTCGACAGCAATGGCCGATTGTAAGATATCCGAGGATGAGTTTCGTTTAGTGCTGTCGGAACTCACCAAATACAATGAAATGAAGCAGGAGATTCGATCAAAATCTCGTAAGACCAGTGGTATTAGCGAAGACGAGAAAAAAAAGTTCATAGAACAGGGGAGGCAACAAGCGCGTCAATTATTCCGTGCCAAAACCAAAGAACTGGTTGGAGATTAAAAATAGATTGCTTACTATCGTTTGATCACATTTAGACAAATGCTTACATAAATATATAATAATGGAAAAAGCTATTCAATGGAGAGAATTACCACAAGGTTTTTATTATATCAGTGATGTCAAACCGACCAAATACGGTTATCAATTGTTTCTTATCAATTTACAAGAAGAGTGTAATTATATAGTCTGGTCTCCTAGTAAAATGAACGAAGAACTTAATAAAAATGTTGAATATCGCTTTATTGATAAAAATAATAAAGAATATTTTTATTACCATTTAGACTCATCTAAAGCAATGATTGGCCCCAGGTATTGGTGAGCTAGAGCCAATTTAACTTAATCTCATGACTATCATTAAATCGCATAATCATTTTGGCATAAAAAATTCCTCCTGTAGTAGCAGTATAGGTATATGAATCCTGCTCCAGTGGAAGTGAGCCAGAACCATCATTACCTATACTACTCAGACACAGGGGACCCTATAAATTAGTTAAAATACATATTCAAGAGTATTTGTACCAACTACAATTTTTATAAAATAAAACAATATATTCATACTAATTGCCAATCTCTATAATGTTGTTTGTGTATTAACAATGCAGTGTTTACATCCAGTTTGCATTGACAATAATCATATGATTGTGACACAGATAAAGCTGATTCTTAACTTCATTAGGCCTTGCTTTTTATGTTTCCTTGTTCTAAACTGATGTTTCAAATTCCAACAAACAAATTATTAATGTTTTTCTTTTTTCACTTCACACCAAAAGATATCTGCATTGCACAATGACTCTTATTATTTTATTTAATATCTTGGCACACTTGTGCATGTGTACTAGTATTGGGACTCTGGTATTCTTTCAGGTTTGGAGAATCAATCAATTCATTGTGAAAACATTTTTAATTTCTTACATAAGTTACTTTGATCTTGATAAGATCAAACTAGATCCAAATTAATTTGAGAAGATTAAATTATGCAGTCTATACATTTCAGCCAGTCTGTCTAAAATCCGGTCCTATTTTTAGTCAATAATAAATGAATGAAAATTTAAGAAAAAATATACCTTACCTGAGTGAATCAGTCAACATGCATATTGACTGAAATGTTCAGTCAAAATACATATTGGGCCTGATTATAGACACTGACTGTAAAATATGTAAGTATAATCTGTTATATGCAAAAACAAATAACATAAATAAATCCATTTATCTACATGGAATGACTGTGGGGTTCAATTTCCATTTATTTAACTATCAGAAGATTTGATGATAAACTTTCATATTCATATTTTCATATAAAATTCATATTTGCTATATGATAATAATAACTACAAAATATACTTTAAAATACAGGTGTCTTGAAGTACTGTTGAATGAAAATCAGGATACTTAGATACAGCAGGATAGTGTGTGGGTTTGTATGGGAAATTTGTCAACATTAAAAAAAATATAATGTTACTAAAACAAGAAGATAAAACTTTGATTTAGATCTATTTATGCATCATACACATTTTGTGGGGTAGTCAGTATGATTTGTTGTTTGTTGGGACACATCTCTGTAATTAACTACTATTTTAAGAGCATGAGTATCAGAATTCTGTAAGAAATGATGGATCAATGAATTAACACCTGTGATGACTCAGAGCACTTAATGGTGGGACACATGTTATAAGGGGCAGAATATTATGGGTAAATCTCTTATTTCAAAGTATGATGACTAGTATGCATATTGCAACTGAGTAACTGAGTGCTTAATAGCTGCATGGTAGATGTTCATTAGGCCTATTTCTACATAAATTTAAATATTCAGATGCAACTTTAACTTTGATATAAAAATAGTAACATTTAAAATCAGTTGTTTTATTATTTTGAACGTTATTTCTTCTTAAAATATTTGTAAAGGCACGGATGTATACTTACTATATAGATCATCGGTAAAGATGTCTGTGTGCTGCAAATGTTGGCGTATCACTAATTTTATTAAATTGAAGTTCGTGGTAGTATTTGTTGAGATTTGAATGCATGAATTGTTGTAGGAAATAACACAAAGGCTGATAAATAAAATGAGTTTGCATTATTTCATCGATGCAATATGTTAACCCAGACTGACAGAATACCTGTCTGTTTTCTGACGTAGAAAATACCGTGACAATATACCATTTTTCATGACGTTTTCCCCGCTATATTCCAAAGTGACAATTCGTCTTGTAGTTGAAGACTCAACAAATGTTGATAATATAAACTAATAATCACTACAAAATATGTGCTAGTTAAAAATATTCAGTTGTAAACGACCGTTTTTGAACGAAGGTGCAACAGGATAACTCTTTAGCTTGGCTCCGTCTCTACATGTCAGCTGTTGTCGCAGCGCGCATTGATCCGGGAACCAGACCGGAAGCGACAGGTTGGACCGTCGCTTATATCATTTCAAAAGGAGAGTTATCTTCCTTTGGAACAAAAAGATCGCCCATTGAAAATAGGAAATTGCACCAAACATAATTTTGTCACTGATTTGTCAAAGTTAGATATGTGCACCACATGTCCACCATACAACCTCTGGAGAGCTTTATCATGGAACTGTTCTGGGTGAACAATACCTTCCAAATGACGTGCTGGTTTTCTTGGGGAATTAGTCAGCAAAGAGCCAGAGTCACAGGAGACTAATCACAATTTTATTTACAAGAACAATTAACAATTTACAATATACTTAGATAATAACTGAGGGTGCCACAGAGAGTCGGTACACACTCTGGGCTGTGGGAGAGAGGTCTGCTTGGTAAGAGAGTCAAACCCCTTCTCTCCTCTTTTTTCTCTCTGGACCAAGGCTTATATAGCCAAGGTCACCTGACATTTAGTAAGTAATAAATATAAATGTAAACAGTAAATCATCAGTGACATACTTGCACATCCTGTTCAGGATGGCAGACGGTCGATGTACACCAAAATGGGGATTAACAAATAGGATTAGCATCTAATAAATAACAGCAATTAAATGTTTCAAGGCATATAGATGTCATGGCTCCAGGGTAATGAGCCTTTGCAATTAACTGTTCTTTAGACAATGGGTGTCGTAAATCAGTCACCATGACAACTTCCCTCCGTCACGTGAAGCTTGGACCCCAAGCTTACATGAGTCCAAATTGATATGTGTGAACTTTTTCACCAAGGAAAACAACCATGCAAATGTGATCAAAATCAGTTATATGAAATCCTTATGCAACAAATATATCTATGCAATGACGGTATGAAAGTGATCATCTAGCCAATTTGAATTAGTGTCAGTTTGAAAACTAACCAAGTGATCTTTATAATGTGCAATTTCACTACAAGGTAATTACTGCTTTGCACAGATTCAATAAATATATCACTGAAGGTTCTTTGAATTCAGGAGTCTGGCTTGGCGGTGCGACTCAGTACCGAATAATGATAATGAGTAATGTCATAAAAAGTACAAATTAGACATCTCAGCAAATATTTCGCATAAAGAAATTTGAAACCAGGAATCTAGCTTTACCGCGTGACTCAAACGGTACTTGTGGGTACTATTGCCCTTTTAAGTACAATGGGTGCTCTTCCCGTGTCTTTGACGGAGCTTGCCCAGATATTGTGGGTGCGATGCCCAAGAAAAAAAATCCTTAATTCCGACATCAAAACTCTGAAATGCTGAATACTGCTGTGCTGTTAATTACTTAATACTGACATACAATAAACATATGTGTGGGGGTGGCTGACTCGAGAATATCCCTAATCTGAATTCAAAGTCCTAGACAATACATTTTAATTTTGTACCAAACTGTGCACATTAATTACTTTTAACAAATGACAAATTTTGTCGTTTAGATTTTTGAAATTACGAGTCTAGCTTAGAGGTGTGACTCGATAACCCTACAGCTTAGGTTTGTCTGGGCCCTAGCTGCAACTATATGTCTGGCGTGGCCTGGAGACATTTAAAAGATTCCCTACACAATAACTTCAAAGATCTAGCTTGACTAAAGATGTAATTTGGAGTATATTGCACACATACAAAACTGAATTTTGGAAAGACACATTTTGGCATTAATATACTGGCTTTGATTAAACATACCTGGTTGCACTTTTCAACAATCACACAATATATATCCTTGATTGAGTCAATGTAAGTAAACACAAATTAGTAAGTCCCAATGAGATATCTTGTACACAGTGTCCATCTTGTAGGTGCCCGTGAGGCGGTTTCTGTATTGTGCAGGGTCTGCATGAAGATGGCTGGGGTCGGGTCTCTGTGGGATAGGCGTGTATACTTCTTTTCTTAGGTCATGTGCAGGAACGACATCTTGAAGGGGAAGACTTAGCAGTGTTGCTAAGATATTCGAGCAGGGAAGGTTTGAGATCGGAGAACTTGTTCTTGATTGGAGAGGTTCTTGTTCTTTCTTCAATCTTGTTAAAGGCCATTTCTTCGTTCTTGGTGATTGGCCCCCAGGAAGGTAGTATATCCTTTTAATAAGAGACTGTCACTTCCTACAGTTTTGTGAACCATATGCCGTGCTGCAAAGAGGTACAGGAAAGGACAGACTAAGAAGTCTGTCATACCCGATAGCTCCACCAAATTAACAACGCGTGTCGGTCCGACGTTGATTAATGAACAATTTGCATACTCGTATATGCAAGAGGCCGACGTATGGTTCTCAGTAGGAAGTGACAACTTGGAGACGATGGCTTGCAGTATATACAGTTTTACTTTATACATGTAGATAGATACATACAAATGACACTATGTGCCAAGTCAGCACATAGTGGTAGTGCTTGTTGTCTTGGTGCCCCGGAGCACCCAGCCTAACCCTAGCTAGGCTAAGGGTAAGACCTTTCTTTTCTCTCTCCTCTTCTCTTCCTCTCCTCTCTTCTTTTTTTTTTCTGGACCAAGGCTTATATAGCCAAGGTCACCTGACATTTAGTAAGTAATAAATATAAATGTAAACAGTAAATCATCAGTGACATACTTGCACATCCTGTTCAGGATGGCAGACGGTCGATGTACACCAAAATGGGGATTAACAAATAGGATTAGCATCTAATAAATAACAGCAATTAAATTTTTCAAGGCATATAGATGTCATGGCTCCAGGGTAATGAGCCTTTGCAATTAACTGTTCTTTAGACAATGGGTGTCGTAAATCAGTCACCATGACAGCTTTATTAAGACATCCAGGACCGTTACCCTGATCATACAACTTTTGAGCAAGAGTCCTATGACATTTTTTTAAATCTTGGTAGAAAGAGCATGCTCAATTGTCCTTTAAAAGTTGTGACAGGTAGACACCAAGGGCTGGAGCTGCTGGAATAGTGCTCGACGTGAAGGGAAAGTTTGACTGTTGGAAAGTTGAAGTCATCCCTCTTGTCACAGTCTTGTGGATAGTTTGTTGTCACTCTGAATCTTATGCCTTGATCTAAATATGCAACAGATGTAGCGGTCTCACTGGTCTTCTTTATTTGGAGTAATTAGTAGAAGGGAGTTGGCTATTTGACCCTTATGATATCAGATCATCAATATACCTGAGGCCTCAGTTAAACTTTTGCTGAAACTGTCTTGTTTTCATATTGCCATACAAGCAGAAATTCTGACATTTGTATTTGGGCTGGGACGGGTAACTCGGGTAGCCGGGTCGGGTGGGTACTGAGTAGGACCCGGGTACTCACAGGACTTCCCGGACCCTTGGTTAGTCATGTGATATATTGTTTAATGACAAAACTTATCTAGAACTCTATGGTTACACTACAAGTCACAAATGTTCGCATTTCTTTCTGACTATGCACCCATTTCTTCTGACTTTTCATATCTTTGAATAAAGATATAACTTGAGTCAACTTCAGTGTATACATGACCAGATTGTTTAATACATGTATCTAAATACGTTTTGCCAGTGCTATGGTTAAAAAATGCCCAATCGGACATTTGTACCTGTCTCTTGGGTACCCGGGTAGGGTCGGGTAATACGGGGATGGGTACCTGGGTAGTAAATTCGGACTTGTCCCAGCCCTAGTTTGCATGAAGGAACAGTTCAGCAAGAAGGGAAGCACAACTGGTATACATGGTGATGCTTTACTTCTCACCTGCACATTTCAGATAGATGTTATCAATGAGGAAGTCTGTTATGTCACACATTATTTTCTCAGTAAACTTGAGATGACATTTGTTTTCATTCTTGACAAATTGTCCTGAACAAATTGTCAAGTCCCATTAAAACAACATGGTTGGTTGCATATGATTTTGTCGGAGTAATGAGTATGTCAGATAAACAAAATTAAGTATGATGTAGTGCCAATGTTCATGATTGAAAATCGGACAACTACATGATAGATAATGAAACATGTATGTTGTAATAAAATAATTAGAAAAGGAAAAATTCATCTTATGTTATTTTGTTAGTGGAATATGTTTTCTAATCATGCAACCCCGAAATACTTAACACAGGGCATTCCAAACTGCCTGAATGACTGATTCAAAATACTTTTGAAAGCAAAGTCTGGAATGGAAATTGCCAGTTTAAAACTAGTGCCACTTTTTTGTGTGACTAATGTTGACTTCCGGTTAGTCATTTCATTGGTTGGTCAAAGTTTGTGTAAGGTCGTTGTGACGTGACCTGTAATATGGGATATCCTCAGCAGTAGTAAGAACTTGGACATGATTTAATGAGTCTGAGGTAATCGAGGCATGTGATTATTCCTATGTTGTTTATTTAAAGGATTAATTGTTTATTTAACAAGATTTTCTGCAGCCTTGGTAATATGCAACCGCTAACTGACTCGTCTCGCATCAAAACACAGGCTGTGTACTCGCGGGTGGATGACCTGTGTCGGAGTAATGAGTGAGTGATTTCAGCATTTCGCTGAAAATTAGGTGTGTCAGAGCACTGATTTAATTAGTTCCCACCGTTGGTGTCGGATAAAGCTCTATTGTGGTAATAAAGAGTGTCAGATAAACGAGACTTGACTGTGTACTGTAAATCTTGAAATTAAGGCGAGCTTGAATTAAATGCGGAAAATGCGAGTGGTCTTTGGTTGCATTATTAAACATGACATATGTATATCATGAGTATGACATTTTGGATAGCAGAAATACCAACTTAGACAAACGCTGAAAACAAACAACAGTTTACTATGTATTTCACATCACTGTTTATTGAGCAGCACCTGTAACAAGTATATGAACAATGTCATTCAAACACTAATTACATCCTGTGAATTGTCACTGCTGGGTTCAAGACAAGAGTTCTACTCATTTATGTCATGACTGATCACACCTGCAAGTCCAGACAGACGCGGCCCACGCAACATGGTGTCTTTGTTCTTAGCGACTGTGACATGTATTGTTTTAGCGGAAGTACTCTACTCAGCGCTAGGGCTGCAAAGATACAGGAAGGTAAAGATACAGGAAGGTCACGATACGATACTTATCTCGATATTCTGGTCATGATACGATACATATCTCTAAAAAAGAGTACTCCAGTACTCCAGCATTTATTAAATTTCAAGGCTTCAAGCATGTCAGGATTGGACCTTTCATGATTTTGGAACAGTCAAAATTATTCTATAATAACAAGGCTACTTGTTAAGCTTCAAAGTGGAACTTTCTCTCACTCTCTGTCAAAACATGTCAAATTTCAAAACAGCAGGAAACTTCAAAGTTCAAACATCAGAAAATAATCAATGCACTTCACAGTCTGAATAGTTAAACTTCAGGTTCTTTTTCAGAAAAAATGAAATTTCAACATTGTCAAGGGACAGTGATTCCATCTCTTAACGGAGGTGGAGTCGAGGGGGGTAGATGACCAACACAACAGTACATGTTCTGCCTACCTAACATGATCTACGATGTACGCTTCAGAGTTTGGCAAAGGATTAGAATAATAGTTGTTTATGATTCATAGTGTAAGAAACATATTTATCGAGTGTTATGCGCTCTAAAAAAACACATCGTATCCCTTCAGGGAACTGGGTTGAACAAACAGGTATAACAAACCTGGTCAATAAAAACATGAAATTTGATGTAAAACATCACCAGACATGATGATTTACCATTAAAATTCTCTTTCCTGTTCTCATAGGCAATGTTTTATATGCAGAGATTAAGATTATCGTGTGTGTAGCCTCGTAAAATAAGCCGGAAATAGCAGTCAGCTGTACACACATGTTCTCCCAATCTACCGGTGATTCAGTTAAAAAGTACCCAGTGATACAACTTCAAAGAATTTTGATGCAATGGTCGGAAGAAATTGTATCTGAAATTATTGTTTTATCGGGAATAATATATTTCAATATCGTGTCACTTTATATGCAACTTTATATATATTCAAAATTATAAGAAGCATAAGCGGTGCTATTTGGTATGTGATTGGATTAATGTAAGGTTGGGTTGAAGTGAGGATTCTCCTGTAAACCTGACAGAGGATCTTTAGATATAAATCCACTGATGCTGGAGAGGAGAGGGGTGTCGCATTTTGGGCTGGGGACCAGTTGTCGCATTCTTTTGGAGACGCATTAATTTCACGATTTACAGTATCTGTGGTCAATAGGTAACACATGCCCCATAGATTAAGGAAGGAAGTTTTGCCACAAGTTTGTTATGTGGGAAGTTGAAAAAAATGGTTTTGAAAATATTTAACTGTGTTCTTTTCTAAGATTGCAAAAATCCAGCAAATACTTTGGGTGTTTGAGAATCCACATAGTATTAATTCAAATGTTCTCGAATACTTTCTGTGATATAGAAAAGTCCTTCCAAAGCCTGTTATGTATGGTAATATATTTATTGCACATTGCGAAGCTGTGCTGGTGTCACAGCTCAACATGGATTGTTGTAGGACAAAATGTTACAGTGTTGCCAGTTATGTAGACAATGTAACCACAGTTACAGTGTGCAACTACTTCACATTGTCTTTCCAGGTTAAAAATGTATTAGGTTATGTCGTTGCTATTGTTTTAACTCTTTCAACACCGTAGGCCGGTTATCCGGCCAAGAAGCATTGAGTCCCCAGACACCGCAGGCCGGTTATCCGGCCAACCCGTAGTCACGTCAAAATAGTATATATTTTTATGGACCTACCTGTAATGCCATTCATTTATTAAATCTATCACATTTCACAATGTCTGAAATACATATCCCATTTTAATTTAACATTTTATATCGTTAAATTAAAAAATTATTCACTATTTCTCGCGATGTTATTGAAAATAAAATTCTCGGACACACATTTCGACAACGGGTCCACATCGAACACGTCAAAGAGGAAAATAAAGACGTTTTAAACAAATCTTTAAATATATTATACAAAGTAATAAATAAAATCAACAAAAACATATCTAAAAGTAATCAAACTTACATCTATATTATTATTTCCATCTTTTCATGCGATCGCGTGTAATGTAAGTCAAATGACATCTCGGCTTTCGTCGCCTTGAATTCTCGGCTCGGACACGATGTTTAATGCAAAAATATATGCATGAAAAATCTTTGTCACAGCTCGTAACCTAGCACGATACATTCACGAAGTTCCATATTTTTAATATATATCGTGATTTCCTGCTCAAAACGTTCAGAATAACACGATTTAACAAAATTCTTTCGCAAACTTCTGTAATTTATCGAACACGAGCTTGGTATCACAGCTGTAATTTGATTGGCTGCCTTAGGTCACGTGCTCAAAATTGACCAATCACGAAACTTGTAGCAGATTTCAGCAAGAAAGCGTCATTAGAAACCAATTTTAATCCAATGAAATCACTTGTTATAACTACGAGAAAAAACCAGTCGATGTTACAAGCGTGTAGATGAAGGAATAAGCTTTCCAGCGATGTGTCATATGCCATTCTTCGACGCACGTGTTATTCATACGAAACCTCGAAAACAGGGGTATTTCTTCATTTTACTGAGCGGACAGTCGCTGTTATCGGGAAATGGGCGATCACAGAAACTATTTATAATTCCTTTTAAAATGATTTTCCAATAACGTAAACAATGAAAATAAAACAGAAATAGGTACGTGGATATTATGAAATCATATATTTGCCGAAAATCGTCAAGTTTTCGCTTCCTTGGTCCTTAATCTGGATGTTAACAACGTGTTAGCGTACATTTTTTATTTACAACGAATTTAATTAAGTTGTAAATGCATTTTTTTAAATAATGTGAAAAACATAACTTTCATAATTATAAACCTTAGGATCAGACCTTTCAAATGGTGTATAACATGTAGTAGCAAATATATTTTACAAGCAGGTATTTTCTTTGATAAATGTTGGCTTCATCTATCACACAAGAGTCTCTGGGAACTCGGTGTCCCAGCAGTAAACACTTCTGGTTGACTGGTGTTGAAAGAGTTAAGTGAATGTATGTTTTAGATTTAATGTTTTCTCATTTCAATAAAGGATGATGCAGGAACTCCATCACTGAAGATATTTTGGCACACTGCCAACACAACAGATGCACATTTATTGAAATAATTTGAAAACATTATAACCATGTATAACCAGGGTATTTTGATATAAGTATAATATAAGTAAAAGAGGTGGAAGGGTACAACACCCTCAATACCTCAGGCTAGAAATGATAAACATCTAACAATGTCCGTATAACAGCTGTTGCCTCGTGATAAAAACATTCCCATTGAAATGAGGGAACCCAAGCAATCAATGCATTAATCAGTGATTGCTAACTGCTTGTGTATTGAATACACAATCCTGTATAGAAAGTGGACAAATGTAACAAATGTGATATTTGGTGTAACACTTTCTTAGTCAAGTACAAATTCTAGTACTTTGTGGTTGAGTCCCACCCAGGATTCAAACCCACACACTCAGAGTAAGGTACCAAATCTTCAGCACACAAAGTCAGCGATCTAACTCACTCAGCCACCGAGGATTCCAAAATATAACATTTGTTACATTTGACCACTTTCTAAATGGCATTCGTAGCTTTCGGCCATGGGAGCCATGCCAATCTTCACTTGCCAGATGGGGTACACAAAGTATATGATCTAGACTACCAGTTGTCAGACTTTCCCTGTCAATGTCAGGTTGCACTGTTCAGTGTCAGGTAGCACTGTTCAGTGTCAGGTAGCACTGTTCAGTGTCAGGTTGCACTGTTCAGTGTCAGGTTGCACTGTTCAGTGTCAGGTAGCACTGTTCAGTGTCAGGTTGCACTGTTCAATGTCAGGTTGCACTGTTCAGTGTCAGGTTGCACTGTTCAGTGTCAGATGGCACTGTTCAGTTTCAGGTAGCACTGTTCAGTGTCAGGTGGCACTGTTCAGTGTCAGATGGCACTGTTCAATGTCAGGTAGCACTGTTCAGTGTCAGGTTGCACTGTTCAGTGTCAGGTTGCACTAGTGCATGTTTAATATGGTTACATTGACCCCGGCCACCTTGATACCTTACTTCACCTCGCAGGTTGCTGGGGACCACTTCATACCTGGACAGAGGGAAAGAAAATGGCTCAATAAGAACTTTCAGTTTTCAAAATGGTCGAAGTTAAAGGGTCAAACGAATGAAGGTCAACATTTAAAGTATTGCAAAAAATGGAAAATGTGCCAGTATTTATCTATCTTGTGAGGTCATGTACTGACCTCAGTGGGAGGGAGGGGGGGATCTGGGGCTGGAATATATTGTCTCTTCACTTTGTTTTGTTTTCCTTTGCATTACAAGTTCCCGTTTGGTTAACATCTTGACAGTACACTATGAATATACTGTGGTTGCCCATTCATACATTTCATCTTACCACACATTGTATAATTGCAGGGAGTCAAATAGTCTCATTATTTGTAGTATAATACACAAGCAACAAATGTGACATTTGGGATAACACTTCTTTAGTAAAGTAAGAATTCTCGTACTTTGGGGGGTTGAGTCCCATCCCAACCCACACATCTCAGAGTGAGGCACCAAATTGCCAGCACACAAAGTCAGCGTACCATACTACATCTCTTTTCCCAGTGTTATGTGTCATTTGACCTTGTCCTTTGGACCTGACATCATGAATCAGGTCAGTCTTATGATGATGACAAGGAAACAAGAGAATGTATGGGATGTTGAACAGTCATTCTCAGTTAAGTGGTACAAATGCAGTCGCTGAAATATGACACTGATTTATTCCTAAATTGTAGTGTATTTGAAGATAAATTTTAATTAGTTTAGTATACGAGAAACTTAATTCGAAATGAAATAACACATAATACATGTGCAAATAATTCACAGATGTTATTTCCTAGCTTGGGGGTGCCATTTTTCAATTGTCGGTGAATAATATTTCAATTAAGAAAATGTTAAACTAAATATGTGACAATGCCAGAAATACTAACTATCATTCTGAAAAAACTTCAGTATAGTCCTCTTATTTCAATGCCAAAAATCCTGCATGTGAGCCAGAATTGAATTGTCAAATATACTTAAATATTTTGTCAGCAGATGTTGGGAAATTCACGTTATGCTAACTTTCATTATGCTTAGCTCAATTGTTAATTGCACATTTTGCAACCAAACAGGTTTATTCAAAGCTGGAAGAAACATACAAAAAGTATATAACTTGTAAAATACAACAAAAGCTATAGTAGGTAAGAAATTGTTCGTTAATGAGGAGTTTTCAAAGCGATTTTTAAGGATGTAATTATATGTGACAGCTAGTAAAAGGTAATGTGAATTTGAATTAGTTTCAGCCTATGGTCATGAATAGGGCTATTATATCCACAAATATTTCGTAACAGAACAGTGCCAAACCGCAGCTTTTATATATGGATATTGAACCATTGAAGTTCAGATGTAATTTTCGTTTAGTTATTTATGTTTGATAGGCATTGAAAAAAAACCCTGTTTAGTAGTAAATGCAAACCCCAAAACTGTTTAAACACAGGTGTTTCTACCACTGGCCATTGCATCACGCCTTCTGATGTCACCAGATACATCTAGAGGTTTGGCTTGTCCATGTTCAGTATAACATAACTTACAAACTCTGTGACGTACATTTCTCGTGATGGGAATCTTCATTTACTGCTATCTAACTTTATAAAATCTGACAAGTCTTTCTTTTATTTTGTGCTTAGAAGTGTCATCAATTTAAATAACCCGCCAGGTTAAATTAAAATATCGAGTTTTTATCATTTTTAGTCAAATTCAATGACAGATCATTTATTGTTGGGAATTCTTCAAACAACCCACCGCCAGGAGCTGTATTTTTAAATATACTTGAGGTTAATTGTGAATAGTATTTGTAAAATTAATCTATGGGTCAGATTACACTCAAACACAATTTTTTTAGGAAGTAATTTCAAATGCAAACAATAGTTTTCAGAGTAGGGTTGGGAATTGGACCAAAAAGTGTATTGCAATATATTGCTATATTTCAAAAACATATTGCAATATTATTGCAATATATTGGGAAATAATTTCTACCAAGAGAAAAGCTTTTTTTCATATCCCTTTGACAAATATTAATGTGAAAGCTGCAGTTTTAACAATTTGTCAAAATTATGAACCAATTTTAATAAATTGTATTATTATTTTTATCTACAATCAAATAAAGAGTATGAAGCATTTGTTTTGTCTTTGTTTTGATTTAATTTAATAAGGTAAGACTATACATCATGGCATATACATGTCAGTCACAGTCTCCAACCTTTTTCAATCACATTTGAATAATGTTTACTCTCTGAAACAGTTTGAAAAACAATGAAACATTAACATCAACATTAACATAAATTTGATAAGAATTATACATCATGACAAATTCTATGTCAGTCATTGTCTCTCATCAAACATTGTGAAAAAAGTTACACTCAATGTCAAAAGATTTTCCCTTTTTGTTCACCACGATGTCGAAAGCGTCCGCCATGTTGGATAAACAATCAAGGGAAGTAACTCTAGTTTCAAGTTGTCAGCAACGTTCGTTACCGATGATTTCCGATTGTAAAATACATATTTTTATCAGGTGGTGTTTGAATAATGAGGGAAAAACCGATATGCCAAAAACGTATCGCGATACGTATCGTGATGAATTTGTATTGCAATATACCGGTATACCGATAAAACCGCACATCCCTATTTCAGAGTGATGTAAATTATAACGTAAATTACACATTCAGTATGGAATAGATAAGTGTCAATAAGTTCAAGTAAACTGAACCAATGCAACAGTAATCGTTTGAAGGTGTTTTATATATGCTGCTACTTTAAAGGGGCACTGATCTAACGCAATTCCCCGGGACTGGTTGTTGCCTTTGTTATTGTTTTTTCCCAGGGAATACCCGGATGTATAGCAGAAATCTAGACTACTTTGCGACCTCTGCTGCGCCATTCGTAAGCGCATTAGTCACTTTTATGGGTAGTAATAAGGGCGTATGGTCACATTGATCAACAAAATGAAATACAGTTTTCGAGATAATAAGGAAATGTAGGTATCTTTGTGAGTAGCATCGGTAATGGTGACGAAGTTTTGATAAGTCACTTGCTTGGTAATTTTGCGATTTTCGTTTACACTATTTTGACTTGCAACACAAAGTATATATTTCACCTGAGCATATGCTTTTTTTATAGTGTGTATATTTTTTTACTGTCAAATGTGTAACAAATTTATTAAACGTCTAAATATTCAGTTATTTTACAAAGTGACTGAAAAACATTTCCATCTGTATTATTATGACAACGAATTCCAAACATTTTTGTTTAATGTCATCACCAAGAGACTGAAAATGTAACGTTGAAAAGTACATTTCTAAGTTGTTTGGCTTTTAATCCTACATAATAATCTGTTGTGATGTTTGTAGGCCCTTTTGATCGTCTTGATCAATCTGGACAGATTTTTTAGTCAAAATGACTGAAATATTTACACATTTTATAAATTGCCTGAGAGAATCACATTTTACAAATTGACGGTAATATATACACGCTTACAAAGGAAAAGACCTGTGACAACAACGTCTATCGCGCATTGAAGAATTTCCCAACCAAGACGTAGAGAAACAAGAACGAATCGGTTCAAATGAAGGAAAACAAAATGCAGATATCATAATTACAACCTACCAAATTTATGTGTATAAGTTTTAGGCAGCTTCCTTGTTCGAGGAATGTATCCGTGAATATCCACACAAAGGAACAATATCCCACTCGTCTGCAGCTGTACCAAGAAACTTATTCGATGTCACGTGTCTCAGTAACAATCAAATATTTTAAAAGATATATATCGTTTTGGGATATTATAACCCGTGTTCGTTTCTCAACTGATCGCTTGGATTGTTTCAGGTGTTTTACATAGGTGTCAAGTCTCAATGGTCGGCTGAGAAAGCCCACGTGACAACTATTTTCATAGCGTCCACGGTTCCTAAAAATTCCATTGAGTGATAGATAACAATGATCAATCAATCAATGTATTATCAGTTAACCCTTTGAACAAAGTATGTTGTTTTTACATCGGCACTTCGCGCCATGATATGAGTGTATTCCCTTTGTTTTAGTAAACCTAGACATGTAAACACTCACTCTTGACATATCCACTGTGCAAGATAACAGTGATTAGTCAATCAACGTATTTTCTGTTAATCCTTTGATGACTAGGAACGATCCGTTGATTTACAAAAAAAAGTAAGTGCTACCACTAATTGTACCTGTAATAAATTCATTAACTGAGCATCAAGTGAATGACGACAAATACACAAGTGTAGGGTTATACCAGAAAACGTGGATGACAACAAGGGAGTAGTAATCGTATTATCGATGCAAGCCGAAATCCGAAAATGCTTTCACTGCATGGATACTGTTTTTAGAATTAAACTATAACCATCTGGGGTATTTCCAAATGACGACATCCGATGAGCTCCCTTGTTCTTTTTGTCTGTTTGTTTAGGCTGAAGAAATGAATTAACATGCGCCCTTTGTCGAAATCTTTATAGATCACAGTTAACCAATCAGTGTTCAAAAATGTGTAAAACAAATATTGCCTCCAGCCTCCAAGTTTATTTAGCTGTCCTTGCAGACGGTACCCCAGTCTCTGGTCACGCTCAGTTGCGTTGCGTATCATCCGGGTACTCACGGGGGAAAAACAATAACAAAGGCAACAACCAGTCCGTTAGATCAGTGCCCCTTTAAATTAGACTGTTTATTGCAGACAATATGGCAAAATTGTTTAGATTTGAAATTTACGTCAAAGTCATATGTACTGTGCTACTGTTTGAACGACTGTCTAAATGTGAGAACCAAGTATGTTTTCATATTGCTACGTTATATGACTTCCCAGTGACATTTATCAAAATATTTTGATGTATGAAGACTTGCCTTCACGGGATCCGTAATGAGGCTTATATGTTGTCTTCAGGTTTAATTTGGGGCGGTCGGGTAGCCTAGTGGTTAAAGCGTTCGCTAGTCACGCTGAAGACCCGGGTTCGATTCCCGACATGGGTACAATGTGTGAAGCCCATTTCTGGTGTCCCCCTGCCGTGATATTGCTGGAATATTGCTAAAAGCGGCGTAAAACCATACTCAATCACACTCACTCAGGTTTGATTTCTTGCATATGCAAATAAAGGAGAAAAACTATAAGTATAAAGTAGACATCTTTAAAGGTTATTGTGAGTGAAATATCTAACCCTGTTTCCTTTTAGTATTTAGAATATGCTGCATTGTCCATCAAAGTATCTTTAGGAATTGTGGTAGATTCTGTTATGTTTAACCAGGTTTTGTTATGTAAATTACACTGTAATATCAGGGTAGGGCACTTTGTATTACTTGGGTCAGAACTCCATTTGTCCCTAAGTGCTGAATTTTTGGTTACAGTATTGTTGAAGTTTCTACTTTATGAAAATAAAAAGTTTTCATGAAAAATCACAACTTATTTTTTCTATACTTTGCTCATCTAATTGTTCCATTTAACTGAGAATGACTGATAAGTGATTCCATTCAAAGCGATCTTGTTCGTGAACTGAAAAGTTTTGAATATCAACGACACTGAGATCATTCTGTAATCTGAGATTATGTTTTCCCAATTATATACAGCTATAGTTGATAGGTTCCCTTATGAGTGCAACAAGGTTTAGTCTGGTGCAACAAGGTTGTGATGTCAACATGTGCCAGGTGCAAGCTTGTCTAGTTCCTACAGCGAGCCCCAGGTGGTCTGACTCTGTGACAAGGTAGTGATGTCAACATGCGCCAGGTGCAAGCTATATCTAGTTCCTACAGCGAGCCCCAGGTGGTCGGACTCTGTGACAAGGTAGTGATGTCAACATGCGCCAGGTGCAAGCTATATCTAGCTCCTACAGTGAGCCCCAGGTGGTCTGACTCTGTGACAAGGTAGTGATGTCAACATGCGCCAGGTGCAAGCTATATCTAGCTCCTACATTGAGCCCCAGGTGTTCTGATTTGTGACAAGGTAGTGATGTCAACATGCGCCAGGTGCAAGCTATATCTAGTTCCTACAGTGAGCCCCAGGTGGTCTGACTCTGTGACAAGGTAGTGATGTCAACATGCGCCTGGTGCAAGCTATATCTAGCTCCTACATTGAGCCCCAGGTGTTCTGACTCTGTGACAAGGTAGTGATGTCAACATGTGCCAGGTCCAAGCTATATCTAGTTCCTACAGCGAGCCCCAGGTGGTCGGACTCTGTGACAAGGTAGTGATGTCAACATGCGCCAGGTGCAAGCTATATCTAGTTCCTACAGCGAGCCCCAGGTGGTCGGACTCTGTGACAAGGTAGTGATGTCAACATGCGCCAGGTGCAAGCTATATCTAGTTCCTACAGCGAGCCCCAGGTGGTCGGACTCTGTGACAAGGTAGTGATGTCAACATGCGCCAGGTGCAAGCTATATCTAGTTCCTACAGCGAGCCCCAGGTGGTCTGACTCTGTGACAAGGTAGTGATGTCAACATGCGCCAGGTGCAAGCTATATCTAGTTCCTACAGCGAGCCCCAGGTGGTCGGACTCTGTGACAAGGTAGTGATGTCAACATGCGCCAGGTGCAAGCTATATCTAGTTCCTACAGCGAGCCCCAGGTGGTCGGACTCTGTGACAAGGTAGTGATGCCAACATGCGCCAGGTGCAAGCTATATCTAGTTCCTACAGCGAGCCCCAGGTGGTCGGACTCTGTGACAAGGTAGTGATGTCAACATGCGCCAGGTCCAAGCTACATCTAGTTCCTACAGCGAGCCCCAGGTGGTCGGACTCTGTGACAAGGTAGTGATGTCAACATGCGCCAGGTCCAAGCTACATCTAGTTCCTACAGCGAGCCCCAGGTGGTCTGACTCTGTGACAAGGTAGTGATGTCAACATGCGCCAGGTCCAAGCTACATCTAGTTCCTACAGCGAGCCCCAGGTGGTCTGACTCTGTGACAAGGTAGTGATGTCAACATGCGCCAGGTGCAAGCTATATCTAGTTCCTACAGCGAGCCCCAGGTGGTCGGACTCTGTGACAAGGTAGTGATGTCAACATGCGCCAGGTGCAAGCTATATCTAGTTCCTACAGCGATACCCAGGTGGTCGGACTCTGTGACAAGGTAGCGATGTCAACATGCGCCAGGTGCAAGCTATATCTAGTTCCTACAGCGAGCCCCAGGTGGTCGGACTCTGTGACAAGGTAGTGATGTCAACATGCGCCAGGTCCAAGCTACATCTAGTTCCTACAGCGAGCCCCAGGTGGTCTGACTCTGTGACAAGGTAGTGATGTCAACATGCGCCAGGTGCAAGCTATATCTAGTTCCTACAGCGAGCCCCAGGTGGTCTGACTCTGTGACAAGGTAGTGATGTCAACATGCGCCAGGTCCAAGCTACATCTAGTTCCTACAGCGAGCCCCAGGTGGTCGGACTCTGTGACAAGGTAGTGATGTCAACATGCGCCAGGTGCAAGCTATATCTAGTTCCTACAGCAAGCCCTAGGTGGTCTGACTCTTTGACCGACCCTGACAGTGTGGAGCGTTGCTCATGATATCAATTGCTGGATTGTCTGGTCAACATGGATTAAATGGATCTGGTGGTCAGGTTTGGTGACTTGGTTGATTGTGTGTCATTGTATCACAGTTATGTAGATCAGTGCTCATGATGTCATTCACTGGACTCTCTGGTCCAGACTTAATTATTTACAGGCCGCCATCATACATCTGGAATATTGCTGAGTGTGGCGTCCAAAAACAAACAAAACAAATACAAGATCTGTATGTGTGAAAGAAACACTTTTTTTTAGAAAACTGATTTATTATTTCCAAACCAATATACATGTTACAGAAAAAATAAATAATTATAACAACTAGTTAAAACATTTATTTCATTTTTCATATAGAACATTCAACTGAATACCAATCTGAACATCTATTAATGCTATATATGTCAGTAACAATTTTTATATATTTCTTGTATTCGACTTAAGTATTTTAGTTTTGTTGCTTTGTACATCAGAGCCACCAGTACATGTAAATAAATAAATGCTTTTTCATTCACAGTTTTAGTCATCTTGTTTTATGATATTGCTCAGCCTACCTCAAACATACACTATTAGTCACAGCCCTTGCACTGAGCATGCTTGCTGCTGATCAGTTTGTGTAACTCACTCCCTGTGCACTGTCGGACTCTGTGACAAGGTAGTGATGTCAACATGCGCCAGGTGCAAGCTATATCTAGTTCCTACAGCGAGCCCCAGGTGGTCTGACTCTGTGACAAGGTAGTGATGTCAACATGCGCCAGGTGCAAGCTATATCTAGTTCCTACAGCGAGCCCCAGGTGGTCGGACTCTGTGACAAGGTAGTGATGTCAACATGCGCCAGGTCCAAGCTACATCTAGTTCCTACAGCGAGCCCCAGGTGGTCTGACTCTGTGACAAGGTAGTGATGTCAACATGCGCCAGGTGCAAGCTATATCTAGTTCCTACAGCGAGCCCCAGGTGGTCTGACTCTGTGACAAGGTAGTGATGTCAACATGCGCCAGGTGCAAGCTATATCTAGTTCCTACAGCGAGCCCCAGGTGGTCGGACTCTGTGACAAGGTAGCGATGTCAACATGCGCCAGGTGCAAGCTATATCTAGTTCCTACAGCGAGCCCCAGGTGGTCTGACTCTGTGACAAGGTAGTGATGTCAACATGCGCCAGGTGCAAGCTATATCTAGTTCCTACAGTGAGCCCCAGGTGGTCGGACTCTGTGACAAGGTAGTGATGTCAACATGCGCCAGGTGCAAGCTATATCTAGTTCCTACAGCGAGCCCCAGGTGGTCGGACTCTGTGACAAGGTAGTGATGTCAACATGCGCCAGGTGCAAGCTATATCTAGTTCCTACAGCGAGCCCCAGGTGGTCTGACTCTGTGACAAGGTAGTGATGTCAACATGCGCCAGGTGCAAGCTATATCTAGTTCCTACAGCGAGCCCCAGGTGGTCGGACTCTGTGACAAGGTAGTGATGTCAACATGCGCCAGGTCCAAGCTACATCTAGTTCCTACAGCGAGCCCCAGGTGGTCGGACTCTGTGACAAGGTAGTGATGTCAAAATGCGTCAGGTGCAAGCTATATCTAGTTCCTACAGCGAGCCCCAGGTGGTCGGACTCTGTGACAAGGTAGTGATGTCAACATGCGCCAGGTGCAAGCTATATCTAGTTCCTACAGCGAGCCCCAGGTGGTCGGACTCTGTGACAAGGTAGCGATGTCAACATGCGCCAGGTGCAAGCTATATCTAGTTCCTACAGCGAGCCCCAGGTGGTCGGACTCTGTGACAAGGTAGTGATGTCAACATGCGCCAGGTCCAAGCTACATCTAGTTCCTACAGCGAGCCCCAGGTGGTCTGACTCTGTGACAAGGTAGTGATGTCAACATGCGCCAGGTGCAAGCTATATCTAGTTCCTACAGCAAGCCCTAGGTGGTCTGACTCTTTGACCGACCCTGACAGTGTGGAGCGTTGCTCATGATATCAATTGCTGGATTGTCTGGTCAACATGGATTAAATGGATCTGGTGGTCAGGTTTGGTGACTTGGTTGATTGTGTGTCATTGTATCACAGTTATGTAGATCAGTGCTCATGATGTCATTCACTGGACTCTCTGGTCCAGACTTAATTATTTACAGGCCGCCATCATACATCTGGAATATTGCTGAGTGTGGCGTCCAAAAACAAACAAAACAAATACAAGATCTGTATGTGTGAAAGAAACACTTTTTTTTAGAAAACTGATTTATTATTTCCAAACCAATATACATGTTACAGAAAAAATAAATAATTATAACAACTAGTTAAAACATTTATTTCATTTTTCATATAGAACATTCAACTGAATACCAATCTGAACATCTATTAATGCTATATATGTCAGTAACAATTTTTATATATTTCTTGTATTCGACTTAAGTATTTTAGTTTTGTTGCTTTGTACATCAGAGCCACCAGTACATGTAAATAAATAAATGCTTTTTCATTCACAGTTTTAGTCATCTTGTTTTATGATATTGCTCAGCCTACCTCAAACATACACTATTAGTCACAGCCCTTGCACTGAGCATGCTTGCTGCTGATCAGTTTGTGTAACTCACTCCCTGTGCACTGTCTGACACAATAGCCCAAGCCCTTCCCCCACTCAAGCCCTTTCCCCACTCAAGCCCTTTCCCCACTCAAGCCCTTTCCCCACTCAAGCCCTTTTGTCTTTATGGCCAGCTTGGGTATTCAGCTGGGCTGTGTACTGGACACCTCAGAAGGGCAGGGGTCACTCCACATATAGTCATTGAAGGAGATATACACACATCTCTGATTGGAATTATGAATCTCAAGGAAATAACTTTGGTTCTTTGGCTCATATTCCAAGGTTAGTGTTTTATTGTTGGATTGAGAATTTTATCTATAATTGTATTCCCAATATTGTAGGAATATGGTAGCTGTCTTTGTATGTAATACACAGTACTGTTGTCAGGCAAAAACATTCTACAGAACCTATCTTTTACTACAAAGACATCACCATTGGTAGAGAGATTATCTTCTATTCCAAATGGTTTAATAGAGGTGTCAGCCAAGTACTGGGCTTTAGTAACCCTGAAGGAAACTACCTAACATTTGAGTAATTCCAATACACCTTTGGACTTGTTGTCAACTTCCTTCATAATTACGGGTTTATCAAAGCTATGATGAAGTAACAAGATATGTTGAAAATACGTAAACCATGTGTTGCCCAATTGGATGATAACCCTGTTGTCAGAAAATTGCTATCAGCTCAGAGGCATAAGTGTTATTATTTTGTATTGAATACTGATAGTCACCTTTACATTTGAAATTTGACCTTCAGCTTATTATCCCCCGCCAGGAAGTGGAAGGGGGATATAGGAATGGGTGCCATCCGTCACATTTTGTTTCTGGAGCAGATCTTGAAAACCGTACCATATTTCTTCACCAAACTTGGCACATAGATAGGTCTAGTGGTGAACTGGTACCTTTTGATAGTTTGGGATTTTAAATTTTTTTTTTTTCGAGTACCCATGGCAGCGACTTTGATTTAGACTGCAAATGGTGGTAGTCCTTGTTTCTGGAACAGATCTTGAAAACCGTACCACATTTCTTCACCACACTTGGCACATAGATAGGTCTAGTGGTGAACTGGTGCCCTTTGATAGTTTGGGATTTTAAAAAAAACCTTTTTTTCGAGATTCCATGGCAACGACTTTGACTTAGACTGAAGTTGGCGGTAGTCGTTGTTTCTGGAGCAGATCTTGAAAACCGTACCATATTTCTTCACCAAACTTAGCACATAATGTCATCTTGCAGTTATGAATACATTTCCTTACTTGTTGGTAAGCTCTGCATTTCTTGTGTGTCATGGACACGGTTGTTGCATTCACTTACTAACTTCATGCAGAAACACAACTCATTACAAATACAACAGTGTAACTGATCTTAAACCTACTCAACTGTATTAACGCTGTCTCCTATCCTGTATATATTCTTGTCAACAATACTCTGTACTTCACTTGCTTGATAACACTGTTAGAACCTCCACCAAAACCATCGCTCCTTATTGTAATAAAGAAGTTGTTCGTCCATATGTCTCATCCTTACTCATTACAAATACAGTTACATATTCTATCATAAACTGCAGATGGCAAAACAACACCAGTAATAACTTTTTTTAGTGCTGCAATTAGGCCATTTACAAAAAGGCCCAGTGAACATTGTTCACAGGAGCTAATGCACTGCACACAACCGGACATGTCATGTTGGCGGGGGATATGAGTATTTCATGCTTGTTCTGTTTGGTTTGAAGGAGATGGTTTGAAGGAGAATATATTTACTGGTGATGTATTTGACTTATTCTTGCTTTTGGCTAAATTCTTCATTTATAAATGTAAAGTTTTGAAAAGAGCCCTAAATATTAATCACTTTAAAGGGGCACTGATCTACAGCAATTCCCCTGGATTGGTTGTTGCCTTTGTTATTGTTTTTTCCTCGTGAGTACCAAGATGATATAGCAGAAATCTAGACTACTTTGCGACCTCTGCTGTGCCATTCGTGCTGCATTTGTCGCTTTTATTGACAGTGTAAGGTCGTATGGTCACATTGATCAACAAAATGAATTACAGTTTTGTCTTTGAAATAATAAGGAAATGTAGGTATCTTTGTGGGTAGCATCGGTAATGGTAACAACGTTTTGACCAGTCGCTTGGTAATGTGCGATTTTCGTTTACACTATTCACATTTGCAACACAAAGTACCGATTTTACCTGAACATTGCTTATTTTATTGTTTGTATATTTTTATAGTTAAGGCTAAAAAAATAAAATATCCTTGGTTCTCGGACAACGCCGCATCATCACAAAGACCGCTTCACGTTTCGTTTTTATTTCCATTTTCAAAAAAAATTCTGTGTCTCGAACACACGACCCCAAAAGTGATATACTACAGTACTTAAAAACAATGCGATCCAACGTGCAATTGCTTCCCTTTTCATGCGCACTGCTTTACTGCGCATCTCGTGTGTTATCATGGTTAAGGTCATGGCGGCAATATTGGAGTTTGTGTGCTTGTTTTGCTGTTTACGAATTTGGTCAATGAAAACATTAAATTTGTGATAAAACATCCCCAGACATGATGATGTACAAATTCAATGTTATTTGTGTACTTTATGAGGGACAATGTTTGATACACAGAGGTTAAGATTTACAATTACATGTGTATTTGTCTTGTAAAATAAGCGGGAAAACAATATTAATTTATATACCCCATCTATAAAGTGAATCGGAATGAAGCACATCACAAGTACATACAAAGTCCCTTCATTTGCAAGAAAAACACGTTTGTCTTCCGCAGAAAAAATTACATCGTATCCCTTCAGCGAATTCAGGAAAACGAACAGATCATAGCAATTAAACTTGGCCAATACAAATTTGAAATTTGAGATAAAACATCACTAGACATGATGATGTACCAATTAAATTGTATTTCCTGTTCTGATTGGCATTGTTTTATATGCAGAGATTAAGATTACTGTGTGTCTTGTCTCGTAAACTAAGCTGAAAGTAGCAATCAGATGTACACACGTTTCTCGTATACCAAATAATATAACTTTAAAGAACTTTGATACAATGAGCGGAAGAATTGTCTCCAAAACTAATATTTTATCAGGAATAATTTATTCCAATATCATGTTAGTTGCAGCTTTACTATATACATGTGAAATACATTAATAGCCATAAGCGTAGCACTTTGGTCCAGCCGATCGCTATTGCTGGATATGTTTTTGTATGGAAGAATTTGACCAATCACTGTCGATGCTCCCGCAGCCGCGATTGCGAAAACTTAATGTTGACATATAATAGTCTCTATCTCTATTCTCTATCCACTAAAGTTCATTTAAATTAAAGGCATCAATAGCAGTCATATGACCTGGTTGCTGTAAATAACGGTGAGTTGTGCAATCTTCCGATCACTTCAACTACGATTTCGCTGAAATGAATTGAAACAATATTGAATGAAATGTTGAATAAAATAAATAAAATAGATTACAAATATAAATCCAGAAATATTATGAACTCTTTCTACAAGCAGACAGTGTAATTACATGATTAATTTGAGTAATTCAGCACAGATTTGCTGACATGGTATTTCTGGTGCTACATGCTCACAGTAATGTTTTTGCGTTGGGGGAAAAAAACATAAAAAAATCCTCTTCAACCCTGTGTATAAGACCACCCCCACCTCCAGCCCCACCCCTTGAAAGCCTCCTAATTCGAATTAAGAAAAAATCGCCTTATACACAGCAATATAGGGATTTGGATTCTTACTAGTTTGTACTAGTTTGAAAAAAAGAAAGAAAAAAAGCTGCCCGCCCGCACAATATTTTCAAAAGCTTAGGCAATTTATTAACTGCCTAAATGTTCAGTTATTTTACATATTGACTGAAAAATCTGTCTATCTGTCTGTCTATTATTATGATAAGAAATTCCAAGCATTTTTATGTTTTAATTTCATCACCCAGTGACTGAAAATGATAGGATTAAAAGAAAACGAAATTCAACTTACATTTCTATAGTTTTGGCTTCTAATCCTAGCATAATTAGTCTATTGTGATGTTGTAAGCCCTTTTGAACGTCTTTATCATTTTTAGTCAATCTGTTAAATAAATGGAAATTTTTTTCCAGTCAATTTGTTAAATTGTAACATATACATGCTTACAAGGGAAAAGACTTGCATCGAAGAACTTCTCAACCAAGACGTAGAGGACCAAGAATGATTCTATTCATTGCTACAGCAAATGAACGAAAACAAAATGCAAATATCGTAATTACAACCGACCAAAGTTATATTATAATTTTAGGCAACCACCTTTTTTGAGGAATGTATCCGTAGATATCCACATAAATAACAATATCCAATACATCTTCAGCAGCACAGGGAAACCTGTTCAATGTCACATGTCTTTGTAACAATCAAATATTTTAAAATATATATAGCGTTTCGGGATATTATAACTTGTGTTCGCTTCTCAACTGATCACTTAAGTTTGTATCAGGTGTTTCACAAAGGTGTCAAGTCTCATTGGTCAGCTGAGATAGCACATGTGACAACTATGTTCGTGATGTCCACGGTTCTTGAAATAAATTCATTGAGTTAGATAACAATGAGTAATCAACCAACATATCGGTTAATCCTTTCAACAAAGTATGTTGTTTTTACAATGGCACTTCAAGCCCATATGAGTGTACTCCTTCTGACCTAGTAAACCTACACTTACAAGTATAAACACTTACTTTTGACATATCCACTGTGCAAGATGACAGTGATTGATCAATCAACGTACTTTCTGTTGATCCTTTGATGGCGAGGAAAAAATAGTAATTCAACTGATCACTCCTCCTGCTGCCACGTGCATATTACATAACACAGATTCCACCTCACTTCAAACATGGACTTAGATGAAATAATTACCCCAGACATAAGAAATGGCAAATGGGAACCTTTGTCAGGTAATCTGAGTGGTGCTACTACTAACTATAGCTAAAATGGATAGAATTATCATTAAACCGCCCCCATGTTATCAGAAATCAGCGGGACACTGTAACTTGATAATGCCCTCATATTGCTTGACAACAGGCCATTATCACACCCGTGGTAGGGTGTCAGGCCTTATCTGTAACAGAGACTAAATTTAAAAAATAAATGCACGTTCCTGTGGATTTGTGATTGCTATGTAAATTGCTTTAAGCAACCAAATACTTATTATAAACTCATAATAACTTAATCAACATTAAACTAAAAGCAATAACAGGGATTTATCTGTGATATAAGCAGTAAGGTTAGCAAGCATGTGTGGATGGATGAATGAAAGAAAGCATGAATGAATGAGGCATTTTATGGTTTTGCTTTTTCATGCTCAGCTATACCAAATATACTTGTATATACAATGTAGATAGAGGTTATCATGCGAGTGTTTTTTTGGGATGGTAAATATCCTGTATTAGGAATAAACATTGTATATAGCGAGCCTTGTCAGTCTTAAATTATGTCGTGGAAAAAACTGTTGGCATCTCTCTCAAACATTACCTAAACATTGCAAGTTTCCCTCCAATGTGGTCATCAAAATATATGATGTCAGAAGATCAGTGATGTGTCAGTCAGACAGTGACCACAGTCAATACAGTTCCAACTTGTTTCTTAGACAGTGGTGTATCTACATAGAGGTAATATAACAATTGCCTGCACATAGTTTCTACTTGCCTTTCACAGCAGTGCTGTCATCATGTGACAAAGTGCAGAGACAGATATACACAGTGACAAAATGAAACAATGTAACAATTCAGACATATTTCGACCCAATCCAGCTGTTTTAAATTGGGGAAAAGGCCCTATGCTGCAGAGGTCTACCAGCACAGATATAGAAACTGATCCCGCAAGGGTCCTCACTAATTGTTTTGCAATTTATATCTCCAAAGTTACAAAACTTGTGAAAAACGTCCAAGTTAGACACTGATTTTCAGTATCTTTATCTATTGTTTATGATAATAATAATTATCCCTGTAGTTTCTCCACATTCCGGACCGCCTATGTGGTCTAATGGATAGAGCATCTGCCCGGAGAGCGTAAGATTGTGGGTTCGATCCCCAGCCACGTCATACCAAAAGATGGTACTTGTTGTTACCTTGGTTGCGCTCGGCATTAAGAGGATAAGACAAGGACTAGACTGCTCCGAGTCCGTATACTGTGTCTGAGTGGGGTATTCATGTTAAACTGCAGCATGGTATCTCGGTGGGCTAGCACTATAAGCTCAGCATTAGTCCGGATAGTACAAGCAGCCACACACACATGCTATATAAGTGCAATAATAATATGTCCAAACTTCAATGTAGACTAGGTAGGCTACAGTGTGTGCGGCCATGGCTTATTTTTCTTTAATTTGTGACCGATGAGTCCTGGATTTATTTCGGAATGAAATATTATCAAGAGGTTATGCTGTACTTTTTTACTTCAATCTAACCGTCCCGCCACTAATATATGCACCCTGTTACCAAAATCCAAACACGGAAGATTCACCTGTTGACCAGGGACTTAATTAAAAATCACATCGTATTTTAGTGTCATTGTCATGCAATGAAAATTGGATTTCTTAACATTAATGCATTAAAGTCTCAAACTCTTTTTACAAGGTTCTATTTATGTTTGTGTTACCCCAGTGACACTTGTCGTTACCCCACATCTCTCTGCAGTAGACGCAGGCATGGTTGCAGGTAGTTCTACAACTAAGGTAATACATTTTCTAATAAACCTGGAATGATATATTGCTGTAAGACCCATCACTAAATTATCAGAACAATGGAATGAATGTAAATGTAAGATGTCAAACTGTCATTGGTGTAACACTAATTTAAGATAAGTTTTATGGTGTTTTGATGCTGTTCTTACAAAAAAAATTAAAATCCATTTTCTGTGATACACGAAAAACGCATTTGAATAACATTTACCTTTTTCATTTCATAAAAGGGTTACTCATTTCATAATATCAGTGGCATAACAAATTAAGTCATTGAAATAACAGTAGTGTTGTGTGGTAATCATAATTTCTCTTTTTCATATATGTTTATGATGTTTTTTATAAAAGAACTTATTTCAGTTTGTAAAAGCTTTACCATGACAATAAGTACAAAGAGTTGTTTAATTAGAAGAAGCACATGACGAAATGTCGCTAAAGTGTCAGTGGGGGCGTGAATTGTGTCAGTGGGGGCGTGAATTGTGTCATGTGTAACCAAGTTTGTCAAAAAAGTAAGTTACAGTTGCTGAATGTCTAATTTGTTTCTGTTTCCTTTCAGGACTTGATCATATTTGAAATGAATCAAATGTGTATTAAACTATAATTAAACTATTGTATCAGTAACATGATATTTTGAACTATTCATCATGTTCTGGTCAGTGGAGTAACAACATTTGCCTTAAGTGTAATGCATTTTGAATATAACAACTACTCCCTCTGCATGTGTCACAAAAACAAATTAACAATTTCTATGAATCAAACGAACAAAATGTGTTGAATCAGTGCACATGTGATAGATAACAATATTACACTTATGACAACAGACGTCAAGCTAACCGATTCTTTTCAACTGATCTGCTGCCTTCTAGTCATGCCGTCGGCTACTCTGCCTCATGCGCAGGAAGTGACCAGGAGAAGGGACCTTTCAGTTTCTTCTCAATTTTCAAAGGGGGATTACATTTAATTTGGCTATTTATGATTTGTTACACTGCTGACAGTGTTTTTTGGACAAGCATATAATTGTATATATATATGTATAACTTAAATAGACTGTAACACCAGATGATTCACGAGATATTATGAAGAGATTATAAATGTGCCATATAAATTATAAAATTGTTCAAAACATTTCATTTAACAGGAAAAAATGCAACGCAAAGTGATTTCACAGTGCCTTGACAAGATAAATAGAGGTTATCACGCGAGTGTGTTTGGGGATGGTAAATATCCTGCATTAGGAATAAACATTGTATTTAGCGAGCCTTGGCGAGCTAAATACATAGTGTTTATTCCTAATACAGGATATTTACCATCCCCATACACACAAGCGTGATAACCTCTTTATCATATAATGTCATTCTTTAATTCTGTGCTTCAAAATCGCTTTCCCTATCTCACAAACATTACCGAAACATTGCGAGTTTTCCTGGAATGCGCGCATTAATATTTATTACGTCACAGGGTAAGTGATGTGTCAGTCGGACAGTGACAGTAGCCAATATAGTTCCAACTGAAATCTGTTTCTTATACAGTGGCGAAGCAACATATACGCAAAACAACAATTGTTTTTAATTGCCTTTCGCGGCAATCCATCGGTCTGTCCGCTAGAGTAACTGCCCTTTGTCAAAGGGAAGCTACTCTAACCCTAGTCTATGAGACGTCACGGCCACGGTCAGACGTTGTTGACAGTCGGTCTGTCCTGTCATTACAATAAAAAGTGTAGTCAGATGTACACACAGCGACAAAACGAAACAAGGTAACAATTCAAACATATTTCCGCCAAATCCAACTATTTTTATTTGTGGAGGAGGTTTCAAGCTGCAGAGGTCTACAAGCACAGATTTGGCTACTGATCCCGCTTGGCTAGGCCTCGTGCCCTCGCCAAATTGTTTCGAAATTTATATCTCCAAAGTTGACAAAACTTATAAAATGCCTTAGCTACGTCACAGTTAGACACAGATTTTCAGTATATTAGACTGTTCTTTTGATAATGATAGCAATTGTACCTGTAGTTTATCCAGATTCCCGATGGTTAATTCTGACTCGATCCCCGAATGACAAGGGCGACGCCATGTTTGTTTATAAACAGTGAAAGTAGTCCCTACCTGACCTTTGATATTTGCATCTCTATCCGCATATGACCCCAACGGATATCTTTTTTATCCGTTGGCTTTATCCTGCCGAGAAACCTACCCATTATATGATAAAATACTGTATTTGGAATTATTTGAACATTTTTTAATATAATTAAATTATGTAAGAGAGTTAAATCTTGTTTACTTCTATAAACGAATGAATTTAGTAATCAAATCTATGTTCGATTTCCTCCCAAATTGTCATTTTCTGAGAATTTCTCAACTGACCATAAAAAGGACCAACTTTGATAATGACCTATATTTAGCAGTCCTTACTCTACCAAATCAAACAGATTCACCTTCAGTCACAGTGACACACTGGCAGCCATAATCACCTGAACATGCTAAATGTCTCGCTTCAAAAATATGTCATCAGAGGGATTTATCAAGCTGTTATGACTTGATGCCCATGCTTGGCTGACGAACCTGGAAATTTGTACCAATGTCAGGACATTTTCAGATTACCTAATCAGCCTTTCTATCAAATAGAACTGAATAATTATTCCCTTAATTTCTTCATGAAAACCAGCCACCACTGTTGAAAGTTGGAATTTGTCTTGGCCATATGATAATGGGGAATACAATCACAATTGTTCAGATTTGGAACTGAAATTTGGTCTCTGTATGTAATCATTAAAAAACTATGACCATACCTAAATAAACTGTTGAGTAATGTCCAGGTCCATGTGAGTAAGTATGCTGGTATCGTAGTATGGGGAGGCTTCAGGGGGATGTATGGAACCAAGAAGGAGATCTCTTTTACCTTGGAGTGACATCCTCTGTGGTGTAGTGGTAGAGCCACTGTCCGGAGAGCGGAAGGTCAGGGTCACATCATACCAAAAGATGTTAAGATATGGTACATGTTGTTACCCTGCCTGTTGTCCTGCACACATGCACACTATGTAAATGCAATAATCTTGGACGTGATGCGATGTTAAACCCCATTTCACCTCACCTGGAGATTTGGCTGTGAAATGTTCCTCACCAAGTCAGTGTCATGTTGAGAGCTGATAAAGTGGTTGATAATGTGATGGAGCTGATTGAGTGACTGCATGCAATCCTTTGAAAGCTTCAGAATTAAGAAATTGTACGATTGTTTGTCAGTGTGAAATACAACATGCACAGCTCGTCTGTGAGTGGAAATGTCTGTCACCTAATTTCAATTATGTTCAGCAGAATGACAAATTGTCATAGGTATGTGCGATATATATAAATGAAAGTTGTTTGGTTTAAACAGGTCAAACTGTGAGGAAGATGCAGAGGTTCACTGGGTAGTGTAAGTGGGTTAGCACAATCTTAGCACTCCTTCAGACTTGAATTAGACAAATATATCCACAGATTAATCATAGTAAACACGCTATTAAATGTGACCAGGATGTACATATATATATATATATATGTATATATATATGTATATTTATATAGGCATTATTAGCGGGGTTGTATCCTTAATATATATTGGGAATAAAAATTGTCTTATGCGAGCCTTTGGCACAACTGAGCTCAACATGGGTTGACACTATGATCAAAAGTAAGGTTGAAAGGGCAAGGGTGAAAATGACACAAACAGGGCTTTATGATAATTTTGATGAAAAAATGCTGTAGAATGTCATAGAAGAATAGCCAGAAGGTAATATAAGAGAAGTGAGATTGATGATGCTGCAAATCTGCCTTGACCTGCACATTAAATTTACTGATTTTCCATGATGCTATGCTGGTCCAAGCATGCTAATAGATATTTACCCGTTGCTAGATGGTGAAAATTCCCATCTGACGTGGTCATATTCACCTGATGTAACCAATCTGCAGATATGGTCAAAGGGGAGACAATTTTCAAATTGTATTTCCACAGTTACTTCCCCTGAATGCAGTGTATCCACAGGTGATTGAAAAAACATGTTTTCTCTAAACCCCATGAGGCTCAATGCTTTTGCTTGAATAATAATGACTTAGTTTAGTGATAATTAAAACAATTGGTAGAATTGTTTGATTAATTGTGAAATAAAATAATTAATTCCACTTTATGCCAATCCAACGCAATATACAGTGAGAAGGTTGTTTGCAAATACAAACATAAATGTAACTTCAAGAATCCTATTCTGGTGCTCTGTATCTACCATATATGTTTTCCCTGTAAAGGGAGTTATTTTGGATTCAAAGCTGAGTATCCTTGGGAGGCAAATTGGGGAAAATATTTGTTCTGTTGAAATTGGGAGTTATTTTACAGTATTTCTAAGTTTGGAGGTATTTATACACTGTATCGTTGCATCGTGATTCCTCTTCCTCTTCACTGGTCCTGTTCTCGGTGTAACACAAAGTCACCTCCACACAGCCACAACATTAGGACTACTGTGACAGCATGAACTGGGGAAGGTGTAAACGTGGGAACTTGTGCTGATGTTTGCTGCAGACCTGGTTGGGAATATCGGCGTCTGACATGATCTAGATCAGTCTGTGTTGTCTCATGGATGGTGAGCTGGTGTAGTGTTTACTGAAGTAACATTGATCATTACTTTCAGCTTGACTCGACGATACTTAGGGGTTAAGCTAAGTACAGGCAGCAGTTGAGCTTTGTGGAAATAACGATGAAAAAGGTTTCATACATATAGGACCCATACACGATCAGTCCCATCAGTCTGAACCCAGAAATACTCTTTAATTGAACTGGTTGATTGTGTGTCAGCAGGGCTTTATCATACTTATACCTTGGTGAAGAGGTCTACTACGTACATGATTTCACTAAAAGAAAACTAACAGAAGCAATCCACATTTGCCACCACAAGCCATCAATCAACAGAGATCAAGGTTATTTCATCCCTACTATGAACTCATCAAGCAATAATCACTTATCTTGTTTAATTGGCTTCATGTCCCATTGGCTTCCACCTATGTGTTCTCTGCCCAACGTGTTGTGACAGTATTGTCCCCTTGTTGTCAACACCTTACCTATGTTATCCCACTCATATAAGCAATTGCTGTTAATTGTTATTCCTCCACCTACTATATATATTCTGTACTAAGGCCCTCATTCAGTCTTGCTTGACAACGGTATAAGGATCTTTACCGAAACGTCGCTTTTTACAGTATTAAAGAAGTTGTTGTCCATAAAATTGTGTCTACCTTGTCATCCGTCAACTTCTAAGTAATGCCTATCAAACAATGTCTTAAATAACTAAGCATTCAGCAGCTATTTAATAGATGCACATGTGTGCACAGATTGGCCACAAAGCAGCAATAAAAACAAAAAGAATTGACTAGCTTAGCCAGCTCCTTTTCTGAGTACAGGTGGCTACACACACTACCCCCAGTTCCGCACCAAATGTCACTTCCTTGAAAACATCTGTGGTCACATTCAGCATAAGTCATCATGTTAAAATGACAGTGGCAGCACTGAATATAGAAAAACATGGTCAGTTTTAATCACTGGATGGAAGAAAATTACAAAAAACCTGAAATCTTACACAAAATCATCCAATCACAGCTGCCAGACGATTCAATAAGGCTCTCAATGAAATCTGCTTGTTGAACGACTAATTCTGATTTGGTGTTGTATGACCTGCAGACTAATTAGAAAACATTTGATTTATGTTTTGTAATATATATATATATAATGTAGCTTCTCAGAAAAAAAAAAATGAAAATTGGATTTAACTTATCCAACATGTCTACAAAGTTTTGATGTACCGAAAGAGCTGTAAGAGTTAAATGATATATATTTCATTGATGTTTTACAATTTGTTTTTCTTTTTTTAATAAGAAGTTTCTACAATCAAATACAGACCATGGGAGTTTATTCATGTTTCATAATAGAAGGGGCTCATGGATCAGTTCTATACGTGATTGAGGCTGCCTAGATCATTTCACCCTAAATAATAGTTCAACTGTTAAAAATAAACAAATCTTTAAACCTCAACTCCAATAAAAATACATATTTCAAATTCATTAATGGTCAGTTGTTTGCCTCCCTTTGTTGATATCATCAGATAATATCAGAGTTTGGTTTTCACAGTCATGACATGATATGATTGATATAGTTCGAGATTACTCGAGTTTTTATCCCTGCATTGTTTCTACTATCAAGCACCCAATGACTGTACACATTTAGTAAATCATCTATAGTAGGGCTGACACAAATGTATGTGCTTTCTTTTACCCCCAAAATCAAAAGTAGAAGCACCTATGATAAAACCTGGTGACATAAGTACACATGGAAAGAAATCAGAAGTAGAGAATAAAAGCCGATAAAGGGAAGTAACTCCCTCAAGTAAAAGAAAACACTTTAAAACCACAACATGAAAGAAAATTACACTTAAATTTAATGATTCATTTACTTAAGACTTTGAAATACTCCCAGAAAATCTAAAACATTTTCTGTTAAATGTTTGTAGGCTGCTTAACATGCCAATTTCAATTATTTGCCAATTTGAAGGAGACAAAGCTAAAATTCCATATCAGGAAGTATACAGGATATCCCGACAGGTACCATATATCGCTGTGTATAAGGCGAGTTTTTCGTACCTAAAATGGGGGGGCTAAGAAGGGGGGTCGTCTTATACACGGAGTCAAAGATCTCACATTTTTTTCCAATGGCGATGTCAACCGGCGTCCGATAGCCAGCCCAGCATTTGACAATAAAACTTCGCATTTCGTCCTAAATAACTGTTCCAATAACTATTTCCATACATAAACATGATTTGTATCTCTTTTCCTTGAATAAAGTTTAATAATTTCTGCAAATAAAGTTGAAATGACCCTCGCCTCGATGCAGATTGTCAAACCACCTGACACGGTAAAACAATCAACATCCGTGAGCAGAGAGCCGGAAGTACCGGTAAGCATTTGCATATTGCACATGTGACCTAACATGTGATAACCGGTGAAGCTGAAATCAATTCCCGCTGTTTTTACAGTTGTATTAACAAGTGTTGGAGACGGTGTGTACAAGTGATTGTGGAATATACACGCTGAATGTGAAGCAAACATAAGCCTAGTTAGTTACAACATAGTTAATTGGCGATTAAATTACTCACCATTGTCTCTTATATGTTATTACTTCATAAATGAATTTTATTTTACGGGCACCAATTTGGTGTCGTACCGTGTAAACACGAAATGGCGACGTGTGCTGGAGTTACACACGCGACCTATCATTGTAGAAAAAAAACAACGCAAGATAAACAATTGCATATATAAGGTTTGTGTGCGCACTTGTGATGTGTGCGAAATACGCATCAGTCGGAAAGCGCATGTTAAATCTCCAAAGTAACTAACTAACTAACTAACTTGTGATGTCTGTGTGCGAAATACGCTACAGTTGGAAAGTGCACGTTAAATCTTCTATATCAGTCAGACTTGTGATGTGTTTCATTCCCGGTCGCCTTATACACGGAGTATAGGATTTTGGGTTGATTTTTAAGCGTGTACAGGGGGGTCGTCTTATACGTGGGGTCGCCTTATACACAGCGATATACGGTATACAGGTTTTTGTCCACAGTAACAGTGTTTGGCAATACCAGCTTATATGTGTATTTCTCTCCAATAACGTATGGGCTTGTAGACAAATCAGAAAACATCTGCACTTGGCAAATCTCTGATTTATGTATTGTATATATATATATATGTATATATATATATCAATAGTGATATTGTTCGAGATTGCTTGAACTTATACCCTGCATTGTTTATTTATTTAAACACTCAAATTACTGTCAGCATTTGGTTAATCATCTATGGAGGGGCTATCATAAATGTTTGAGCTTTCATTTATTAAAAAAATCAAAAGTATAAGCACCTATGACATAAGCTGGTGACATAAGTACACATGGAAAGGAATCAGAAAAAAAATTCAAAGTTGGACAGAGAGCATGGAATTCAGGCCAACAATTAGCAAGGGTAATATTAAGCAGCTTTAAAGTCATTATATATGTAAGGCTGGATAATGAACTTTACCCGAAAATAGGAAGTAAAGGGGTGGATTGTTACCAGCCCGTACGTCCGTGTGTGTGCGTCACGGAATCGTTTACGGAGCATCACTCAGAAACAGTTAAATATTTCTCTGTGAAACTTTGCATGTCTATCAGACTCATGCTGAACTGATGCCTTTTGCTATTTAGGAATTTTAGAAATTTTAATTTGTTACGTTTCCATGGCCACAAGTTGGAAATAGGTTCTATAAGGGTGGTGTTCATTTCCGGAGCGTAACTCAAAAACTGTTAAATACTTTCTGACAAAACTTTGCATGTCTACCGAACTGGTGCCTTTTGCTGTTTAGGAATTTTATAAGTTTATATTTTTTATGTTTCCATGGCAACAAGTTGGACTTAGGTTCTATAGGGTAGAGTTCGTTTCCGGAGCATAACTCAAAATCCATTCAATACTTTCGAACAAAACTTTGCATATTTACCAGACACATACTGAACTGGTGCCTTTTGCTATTTAGGAATTTTAGAAATTTTTATTGTTTATGTTTCCATGACAACAAGTTGGATATAAGTTTTAATATAGGGTGGGTTCACTTATGGAGTATAACAAATAAACTGTTAAAATATTTGCTTGCCAAACATTGCATGTCTATATATAAAGCACATACTGAACTGGTGCCATTTGATTTTAAGGAGTTTTAGAAATGTTTATTTTATAATTTCCGTTCCGTTTTTTTTACATGGGCTAAGAAAAATGCGGGGTCAGTTACCTGGTTTGGGACCATAACATGTTAAAATGGGCAGGGTGTTTCTCTCCAATAATTTGTGGGTTTATGGGGTATGGAAAGATACAATCCATTTTATTAAACGGGGAGATAATTTAGTAATGTCGAACACTATCACATTCTTTACAGATGATTTCAGAACCATAATGTTACATTACACATGAACCAGTGGGTATTATTTTCATCTAAGCAAGTTCTGGGGCTGGTGTATAGCCCTTGCGCTTCATGTTTGCAAACTGAAAAACTGCACAGTGAGGCATAACGGGAGCACTGTCAGAAATTTCCAATGCATGAAGGTGATGTTATGATGGCACTTGATAGTGAGCAACAGAGATGCCTTAAGTGAACTGGGGTTCTTAAATGTACTTAATGTACCTGCATGTCCCAAGTTCCACAACTTCTACAAGGTAATAGACCGCAGCGAGGCAAAACAAGGGATGTCGATCACACACTGCCAACACCGGACTTCAGATCGACTTCTCCAAATGCCAGATTGGATGTGAAAACTTCTATTTCTTCTGCATGAGTGCACATATACCTCCCCAGTCAACATCAGGCATGCTAAAAGTTGAAAACAGTGTTGAGACAATATTGTATGTCAAACCATGTTGGACATAACAACCAGGAGACAGCCGTTGAGGGAAAACAATGATTATTTGAACATCATGTTCGTTAAAAAAAAGTTTTTAGAAATATAAAAGATAATTTGGATCACCAATACACAAAAAGGCCCCTAGCAGAAAAACTTTATGGAATGCTATGTTGCTTACACTACATAGGAGGGTTTGTGATATTTTCTGCTGGCAGCAGTGTACATGCTCCATACTCATGATACCAGTATCATGTGACTTGGCCAGCAGGTGATAAACACAGACACACAAATTGTTGTGGCAGTGGTGACTTTATCCTCATCAGTTGTCAAATTCATCAGTTTCAACAAATTCAAAAGGCAGGGGACCGTGACTTGAGGTACAATCTGCCTGGAGGGGGCTCTCCTCTTGTAGACCAAGAAACAAGGCAATGTTCAAATTCCTATTGTGAGAAAAGGACACATGGAAACTCGTAACATTATGCATGAAATGTCTACTATATGCTCTGGCCCCTAAGGACTGAGCAAACCTTCATACCAAGGAAGGACAGCCTGATAGGGGTTAAGGAACTTCATTTAACTTGCTCCAGGTGCATGTTGACATGAGAACCTAGTTGCACCAGACAAAATAAAGTTGTACTCTTGTCCCATAAATTAATCAAAGATGAAACATTGATGAATAAACTGAATAAGTACATCTCAGATGTCTGATGACATAATATATTTACATAAATATTGCTGTAAAACATAATAGGATGTGCACATAATCTTGAAGTGCTCACAGTTTGAGGATGTCAAGCCCATGAAATAACAAACAATAAACGATGTGCTCAAAGATTGTTGTTGAGTGGAAAAGTAAGGGACAGTCAGACACAACTGATCACTTGCGTTTAAATTTGTTTCCGGTGTTTCACATAGGTGTCAAATCTCATAGGCCAGCTGAGATAGCACATGTGACAGCTATTTTCATGATGTCCACAGTCCTTGAAATAAATCCATTGAGGGATAACTATGAGCAATCAATCAATGTATTTTTGGCTAATCCTTTCAACAAAGTATGTTGTTTTTACATGAGCACTTCATGCCCAGATATGGGTGTATTCCTTCTGACTTAGTAAACCTACACATGTAAACACTTACTTTTGACAAATCCACTTTGCAAGATAACAGTGATTAATCAATAAACATATTTTCGGTTAATACTTTGATGGGTGTTTTTTTTATAACTCAAGTGATCGTTCCTCTCTTGCTTTGCTGTACTGGGCATGCATATAACATAACATACATTTCACCCCACTTCAAACCTGGATTTAGATTGAATAATTACCCCAAACACAAGAAAGGCCAAATGGGAACTCAGATAGTGGAGCTACCACTACCTGCAATAAATTCAATAACTGAGCATCAAATGAATGACAACAAATACGCAGGTGTAGAGTTATACCAGGATACATGGATGACAGGGGAGTTACTAGCAATTGTATTCCACACAATCCAAAATCCAAAAATGCATTCACCTCAGGGATACTTTTTTGTTAACTAAAACCATCAAGGGTATTTCCACACAACAACATCTTATGAGCCACCACCATTGTTTTTGTGGGTTTGTTTAGGTTGAAGAAGTTAATCAACATGCACCCTTTGTACCAGAATCTTCATCGTTCAGAAATGCATATTCATAGACAGCCTGGAAGAAGCCAGAGATTAGTGCTGAGTGTTTGCATTTTTTCTTTGAATGAATGTAAGAAAGAAAGGAATGTAAGAAAATCCCAATTTGAACAAAATTACAATCTTATAGGTCGATAATATATCCCTGCCTGGGGATAAGGGTCCAAGTTGGCCTACCAATAACATGTCTAGGTGTGTCTGCAAAAGTAAAGTCTGTCAACATGGTCTATGAAAACATCATGAAATATTTGACTGCTTTAAATATATTGAATTAAATAATAAATATTCACATTTCTAACTCACAACATGATAACTAGGGCTGGGATGGGCAACTTGGGCGGGTCATGAGTAGGACCCGGGTACCCACAGTACTAGATCTACCCGGACCTTTGTTTATTCACGTAGTATTTTGTTTAACGACAATAACAATCAAACTCCATGGTAACATTTCAAGGTGCTAAATGGTTGCATTTCAGACAATACACACATTCCTTCTGATTTTTATATGTTTGAGCAAATATTAAAGGGGCACTGATCTAACGCAATCCCCGGGACTGGTTGTTGCCTTTTGTTATTGTTTTTTCCCCAGTGAGTACCCGGATGATACGCAACGCAACTGAACGTGACCAGAGACTGGGCTACCGTCTGCAAAGGACAGCTAAATAAACTTGGAGGCTTGAGGCAATATTTGTTTTACACATTTTTACATAAACACTGATTGGTTAACTGTGATCTATAAAGATTTCGACAAAGGGCGCATGTTAATTAATTTCTTCAGCCTAAACAAACAGACAAAAAGAACGGCGGAGCTCATCGGATGTCGTCATTTAGAAATACCCCAGATGGTTATAGTTTAATTCTAATAAAAAGTATCCATGCAGTGAAAGCATTTTCGGATTTCGGCTTGCGTCGATAATACGATTACTACTCCCTTGTTGTCATCCACGTTTTCTCGTATAACCCTACACTTGTGTATTTGTCGTCATTTACTTGATGCTCAGTTAATGAATTTATTACAGGTACAATTAGTGGTAGCACCACTTAGATTACTTGACAATGGTTCCCATTTGGCATTTATTGTGTCTGGGGTAATTATTCAATCTAAATCCAGGTTTGAAGTGAGGTGAAATGTGTGTTATGTTATATGCACGTGGCAGCCCAGCAAGAGATGAATGATCAGTTGATTTACTTTTTTTGTAAATCAACGGATCGTTCCTAGTCATCAACTGATCAACAGAAAATACGTTGATTGATTAATCACTGTTATATTGCACAGTGGATATGTCAAAAGTGAGTGTTTACATGTCTAGGTTTACTAAAACAGAGGGAATACACTCATATCATGGCGTGAAGTGCCGATGTAAAAACAACATACTTTGGTCAAAGGGTTAACTGATAATACGTTGATTGATTGATCATTGTTATCTATCACTAAATGGATTTTTTTAGGAACCGTGGACGTTATGAAAATAGTTGTCACGTGGGCTTTCTCAGCTGACCATTGAGACTTGACACCTATGTGAAACACCTGAAACAATCTAAGTGATCAGTTGAGAAACGAACACGGGTTATTATATCCCAAAACGATATATATATTTTAAAATATTTGATTGTTACAGAGACACGTGACATCGAATAAGTTTCTTTGTACAGCTCCAGACGAGTGGGTTATTGTTCCTTTGTGTGGATATTTACGGATACATTCCTCGAACAAGGAAGCTGCCTAAAATTTATACACATAAATTTGGTAGGTTGTAATTATGATATTTGCATTTTGTTTTCCTTCATTTGAACCGATTCGTTCTTGTTTCTCTACGTCTGTGTTTTCACAGGCCTTTTCCTTTGTAAGCGTGTATATATTACCGTCAATTTGTAAAATGTGATTCTCTCAGGCAATTTATAAAATGTGTAAATATTTCAGTCATTTTGACTAAAAATTCTGTCCAGATTGATTAAGACGATCAAAAGGGCCTACAAACATCACAACAGATTATTATGTAGGATTAGAAGCCAAACAACATAGAAATGTACTTTTCAACGTTACATTTTCAGTCTCTTGGTGATGACATTAAAAATCAAAATGTTTGGAATTCGTTATCATAATAATACAGATGGAAATGTTTTTCAGTCACTTTGTAAAATAACTGAATATTTAGACGTTTAATAAATTTGTTACACATTTGACAGTAAAAAAAATATACACACTTTAAAAAAAAGCAATGCTCAGGTGAAATATTTACTTTGTGATGCAAGTGAAAATAGTGTAAACGAAAATCGCAAAATTACCAAGCAAGTGACTTATCAAAACTTCATCACCATTACCGATACTACCCACAAAGATACCTACATTTCCTTATTATCTCTAAAACTGTATTTCAATTTGTTGATCAATGTGACCATACGCCCTTATTACTACCCATAAAAGTGACTAATGCGCTTACGAATGGCGCAGCAGAGGTCGCGAACTAGTCTAGATTTCTGCTATACATCCGGATACTCACTGGGAAAAAACAATAACAAAGGTGACAACCAATCCCCGGGAATTGCGTTAGATCAGTGCCCCTTTAAAGCTTCTGTCAACTTTAGTGTATGCATGATCAGATCGTTTTTGCACCCAACTCTTGAGAGCAACAGCTGGTACTTGCGTGGGGTTGAAATATTAGAATCAACAGGCCTGTTTCTATACAATGGGTAAGTGTATATTGTTTTCACAGTAGATAGGCCTAGTAGCATAAATATACATATATAATAATGATCTCAGATATTGTAGAATGTCAGAGTGTTTTCTAAAATTCAAATTGAATATACTGCATTGTCAGCTTGTTCATGCAGAAGTCTCAGTCCAAAGAACAATTTGCCCCTCATATCTCCTGGATATACGGCCTCTCTGAATGAGAGCAGTTTTGACCAAAGTGACAAGTGGTAAATTGATCCGATCCAAAGTGGTAAATAACTTACTTGTTCCCTCTGTCTTCCTATCTGCTGATCGACTAGATGTACATGAATGAACAGGCTGCGCCAAGATAAGCTGTTTGCATGTACATCAACGATCAAGACAAAAAGTGTAGTGACCCCATGAGCACAATCCAATTCAAATGGAAATAAGCCAACTATTTCGTTCATGTAAGAAATCTTGAAATATGTGTGTCTTGGGAGCACGATATGAGACAAGCATCACTGTTAATACAATAACTAGTTTTCAAAAAGAGAGACCAATCACGATACAAACATGTGTTTCCCATTACTTTGTGCTGCCATGTTACATTTCTAGGATCTAGTATACTGGATAAGGAACAATTACAATCATTACTTACTAAAATAGGGTTAGCCAATTGTGTTGTAATTCGTGTTGCTTCATTTATGATACTGCGTAAGTTCTTGGGTCTAGGGAGTCTAAAATAATTAAAAAGTTGTTTTGTTTAAAGGTTTTGACTAGATGGAGGGCTGTAAGTATGGCTTATAGTTCAGCAGTATTAGTATTAGTGTAACTTTTATAATGATAATTAGGGGTTATTGGTTGGGCCTGGTCTACATGGATACCTGGCCATGTGCTATTGTTCTTGTCTTGTGAGGCATCAGAGACGTTTACTGAGATATGATGCTTGAGCCTGTTATTTACAATTGATTCCAAAATTTTACATAAATGGGAAGTTAGTAATATTGGGCGATATGAGTCAGGCTCATTTTGGGGTGTTCCTGGTTTCAGGACTGGTTCTGCTTTTGTATGTTTCCACATTGATGGTGTAGTGCCTGTTGTCCATACTTTGTTATGTCATTGTAAATGTCAATTTTGAATTTTGATGAGGATTTTATTAAAAATAATTTAACTGATGTTGACGAGACCTGTGGCTGAGGCTGTATTTTGTTTCTTTAAGGCTGTTTGCAATTCATGTATTTTAAGTACTTTGTTGATATGTAGGTGGGTGTGGTCTGGCCTTTTTGTGAATGAGGGATATTTTTTATGGTGTTTTGGAATTGGTGTGGGTAGTTGGTGGAGCTGCTAGTTTTAGCAAAATGGGCAGCAATAGCATTAGGGTTCTCTTTGTTTGTGGATAGGTCCTTAATGTTTGGGTAAACTTGTTTATTTTAGGTGATAATTGGGTTTCCTGTATTTAGTGAGGATTGGTCAGGAAAAGTAATTTTAAAGCTTCGGGCACAAATGTTGTCATATTTATTGCTGATACCGGTTGGGGTGTTTACTGATGGTAGGGGAGGGACTGATTAATTCCAGGTGTAGTCAACACTTGGGGGGATGATGTTGATGTGTTTTGGGTGGGGGTGGAGGCCAGGGAAATCATTGTTATTGGGGGTTGAGAAAATGGATGTGGATAGTAGGGGGGAGGTCATATTTACCCCTGCAGAGATCGATGAATCCATGAAAGAAATAAAGGTGGCAGTAAAAAGAAGAGTCGAGTTGAGGGGTGTGTGTATGTGTGTGTGTGCTGAAAACCAATGGCAGCTGGTTGCTATAGACGCTTGAGCTGAGAGGCAGGGGGTCAGGCAGTAGAGGAACCTTTAGTGATGTTGGGTTAAGTTGGCGTTAAGTCTTTAGGGTTGTTGGTGGATTTGATGATGATAGGCACTCACAGGATATATTGACATCCGAAGACCGTGATGAATAGTGGTATGGCTGTAATATACAGCAAAAAGCTGGAAAAACCCTCACTTCCTGACTCACTTCAGGTATTTTCCTTATGGTTTAATTGGTTTTCGTTTAAAAACAATGACTTTGATATCAGTAATTGATGCAGAAAAAATTACTGAAGTTTGTGACAGTGTTTTGTGAGAAAAGGACAGTGATTCCTGACACGTAATAAGTTTCTGTGGATACAGTGACACTTTTCCTTGCTGTGGTTCTCTGATATGCCCATGCAGTCAAAGGGGAGATAATTTTCACATTTGTATTTACACAGTTACCTCCCTTGGATGATTTTACACTGTTTCTTTGCTCCAGCTCTTCCTCCATTATGCTCTGTGAGCTGAAACATCAGCTGAAAACATTTTGTAAACAAATTTGACCATCAACTTTGTTAGGCATCTAAGGTTTAGTTCAGGTACTTTGTTTGACCATAGATAAGCCGATCTCCTAGATAAGCCGGGGTATTAACTTAATTCTTGAAATCTGTATCATATGTCATGTGCAGTAGATAAGCCCCCCAACTTGAAACTACGTCTCGTCATGATCTGTCATCGGAAATAAAAATATCAACAAATCCTTATTGAATTACGCAAGTTAATCCTGCTGTTACACCGTCGGTAATAAAAAACTGTTTAATTGTATATCTGGACTCATGTTTGTAATCTAGGTAATCCATTTTATTAATATTAGTCCAACTTTCATTCAATAATATTTACATTAATTTCAAAGTGCATCCAGTTGTACAACTTCCTGTTCCATCAGGTTCGCTTTACCATCTCACCATTATTTACAGCAACCACCATCATATTACCGCTACTGGCACCTTGAAACTAACCTTAGTTGACAGAAGAAGGGTACATGTATCATAACTGCCATACTTTGAATTGTTGAAAGTAATATTTGTTGTAGTTTGACGATTGAATGTCAAGATATTGTTTCTGTGATGGAAATAGCGAAATCGCGTGAAAGCTCAACGGTGATTTGTCCAACTGTTCCGACACTACACAAAAGTGCTGCTGCATAACCCTGGTCATGGTTATCATCAGTTTGAAGACCTGTAGTAAAACCTGCAATTAAAATAACAAGATATCAGAATACATTATTCGTAGTAAAATAGTAATTTAAGATACTATTTATTCTGATCATGGCATCAAAATTCTCTCTGTTATATTTTTTGGTATGTTTTAATGTAATCACTGGTAGATTTGGCTCAGTTTACGAGACACATACACGGTAATCTTTATCCCTGCATATAAAACAATGCCTAGCATAACAAGATATACAATCAAAATGGTAAATCATCATGTCCAGTGATGTTTATTCGCAAATTTTACATTTTCATTGACAGAGTTTGTTATAGCATTGTTCATTGTTCACAGAAACAGAAAAAGTTTGATGAAAGTGTTACCCAAACATAAGCCGACCCCTTTCTATGGAATCTTTTTTCTGGTCCTCAAAATTCGGATTTTCTACGGTCATATAAGGTAGTAAAATTATTGTTTTGTTGTTTGTAATGAAAGTGATTGTGAATCATAGACAAAAAGTGGTTTTGTTTACAAATAGCATGTTGAATGCTGTAGAGTTTCAGAAGGTGTATTTGTCTACATGATTGTTTTACTTTAACTTTCTAGTATATTTTATGTTGAATCTGTGATTGGTAGTGGATGTATAATTTATCATCATCTCTATACGAGGGGTATTCATTAAATTATCGTATTTGGTTGAAATTTCACATGTGTAATGATACATGTATCTATGGGTTATGTCTGAATTTGCAGCACCGAACTATTAATCTTACCACTTTTACAGGTGTTATGATCGAGTAGGGTGTGACAATGGAGCCAGTAGAATACCGAGCAGTGATTAGGTTTTTATATTTGAAAGGTCACACACCAAAAGAAACTTTCGATGAAATGAAAGCAACTTATGGGGAGGATGCCCCATCATATTACGTTGTTAAACACTGGCATCGCCAGTTCAAGTGTGGTCGGACATCTGTGGAAACAGCTGCCATTCCTGGTCGCCCCCATTCAGCTATTGATGAGGACACTATCCATCAAGTGGAGACCGCCATTTTGGCAGACCGACGTATAACTGTTCGCCAGTTAGCACAAGATGTCAAGATCAGTGTAGGGTCTGTGGAAAAAATCATCCATGACAATTTGAACATGCATAAGGTGTCTGCACGATGGATTCCCAGGTTGCTCACACCTTTCCAAAAGCAGGAACGAGTCAATTGCTCAAAGGATCTTTTGGACATGTGCCAAAAAAACAGGCAAACTTTTTTGACAGACTTATCACACAGGATGAAACATGGGTTCATCACTATGATCCTGAGACTAAAGTTCAGTCGATGCAATGGAAGCATGTGGAGTCACCACCCCCAAAGAAGGCACGTGTCCAACCCTCTGCAGGCAAGGTCATGCTCACGGTGTTTTGGGATCAGCACGGAGTAGTGATGATGGATTTCTTGGTAAAGGGTACCACAATTACAGAAGCTTATTATGCTTCACTGCGGCGGAAATTGCGGGACGCTATCAAGCTTAAGAGGCATGGCATGCTGACCAAGGGTGTCCGTCTCCTGCAAGACAATGCTCCAGTACACAACTCTCATGTTGCCCAGACAGAAGCGCGGTCCTGTGGCTATGAAATCCTTCCACATTTTCCTTTCTCTTCTGACCTTGCACCATCTGACTTCCACCTCTTTCCAACCATGAAGTCATTTTTGAAGGGAAAACGTTTCACAGATGATGAAACACTGATTTCTGAAGTCAAGTTCTGGTTTGAGACGCAAAATGAGGGCTTTTACAAGCGAGGTTTCCATAGTTGCATAAAGCGATGGGAGAAGTGTGTAACTCTTGGTGGTTCCTATGTGGAGAAAGACTAATACCTATGCCAAGTTTCATTCCACTAGGTCCATTGGAAGTGGGTCAGCGGAAATCTTTAATGAACACCCCTCGTATGACTGAAGTGTTGCTGATGCAAAGTAAAACAGACTCACTGACTCATTCTTCTCAGAATGCCCAAGGCAAGAGTGTAATCCATCACACCCGGTGCTGATATTGTTACACTGTGTTGCTTGAAGGAGAGTAGTCCATGGAAGACGATATGTGCAGGAACTGAGAAGAAAACGTGTGTGTGGAAAGGAGGCTGTGGACCTCAACATTTGCTTCATGTTTTTATGTTTTGTTGAAAATTTACCTGTGTTAATCATTAAAGAAATTATGAAATATCTGTTTAAAGTTTCTTGTATTAATCAAACCACGAGACCTAGGATAAGGATATTTAGTATCTTGTGTAGCTATATATGATCATTTCTCAATTATTTTTGTTATTTGTTTATTATTACTTGTTTTGTTTGTTTTTGGAATTAACACATGTTGAACTGAACTTTCGCTTTTATGTTGCTCCTTAAGATGATATATTTTGTTAATTTCTCCTTACCGTTATGCCAAACATATTTAAAATATCAATGCTGACAACTTTTGTTTAGTGGTTGTGTTTGTTGACATTTTGAATTGCTGACTCCTTATCCAGGTGAACTACAGTGCTGTGATACTATTATTTTACTGATAAAGTCAGTGTTCTCATATCATATTGTGTGTCAACACAGGTTTCCGGTGAAGAGATTAGACCATAAGCTACTCAGAATCGAGATCCATGCGCCAAGAACCGAGAATCAAGATCAGAACAGAGGGCAGACGTAAGGTTCAGACACAAGGGTCAAGAACAACAGAGGTGAAGGTACAGACACAGAAACAAGGACTACAGCTCAAGATACAGACACACGGGACAAAGACAACAGACGAAGACACAGACAAGGTCGATGGCAGCAGAGGTGAAGGTACAGACACAGGTGAAGGTATGAAGTATATTTTTGCATGTGTGACACAGTAATGTCACAAGCAGAAACTTGGTCAAGGTAACTTCTGCTTTGATCTTCATACTGGATGATCTTGTCAGGTATGAAGATTGATGGACTTACCGTGGCCAAAACACACAGTACAAACTCACACATGCTTGAGCTTACACTGGGCAGAAGAGCTAGCCGAAACATGATGCATGATTGTAAGGTGATAACAACTTAATACTGTCACATCCAGACCCCATGTCCACCAGGGCAATGAGGGGATGGAAGGCTGTTAACTTGTTACTACCAATACACCCTGCTATGCTGTAACAACTTCAGGCAGGAGATACAGCACATTTCTATGGCAATGGCAACTTAATGTCACATCCAGTCAGTAGTCCTCTGGGGGAATGTGAATCTATTAACTTGTTACTGCCATTTACAGACAATGACACGTCTAACTGTACTAACTGCTGCCCACAACTTGGTCACAATAACTTACTGAAGCCCTCCCTGTAGAGATGGGAGAGATGTCGAGCTTGTGTAACTTATTTGGCCAAGGTCACACCTACACTTACACTTGCAGGTAAGTCGTATGACTTGCCACCCTCCACCTAACCGAGTTCTTACTAACATCATCTAGGCTGTAATAACTTCACATTACTTCATCCACGACGTTCCCAGTAGAAAACATGGACATGTGTTTTGACAGTGTGTTAACTTATTACAACGTTGTGCTGCATGTGTGTCGTCTGTTGTCCATCTAGTTCCAGTTGTGCAACAGTTGGAAGCCATTATTAGCCCCACTGCTTGGGATAATGTCATAGCATGTCATCGGCATCTATTGGCTGTCTGTAAGGTGCAACTGCTTGAGGTTGTGATAATGTCATAGAGGTCATCGGCATCTATTGACTGTCTGTATGGTGCAACTGCTTGAGGTTGGGGTAATGTCATAGCATGTCATAGGCATCTATTGACTGTTTGTATGGTGCAACTGCTTGAGGTTGGGGTAATGTCATAGCATGTCACCGGCATCTATTGACTGTCTGTAAGGTGCAACTGCTTTAGGGTGGGGTAATGTTGTAGAATGTCACCGGCATCTATTGGCTGTCTGTATGGTGCAACTGCTTGAGGTTGGGGTAATGTCATAGCATGTCATCGGCATCTCTTGGCTGTCTGTATGGTGCAACTGCTTGAGGGAGGGGTTTTGTTGTAGCATGTCACCGGCATCTATTGGCTGTCTGTATGGGGCAACTGCTTGCGGTTGGGTTGTAGCATGTCATCGGCATCTATTGGCTGTCTGTATGGTGCAACTGCTTGAGGTTGGGGTAATGTCATAGCATGTCATCGGCATCTATTGGCTGTCTGTATGGTGCAACTGCTTGAGGGTGGGGTAATGTCATAGAGGTCATCGGCATCTATTGGCTGTCTGTATGGGGCAACTGCTTGAGGTTGGGGTAAAGTCATAGCATGTCACCGGCATCTATTGGCTGTCTGTATGGTGCAACTGCTTGAGGTTGTGGTAATGTCATAGCATGTCATCGGCATCTATTGGCTGTCTGTATGGTGCAACTGCTTGAGGTTGGGGTAATGTCATAGCATGTCATCGGCATCTATTGGCTGTCTGTATGGTGCAACTGCTTGAGGGTGGGGTAATGTCATAGAGGTCATCGGCATCTATTGGCTGTCTGTATGGGGCAACTGCTTGACGTTGGGGTAAAGTCATAGCATGTCACCGGCATCTATTGGCTGTCTGTATGGTGCAACTGCTTGAGGTTGGGGTAATGTCATAGCATGTCATCGGCATCTATTGGCTGTCTGTATGGTGCAACTGCTTGAGGTTGGGGTAATGTCATAGAGGTCATCGGCATCTATTGGCTGTCTGTATGGTGCAACTGCTTGAGTGAGTGAGTGAGAGTGAGGTTTTACGCCGCTTTTAGCAATATTCCAGCAATATCACGGCGGGGGACACCAGAAATGGGCTTCACACATTGTACCCATGTCGGGAATCGAACCCAGGTCTTCGGTGTGACAAGCTAACGCTTTAACCACTAGGCTACCCGACCGCCCCGCAACTGCTTGAGGTTGGGGTAATGTCATAGCATGTCATTGGCATCTATTGGCTGTCTGTAAGGTGCAACTGCTTGAGGTTGTGGTAATGTCATAGCATGTCATTGGCATCTATTGACTGTCTGTATGGTGCAACTGCTTGAGGTTGTGGTAATGTCATAGCATGTCATCGGCATCTATTGACTGTCTGTATGGTGCAACTGCTTGAGGTTGGGATAATGTCATAGAGGTCATGGCCAGGATAATATGGATCACAGCCACTGGAGGTTACGGAATACAGCTACTGGAGGATATGGAATACAGCCACTGGAGGATGTGGAATACAGCCACTGGCTGATATGATACACAGCCACTGGAGGATGCAGATTTCAGGATGTAGATCAAAGTCACAGGAGTATCTGGAATACAGCCAGATCACAGCCACTGGAGGATATGGATTGCTGTGGATTGGAGCCACTGAAGGATACAGATCACAGCCACTGACGGATACTTTATAGAGCCACTGGAGCATATGAATCACAGCCACTGTAGGATACAGAATTCAGCTACTTGAGTTTATGGATCACAGCCAATGGTGGATCACTGCCACTGGAGGATACTGATCAGTCACTGGAGGATTCAGTTTACAGCCACTGGAGAAAATGGATTGCAGCAGATCACTGCCACTGGAGGATAGAAATCACAGCCACTGGCAGATACGGATCACAGCCACTGGTGGATACAGAATACAGCCACTGGAGGATATGGATCACAGACACTGGAGGATATAGATCACAGCAACAGGAGTGAGTATATGGATCATAGCCACTGGAGGATACGGATCACAGCCACTGGAGGTACGGATCACAGCCACTGGAGGATATGGATCACAGCTGGTGGAGTATATGTATAAATGCCACTGGAGGATACAGATCACAGTCACTGGAGGATACAGATCACAACCACTGGTGGATACAGAATACAGCCACTAGAGGATATAGAATGTAGCCACTTGATAACATGGATCAGTCACTGGAGGATACAGATCACAGCCACTGGTGAATATGGAATACTTTCACTGGAGGATATAGATCACAGCCACTGGAGGATTCAGTTCACAGCTAATGGAGGATATGGATTGCAGCAGATCACAGCCACTGGCGGATATGGATCACAGACACTGGAGGATATAGATCAAAGCAACTGGAGTGAGTATATGGATCATAGCCACTGGAGGATACGGATCACAGCCACTGGAGGTCAGATCACAGCCACCGGAGGATATGGATCACAGCTGGTGGAGTATATGTATAAATGCCACTGGAGGATACAGATCACAGCCACTGGAGGATACAGATCACAACCACTGGCGGATACGGAATACAGCCACTAGAGGATATAGAATGTAGCCACTTGATAATATGGATCAGTCACTGGAGGATACAGATCACAACCACTGGTGGATACAGAATACAGCCACTAGAGGATATGAAATGAAGCCACTGGAGGATATGGATCACAGTCACTGGAAGATATGGATCACAGCCATTGGTGGATGACAGCTACTGGAGGATACTGAATACAGCCACTGGAGGATACGGATCACAGCCACTGGAGGATATGGATCACAGCTGGTGGAACATATGTATAAATGCCACTGGAGGATACAAATCACTCAAACTTTTGGATTGCTGCCACTGGTGAGTATAGATCACAGCCACTGGTGAATATGGAATACTTTCACTGGAGGATATAGATCACAGCCACTGGAGGATTCAGTTCACAGCTAATGGAGGATATGGATTGCAGCAGATCACAGCCACTGGCGGATATGGAATACAGCCACTGGAGGATATGGATCACAGACACTGGAGGATATAGATCAAAGCAACTGGAGTGAGTATATGGATCATAGCCACTGGAGGATACGGATCACAGCCACTGGAGGTCAGATCACAGCCACCGGAGGATATGGATCACAGCTGGTGGAGTATATGTATAAATGCCACTGGAGGATACAGATCACAGCCACTGGAGGATACAGATCACAACCACTGGCGGATACGGAATACAGCCACTAGAGGATATAGAATGTAGCCACTTGATAATATGGATCAGTCACTGGAGGATACAGATCACAACCACTGGTGGATACAGAATACAGCCACTAGAGGATATGAAATGAAGCCACTGGAGGATATGGATCACAGTCACTGGAAGATATCGATCACAGCCATTGGTGGATGACAGCCACTGGAGGATACTGAATACAGCCACTGGAGGATACGGATCACAGTCACTGGAAGATATGGATCACAGCCACTGGAGGATATGGATCACAGTCACTGGAAGATATGGATCACAGCCACTGGAGGATATGGATCACAGCCATTGTAGGATACTGAACACAGTCACTGGAACTTACAGATCACAGCCACTAGAGGATATGGATCACAGCCACTGGAGGATACAAATCACTGCCACTGGAGGATCGCAGCCACTGGTGGATACAGATCACAGCCACTGGAGGATATGGATCACAACCATTGTAGGATACTGATCACAGTCACTGGAACTTACAGATCACAGGCACTCGAGGATATGGATCACAGCCACTGGAAGATACAAGTCACTGCCACTGGAGGATCGCAGCAACTGGTGGATACAGATCACAGCCACTGGAGGATATGGATTGCTACGGACTGGAGCCATTGAAGGATACAGATCACACCCACTGACGGCTACTTTATAGAGCCACTGGAATTCAGAATTCAGAATTCAGCCACTTGAGGATATGGATCACAGCCAATGGTGGATCACTGCCACTGGAGGATACTGATCACAGTCACTGGAGGATACAGATCACAGCAACGTGAGGATTCAGTTCACAGCCACTGGAGAAAATAGATTGCAGCAGATCACAGCCACTGGAGGATATGGATCACTGCCACTGGAGGATAGAAATCACAGCCACTGGCAGATACGGATCACAGCCACTGGCAGATACAGAATACAGCCACTCGAGGGTATGGATCACAGACACTGGAGGATAAAGATCACAGCAACTGGAGTGAGTTTCTGGATCATAGCCTCAGAGGATACAGATCATAGGCACTGAACGTTATGGATCACTGCCACTGGAACATACTGACTACAACCACAGATCACAGTTATTGGAGGATACAAATTGCATCCACTGGAGGATATGGAATGCAGCGGATCACAACCAATGGAGAATACAGATCACAGCCACTTGAGGATAGAGATCATGGCCATTGGAGGATAGAAATCACATCCATTAGAGGATATGGATCTCAGCCACTGGAGAATATGGATTACAGCCACTGAAGGATACAGATCACTGCCATTGGAGGATACAGACAACAGCCACTGGAGGATATGGATTGCTGCATATTGCAGCCACTGTAGGATACAGATCACAGCCACTGAAGGATACAGATTTCAGCCTCTTGAGGATATGGATCACAGCTATTGGTGGATCACATCCACTGGAGGATACTGATCACAGTCACGGGAAGATATGGATCACTGCCACTTGAGGATGCAGATCAAATCCACAAGAGCATACAGAATACAGCCAATGGAGAATATGGATCACAGCAACTAGAGTATATGGATCGAGTATATGGATCATAGCAACTTGAGAGTACAGATCATAGGCACTGGAGGATACACATTATAGGCACTGAAGGATACGGATCACAGCCGGTGGAGTATATGTATAAATGCCGCTGGAGGATACACATCACAGCCACTGGAGGATTCAGATCACTCAAACTTTTGGATATGGATCCCAGCCACTGGCGGAAACAGTATACAGCCACTGGCATATACAGAATACAGCCACTAGAGGATAAATAATGTAGCCACTTGATGATATGGATCACAGTCACTGGAGTGAGTGAGTTTGGTTTTACGCCGCTTTCAGCAATATTTCAGCAATATCACGGTGGTCACTGGAAGATATGGATCACAGCCACTGGAGGATATGGATCACAGCCACTGGAGGATACAGATCACAGCCACTGACGGATACAGAATTCAACCACTTATGGAAATGAATCACAGCCACTTGAGGATGTAGATCAAAGCCACAGGAGTATCCGGAATACAGCCACAGGAGAATATTGATCACAGCAACTAGAGGATATGGATCATAGCAACATGAGGATACAGATCATAGGCACTGGAGAATATGGATAATAGCCTCTGCAGGATACAGATCGCAGCCACTGGAGGATATGAATCACTGCCAATGGAAGATACAGATCACAGCCACTGGTGGATACAGAATACAGCCAGATATGAATCCTTGCCACTGGAGGATATGGATCACAGCAAATGATGGATACAGATCAAAGCCACAGGAGTATGTGGAATACAGCCACAGGAGAATATGGATCACAGCAATGTGAGGGTACAGATCACAGGCACTGGAGGATACAGATTATAGGCACTGGAGGATACAGATCACAGCCACTGGCAGATACGGAATACAGCCACTGGCGTATACTGATACAGCCACTAGAGGATATAGAATGTAGCCACTTGATGATATGGATCACAGCCACTGGAGGATATATATCACAGCAACTGGTGGATACAGATCACAGCCACTGATGGATACATAATTCAGCCACTTATGGATATGAATCACAGCCACTTGAGGATGTAGATCAAAGCCACAGGAGTATACGGAACATAGCCACAGGAGAATATGGATCACTGTCACTGGAGGATACAGATCACAGCCACTGGAGGATACAGAATACAGCCACTTTTGGATATGAATGAAGCCACTGGAGGATATGATTGCAGCCACTGGAAGATACAGATCACATCCACTTACAGATACTGAATACAGCCACTTGAGGATATGGATCACAGTCACTAGAGGATATGGATCACTGCGACTTGAGGTTGCAGAACAAGGCCACTGGAGTATACAGAATATAGGCACAGAAGAATATGGATCATAGCAACTAGAGTATATGGATCATAGCAACTTGAGGGTACAGATTATAGGCACTGGAGGATACAGATCACAGCCATTGGTGGATGACAGCCACTGGAGGATACTGAATACAGCCACTGGAGGATACGGATCACAGCAACTGGAGGATATGGATCACAGCCGGTGGAGTATATGTATAAATGCCACTGGAGGATACAGATCACAGCCACTGGCGGATACGGAATACAGCCACTGGCGTATACGGAATACAGCCACTAGAGGATATAGAATGTAGCCACTTGTTGATATGGATCAGTCACTAGAAGATATGGATCGCAGTCACTTGAGGATATAGATGACAGTAACTGGTGGATACAGATCACAGCCACTGATGGATACAGAATTCAGCCACTTATGGATATGAATCACAGCCACTTGAGGATGTAGATCAAACCCACAGGTGAATATGGATCACAGCAACTAGAGGATATGGATCATAGCAACTTGAGGATACAGATCATAGGCCCTGGAGGATATGGATCACTGTCACTGGAGGATACAGAATACAGCCACTTTCGAATATGAAATGAAGCCACTGGAGGATATGATCGCAGCCACTGGAGTATACAGATCGCAGCCACTGGAGTATACAGATCAGGGCCACTGGATGATACAGATCACAGCCACTGGAGTATACAGATCACAGCCACTGGATGATACAGATCGCAGCCACTGGAGGATATTGGAACACTTGGACTGGCGAAATAGATCACAGCCACTGGACACAAACTTTTGGATATGAATCACTGCCACTGGAAGATACAGATCACATCCACTTACAGATACTGAATACAGCCACTTGAGGATATGAATCACAGCCATTGGTGGATACAGATTACGGCCACTGGAAGATACAGATTGCAGCCACTGGAGGATACAGAATACAGACACTTTTGGATATGAAATGAAGCCACTGGAGGATATGATTGCAGCCACTGGAGTATACAGATCGCAGCCACTGGAGTATACAGATCGCAGCCACTAGAGGATACAGCGAGGGACCAAGTCCTGTTCTCTGATGATGGAGACTTCTTGTTCATTTGACTTGGCCAACACATACAATTGTTGGATGGAAGCAAGACATACTCCTGGGTAATTGAACATCCTCACGGAGTATACAGATCACGATCACTGGAGGATACAGATCGCAGCCACTGGAGGAAATGGATCACTTGGACTGGTGAAATAGATCACAGCCACTGGAGGATACAGATCACAGCCACTGGAGGATACAGATCGCAGCCACTGGAGGATATTGGATCACTTGGACTGGAGAAATAGATCACAGCCACTGGACACAAACTTTTGGATATGAATCACACATCCACTTACAGATACTGAATACAGCCACTTGAGGATATGGATCACAGCCATTGGTGGATACAGATTACAGCCACTGGAGGATACAGATTGCAACCACTGGAGGATATGGATCACTGCCATTGGAAGATACGGATCACACCCAATCGTGGATACTGAATACAGCCACTGGAGGGTAAGAATCCTTGCCACTGGAGGGTAAGAATCCTTGCCACTGGAGGATAAAGATCACAACCAATGGAGGATATGTATCACAGCCACTAGAGGATATGTATTACAGTCACTGGAGGATACAGATCACAACCACTGGATGAGACTGATTTCTGCCACTGGATATAAATCACAGCCACTGGAGGATACAGATGACATCCATTTAAGTATGTGGATCACTGCCACTGGAGGATTCAGATCTCAACCACTGGAGGATACAAATCACAGCCACTGGAGGATACAGATCACAGCCACAAATTCTTGATCCCTCCTCCCATGGTTTGTTTACATGGATACTTAGATGATTTTCGGACAGCATACCTGAACAAGTACAACTGTATCAGAATCACACTTGACATGACATGCCTCGGATTCCTCATTCATCCAAGTCGGAACTTACACCTATTTACATCGGGGCCCATTTTCTTCTTCACAAGGGCATTCTCTGTCTCAAGGATCTGACTTCTGAGGATGCCTTTGATTTGGGTTTGGGAGCCCACATGGATGATCTCCAGATGCAGGGCTTATCGACGAAGGATCTCCATATAAACTGTAGGGAGATGAAGGCTTTTTTTTATGCAATCCAGAGTTGAAAATATCTCCTCAATTTCTCCTTCCTGATCACCACTGACAACACCATGGTAGTGGCTTATACAAAAGCAGGGAGGGACCAAATCCTGTTCTCTGATGATGGAGACTTCTTGTTCAATCATCACAGCCACTGGAGGATACAGAATACAGCCACTATAGGATATGGAATGAAGCCACTGGAGGATATGGATCACAGCCACCGGAAGATATGATCACAGCCACTGGAGTATAAACAGACCAGGGCCACTGGAGGATACAGGGAGGGACCAAGTCCTGTTCTCTGATGATAGAGAATTCTTGCTCATTTGACTTGGCCGACATACAGCTGTTGGATGGAAGCAAGACATATTCCTGGGAAATTGAACATCCTCAGATGGACAGTCTGTCAAGATGTGTGGAAGAATGGTAGCTACGGAATAGACACTTCATGAAGACATCTTCACCTGGATCACATCAATATGGGAAACTCCACAACTGATCTGTTTGCGACTTGCCTGAATCATCAGCTCCCACTGGATGTTAGTCGAGTACCAGACCCAAGGGCATTACATTTGACGCCCTGTCGATGGAATTGGACAGATCCCCTCCCAAAACCTCCATGCAATCTTCCCAGCCTAAATCTCACTGCCTGGAAGTTTCCACGCAAAAGATTCTCTGAATCTGCTTCGGAAGTTGTGGCGAATGGTGATGTTGCCTTTTCTATCCCCATGGTTGCTTATTTTCCCTTACGCCTTCGAAAGGGTAAGAAGTTTTGTCACGGAACTATTAAAGGATATTGATCGGTTCTCCATTCTTAAAGCTGCAACTCACAGTAGGCACCTACCAGGACATTCCTTGCCAGTGAGGGAGTGGCCTCGGCTGTGTCTGGCAGTGGAGTCCTATAAAAAGACTCAGCCAGGGAAACTGGGCTAAATTGAGTAAAGCACATGCGACCAACTAATTGTGTGGGCAGAGCGATAAGAGAAAAGAAACCATAAGAAACTCCCATACACTTAGTAGATATTTTCCGTTCAGGTAAAGTAAATACACTTATCGGTACTTGAACAATATGTTAGAACTATCCCTGAATATGCAGTCTCCTGTAAATTTCTTCAAGTACGCAGAGCATTGGAAAGTTTCACTTTTGCAGTCGCAACTGCAGGCCATCTGACTCTCCCCATGGCCGAGTTATGCACAAGGGATAATTGACCGTGCCTCACGCAATCTTCAAAAACTTCGACATGATGACAGACTGCCTCTCCTGAACTTGAAGAGAAGATTGTATCAGACACATGGGTCGCAGTTCCCAGAGATCTTCTCAAGATTGTCAAGAATCCAAGCATTGGGTTGTCTACCTTCTAGCTGCATCAATGACCTATCCACCGCCAACGAATACTTCATGGACATCAGCTCTTATATTAATTGGTTTCTAGTGGGAGTTCGTCACGCCATCCCTCCACTACTACCAGATTATGAGTTCTTGGTGGATACCTCCATACCTATTCGTGTAGGTCAAGTAGGACTTATCCACAGCCTTTTAGACGCAATCGTCAAATGCAGCAGGAACTTGTCACTATGCACGTATGGACATCTTCTCAATTTACTTGGCACAAAGTCAACAACTCTTATTTCAGATTAGATCAAAGGCTGTATCTTCACAATCAAAGTTTAACAATCAACTTGGGAAGATCATAGATGCAGTAGACATAAAACAGCAGAGAGATTTCATGTATCTACGATCAACCCTGCAGCCAGAGGTCATGAAGCAACTAAAAAGCCAAGAGATTATTCAAGGTATGTTCCCTTCCGTGAACCACCCTGGAAGAAGTCTATCCCTTCTGGCACAGAATCTTCTCAACTATTCAGATGAACAGAGTATCATCCCAACTCCTTTCAATCAGACTACAAACATCTGGGATCCAACAGACAGTACTCAGAATCAGGAGGTCTCGGGGACCGCAGAAGACTCCATTCCTAACACAGTCACAAACTATATTGGTCTGGCTATGTTTAAGGACTATGTTTTACGATTACCCCCTTCAACATAACGGACCCATCATCTACTCATGTCTCAACCCTATCTGGATTTTATCTGGAATGCAAGAAATTAAGGGCAGCCAATCTTGCCATCAACACATATATGGCTGTTTACCAGAGTAACAGCACCAGTGATGAGCTATGGACGATTATCTGGCAGACGATCAAGGCAAGTCTCAACTATTTCAAAACCGGACATTTCTGATCCAACTTTTGACTTGTCTGGTATTCTCATTTATCCTTCCAAATCAGAGCTCACGCCTATCCAGGATCTGAATTACATCGGGGCCCAATTTCTTCTTCAGAAGGGTTTACTCTGCCCCAAATATCATGATTGACAGTCCGCTGACGTTACCAACTCGTACAATCAGTGGGTGAATGTCTCTCTATATAGGATAAGTTTTATTCCATACTGAAAGGCCTCAGGCCCATAGTACAATTCTGTTTTCGGAAGTGGTTACAGATCCGTTTAACAGGTCATATTCTAATTAACATAGCATGATAAATGAACATTGATAGATTTTTTAGAGTATCTTTATCAGTTGTTGACATGATCGTTATAAATTTTTGTACAGTGGGATGTGCATAACAAGGCAGATCAATATATTTTCTTCTAAGGTGGTCGTATTTTGGACAAACTAACAGAAAATGAAACTCATCTTCAATCACATTTAAACCACATTGTTCACATATTCTCAATTCTCTGGCTATGTTTTTATGCCTTCCTACTTCGATCCTAAGTCTATGAAAGCTGCATCTAAATTGTGCTAAACTTATTCTAAACCTTTTAAAGTTGATGTCAAACAAATAGTATTCTGGGGAAATTGTTGTCTTGAAAAGCTTGTAATAATTGCATTTTTCTGAACTTAAAACATACGATGCCCATTTTTGTAAGTATATATCCTTAAGTCTTTGGCGTAAAGATACTAAGAATTAATCTGGATTGTTTGGTACACATTGATAATGCCAAACATACCCATAGCCACAATCATTTGATAACGACTTTACATCATATACCCAATTGCGGATTCCATGTTTTTCATACAATAACATCATATTGTAACATTTTCTAGGTAATCTATCAATAGGTATTTTAAGAATCTTGAACCAATACTTGAGAATTCCGATATGTTGAAATATGTAAAGTGGTACACATCCACATTCACCATATACCATAACACTCGATGTAGAGTGTTTTACGCCAAGGAATCGTTTACAAGCATATAGAAGGACCAGTTCAAAAGTTCTGTATTCAGTATGTCCCCAGACCTCTGCTCCATATAAAAGAATTGGAGTAATTTTTGTATCAAATATTTAAAAAAAGGTTTGATATGAAAGATCAGTGAAAGTTTTTGAACTATGTAAGATTCCCATTCATATCTTTTTTGCCTGCATTGCTGCATTACTGGTGTGGTAATTCCATGATAATCTGCCTGTGAAGGTTACCCCCATAAATTTATAAGAAGTGACAATTTGTAACGGTTGTGAGTTGAAGAACCATTTTTCCCTACTTGATAGTTTATTTCCCTTTTTAAAAACTAACACTTTCGTTTTCTCAATGTTCACTTAGAGTTTACAGTACAGCTCCAGTTGATCTATCAAATTCTGTAAACTGTTTATTGTACTAGAGAACAGGACTATATCATCAGAAAAAAGCAACAGAAATATCTTAACAATATCTGGATGCAGCTGTATACCATCCGTACAATTATTCTTAATTTGTGCAGCCAGTTCATTGATGAAAAAAACAGAACAGGAAGGGGCTAAGAATACAGCCTTGGCGTACACCAATGTTACATGTGAAGACATCAGAGTATATTCCACGATTTTTAACACATGACTTTACATTTTGATAAATATTGCATCATAATTTACCCATTTTATTACTCACACCATTTGAAAGAAACAATGACCACATTATATTTCTGTTTACAGAATCAAAGCTTTTTTTAAATCTACAAAAATTGCATAAAATTTTCCACCTTTTCTCTGCATATATTTGTGAATAATCGCATATAGTACGTAAATATTATCCATGGTTTAGATATCCTTGTCTAAAACCCGCTTGTTCTTCCGAAATTTTATCTAATGAATCTGACCAAAAAGTGAGCCTTTTATTGATAATAGAAACAAATATTTTGCTAAAAACACTCAGAAGGGTAATTCCTTGATAATTGTTTGTATCGGTACGTGATCCTGATTTATGTAGTGGAACAATCACACCGATAGTCCACCCTTTTGGGAAATAAGACGTTTCTAAAATCATATTAAACAGTAATTCAAGGTATGGGAGTAGTATATTGTTTTTTCTTTTCAAGAAATATAATCTTCTTTTCTCTTTCTAATTCTTGTATATTCCCTTGGCGACTATAAATCCTTAGCTCTTCTGAATTTGTTGAGGCATGTACATCTTTTTTTTTTTAGTAACTGACATTCCCAATCAAACCATTGTTGTGTTTTCTTATCCATGTGATCTACTTTCTTCATTTCGTTCCCAGCATAGGAGAGTGCCTCTCTAATAAACTCGATACTTTCATCAATGTTTGTGAAAACGGCATCAACTGCTTTTTCAAACAGTGATACAAACTTGTCTGAAGCTAAGTTACAAAGAAATATTTCTTCTTTATTAATTCTCCACTTAAATCTAAATGTACTTGCATAATTGATATCATCATAACCCTCGATGACTGAGTGAAGCGTACACGTACGTTAAGCCATTGGAAAATGTTGTGACTCGTAACGTGTCTATGACGAATGTTTTACAGAGTTCAAACATATGTACAGTGGAGATAATATAGTAATTTACTCTTGCCCCTGTATTACTAATGAATGTATAGTCCCCAATACCAGCATCACTGCCACACCGACCATTCATAATATGAATATTTAAGACAGAGCATAGATTCAAAAACATTTACCAAACTTATTCAAAATAGTATCAGCAGAGTATCTCTGCAAATCAAAATGGTCTATCAAGAAATCCCAAGACGAGTTATCACGCCCTTCAAGATAATCCAAAATGTCGTCTTCCACAAAGTCGGGTTCTGTTCCTGTTCTGGAGTTAAAATCTCCCCCCAAAATACATGAAATGTCATCGATCTGATTTAAGATATCCAGGAGCTCGTCTTGAATAGCATATGAAACCGGGACTGCTTCTTGACATGAAGGACAGACGCAGGTGTTGTTCGAAGTTATAGCCAAGTTTATTACTGATAAATGTTTTTAAACCCTGAAACAATTGTAAAACATTCATTACACAAAATATAAACATATGCTGACATCAAATATTTCATTACATTTGATGATATATACAAAATGCTATAACTACTAATTGATAAACTTACATCTCATCAAAAAACTTAATTAATCTTATATCATAAACATACTTAACCAGCACATATACTTATATATGCGTATCATATAAATAGAGTGACATAAACGTGACATGATACATTTCCTATCATGTGCACATACAATATACAATATATGACAAATATATATAAAACCTAGTAAACCCACCAAGTGTGTGGACCTGGGTTCATCAGTCCAGACACAGACCTCTGCTCGAGTAATACAGCTACATCTGCACGACAAATAAATGAATATATATACACACTGTGCAGACCAATCTGATAGCAGCAATATTACTACAAACAGATACATAGTGTTATTGCAGAGTAACTTAAAACATTTCTAAAATATAATAGTAAAACCCTGATCCATTCATACATTACACATTCATATATACCAATATGTTACCTAGCAACACATATGTTTCACATTCTTACTTTCATACTTCATACATCAGCTTCACAGTGATTGAAGATTTAGTTAAATAGTATTTTAGGCCTAAACTTAGCACTTACTGAATTATTTACATTACGCAAATAATAACACTTGTAATGCATACAGAAATACAACTAATTACTATGATCTGGCTTATATTTACAACATGACAAAAAACAGCCAAATTATCAACAGCATAAACACAATATACCTACAAATCCTAGGAATACGTACAAACAATAAAATATCATCAAAAGACCAACCTTTAGAAGTGAATTCCAAAGTCCAAAACACAACAATTAGTCCAATTAGTCCAAATTGTGAATTCCAATGATATACGTGTGTTTGACAGTAACATCAAATGTGATCTATACTGTAGTAAAAACTAAACCCTTCAAACTGGAGACAGTAAGCTAGAAAGTTAAACACAAAGGGGCTGTGAGGGGCGCGCTTGGGCAGGCTATTGTGTGATAGTGCACTAGGTGATTGAGGCTGTGGCAAAGTACTCATGCAGTAAGCTGAAACAGAGAATTAGGAGAGCTGAAGTGTGAAGTATATAATGTTTAAAACATACTTGACTGAATATTTAATTCAGTAAAAATCTAAACTAATAAAACTCTCAAAAATATATACAACTATCTGATCTTGTCACATACTTCTCTCCCTTGAATAATGGCGTCCTCGTCATTCCGGTTCTTCGTCAACAAGGGAAAGCAATGCCTTGGAGATGCTGGTGCTGATGTGTCCTAAAATGCCGGTCGCTGCCAATTGTTCCAGGCGCCGACTCCTCTGTTGCCAGTCTGGGTCAGAAGTTTGGCACATTACATAATCTCCTGAGGTTTGCCAGGCAGGCTTCCTTGTTAGTCTACCAGGTCTTCTTGGTGCAGGTATGGGTTGAGGATTAGCATCAGGTGGTACAGGAAGAGGTAGCTCTTCTCTGACTGAGTCTTCCGGCTCCTCTTCAGTGTTTTCTGGTGGTTGCACTGCTTCAGGATCTGCTTCTGTGCTGCTGTCTTCTTCAGGTATGTGGTCGTCACCACCAGAAGCATCACCTGCTACTCCAAGAGACTGTAGATTGTCACCTGTTGTCTCTGAAGTAGCCGCACTCTCTTCCACAGTGTCTTCACTGATGATGGTAGCATCCTCAGTAACTGCTGGAAAATAGAATGGAACATCATAGTCAGACTCTTTATCCTCCTGGATATCCTCTTCTATAGTCTTCTTCACTGTCTTTCTTGGTCTTGGAGTTGTCTTCTTGGCTGCTGGTACTCTGTTGTTATCCATGATCGCTGGTACTGATCCAATGGGCAGGAGATGGTTTCTATGCAACGTCCTCTTCCTCCCCTCACCAGATTCTCTCTGCACTACAAACACAGGGATATCCTGGTTTGGTTGCAAGAGAACAACATAAGGATCTTCCTCCCAGCGATCTGCCAACTTGTGCTTACCATCAAAGGCTAAGGCTTTCACCAGAACTCGATCACCTGTCTGTACAGTGGCCCCTCTAGTCTTCAAGTCGTAGCTGGCTTTCTGTTTGACTTGGGCAGTCTTTGATGCCTTTGATGCCAGGTCATAGGCTTCTTGGAGCTTCTTCTTCAAAGACTTTGCATACTCTGTCAGAGACTGATGATTCTTGTTGGTCTCGATCCCAAAAGCAAGATCTACAGGCAGACGAGGTTCACGACCAAACATAAGGAAGAATGGAGACTGGTTTGTTGATTCATGCCGGATGCTGTTATAGGCGTGGACAAGGGGAGCTACATAGGTCTTCCAATCTGCTTTCTGGTCTGGTTGGAGTGTTCCCAACATATTAAGCAGTGTCCGGTTGAAGCGTTCAACCATACCATTGCCCATAGGGTGATAAGATGTTGTCCGGCTTTTCTCCATTCCCAAGAGGCTGCACAATTCCTTCATAAGGCGGCTCTCAAAGTTGGTGCCTTGATCACTGTGGATGCGCTTTGGAATCCCATAGTGCATTATAAAGTTCTTGTAGAAGGCTTCTGCTGTTGTTTTTGCAGTCTGATTCCTTGTTGGGATTGCTTGTGCATACCTCGTAAAGTGGTCTGTGATGACTAGAATATTTTGGTGACCTCCCTTTGATGCTTCCAAGGTTAAGAAATCCAGACAGACGAGCTCTAAGGGCTGGGTGGTGATGATGTTGACCAGAGGAGCACGTGCATTGGTGGGGGATTTTCTTCTCAAACATCTGTCACATCTTTGGATCCAATCTTCCACGTCGTTGGTCATGCCTGGCCAAAAGAACCGATCTCTAGTGAGTGACAGTGTCCTCTCTCTTCCAGGGTGTCCCACGTCATCATGAAGTCCTCTGAGTATATCCTCAATCAAGGCTGATGGTAAAACACGCTGATGTCGTTCTTGGCCGTTAATATTAACTTTCCTGTAAAGGATTCCTTCTTGAAGAAACATGCTGTCAAAGTTCCTATGCATGGAAGTATTGGCTTGACAAGGGGGATAATCCTGTCGTCTTGGCTTCCTGTTATTTCTCACCAAGTTAATCCATGGCCTAAGAATGACATCTGCAGCTTGTGCCTTTCTCCAGTCCCTGTCTGTCATCACTTTAAGGTTCTCTCCACGATCCTCGAGGCTTTCTAAATCTGGTGCTGCTGAACAACAGAGGCTGTGTACCAAAGGATGTTCCTGCAAAGTGTGACAAACAGCTCTTATTGACTCTGATGTTATCTGTTGTCTTTCAGCTTCTATTCCAGGCAGCATGGAGAGTCCATCAGCATCTGCGTTGTTGAGCCCTGGCCTGTAGATGATATCAAAATTGTATGCTGACAAGGCCGCTAGCCAGCGGTGACCTGTAGCATCCAACTTTGCAGAACTGAGCACATAGGTCAGAGGGTTATTATCTGTATATAGACTGAAAGTATTGCCATACAGATAATCCTTGAACTTTTCAGTCACCGCCCATTTCAAAGCTAGAAATTCTAGACGGTGAGCTGAATAGTTGCTCTCTGCCTTGCTCAGTCCACGGCTTGCATAACTGATGACCTTCTTCAATCCATTCTGTTCCTGGTACAAGACAGCTCCCAGTCCTTGGCTACTGGCATCGGTGTAGACTTCAAATGGCATGGTGTAATCTGCATACCCAAGAACTGGCTGTGTTGATAAGCATGTCTTGATTGTCTGGAACGCAGTTTCCTGTTGTGGTCCCCATTGCCATGGCTTGTCTGGCTTGTTGGCTGGATGGTTCCTTCCTCGTGTCTTGGTCTTTGTGGCTGGCATCAAAGCTGATAGAGGCTTGGAAATCTTGGCGAAGTCCTTGACAAATTTCCTGTAATAACCTGCAAATCCAAGAAACTTTCGTATCTCATCTGGGTTTGCAGGTGTAGGCCAGTCCAAAATCCTCTGTATCTTGTCCGGATCTGTCTCGATACCATCTTCAGACACAATGTGTCCAAGAAACTTGATCTTGTTCTTGAAGAAAGAACACTTGTCGGCACTGAGCTTCATTCCTGTCTCTCTGGATCGTTGCAGTACTTGGCTAAGCCGTTCTAAATGTTCTTCAAATGAGCTGGAAAAGACGATGATATCATCCATGTAAATAAGACAAATCTTGAGGTGGAGTCCTTCGAAGCATTCGTTCATCACCCGTTGATACGTTGCAGGGCTGTTGCAGAGACCGAACGGCATACGGTTGTATTCGAAGAACCCCAAAGGACCTACGGTGAAAGCTGTCCTTTCCTTGTGCAATTCCTCAATTTCGACTTGATGATATCCTGACTTCATATCCAGTGTACTAAAGAATCTTGATCCTGCAAGTGCGTCGAACATCTCGTCTATCCGTGGCAGAGAGTAAGAGTCTTTGATAGTCCGATGATTCAGCTGTCTAAAGTCGACACACATACGTAGTTTCCCATTCTTTTTTCTGACTAAAACCACATTAGATGACCATGGGGATTATAAGTGACGGATGACTCCACATACAAGCAGTTGTTGAAGGTGTTCCTTAACTTCTTGGTACATTGATGGTGCAATCCTTCTATGTCTCTGCTTGAAAGGTCGTTCATCCTCAAGGTCAATCCGATGCTTAACATTAGGGACATGTCCTAAGTCTGTCTCGCCATTGGAAAATACATCCAAGTACTGTGAGATAACCTGCTTTCCAATCTTCAACTGTTCAGGTGTGACTGCTGCTTCCTTAAAGTCCATGAGGTTGATAACATCCTGACCTTCACCTTGACTTTCACCCTCAGGAACATCCTCAACATTAACGACCTGGAGTTCACACAGTACTGAACGGGATGGAATAGCCACAGTCCTAGTTGTTACATTGGCAACATGTACCTGTACCATAAACTTGTCATCATGATGGTAGTTGATGATAGTTGGTGCTATATCGAGGTCAGATGGTATGGCAGATCCTGTAGTTGGTTGCACCATGGCACATGTATCCCTATAGACAAAGGGCTTAAAAATATAACCTTCAATAACTCTTTCAGTGTTGTGTGGTATTATAACTCGTTCCGTCTCAGCGCTTCTAATCCTTCCAAGTGAGAAGTTGTTTCTTGCCAGTTGTTTCTCCTGCAGCATCATATTCCTGAAAGCCATGTACCAGGCTGTATGAATATCTGCCTCTTGGAGAAAACGAATTCCATACTGTTGTTTGCAGGTGTCCATACAAGTTGACAAGATGTTTGTACCTAATAACACAGGAACTGTTGAGTGGTAGGGTGTATCTGGAACGACTAGTAAGATACATGGCAGTGAAGATATGCTGTATCTTGCAACTCAACCTCGATGTGGCCATAATACGGAAGATGCTGTCCATCTGCACAATCAATTTGTAAAAATACATCCAAAGGCTTAATGGGAAGTTCTGAGAGAAACTTTGTATAAAAGCTGTGGGAAACAGTTGACACAGTAGAACCTGTATCAAAAAGAGCTGTGTCTTTAACTCCATTAATGTAAACTGTGCCTTCATTCGGTTGACCTACTAGCTTGGCAACTTGCTGGTTATTGATGGGGCACCTCCTCCTATAGCCTATGGCTTGCCCCGTCCCATAGGCTTCTTCCTGTTTAAAGTGCGCCATACTGTAGATGTCCTGGCTGGTTGCACCTGAAACAAATAGGCTCTCCAGTAATGGAATCCTTAGAGGGTCGCTGATTCCTAGAATCCCCTCTCTCGCCCTGGTACCATGATGGTGTTCCTGGCGGAGGTGGCCAATACTGTTCAGGTGGAGGCTGCAGATTCGGCGATGGTCCTATAGGTCCTTGGTTTCTGTTCATCCAAGGGACAGAGGGAACAGGGAGTGGTGTTATCTGTTGCTTCTTCAGATCTGCAACTTCGCTTGACAGCTGTCTCAACATTCCCTTTATCTCCTTCATCTCAGTGTCCTGTGTGCTTACAGCAGCCATATTAGGAGTTGAAATCTTCTTCTTGGCTCCAGCTCCTCTCAGCTGCAAATCTACTTCAGCTCTCCGCAGGGCTCTGAGAAGATCATCAACGGTGCTTCCTTGGTCATAGACATGAGCTGTATGATCCCGAAGTTCTGGCCTTGACCCTGACCATAACTGTGTGCGTAGCATCTCATTCCTGGTTGCCTGGGGAACTGGTCCTTGTGCTTCTGCTTGGAGGAGTGAATGCTCCAACCTGCATGCCCATAAAGCAACTTCTTCTGTGGCCTCTTGACGTGAGCTATAAAAGTTAGCTAGTAGTGATTGACCCCTATCTACACTTCCAAAAGTAGCCTCTAGCTTTGAAATGAGCTGCTTGATATCAGCCTCAGGCCCAAGGCACATGGCAACCGTCGCTGCCTTACCACGTAGGGATTGTTGGACTATGTTAACAACAGCCTGTGGTGAAAGAGACTTGTTTTGAAACAAACACTCAACATGATATTTCCAAACATCAAAAGATGTTTCGCCCTTCTTGTCACCAGAAAATGATGGAACCTTTGGTGCCTGTGCTAATGTAACAGGTGCTTGAGTACCTTGGTTAGAAGGCGGGATGGACGAACCATCCTCAGCCTTGACCTTGGTCTGAGTGTACTGTACCAGGTCCTCTGGATTATCAACAGTAGGCCAGGTACCAAGAGCCTGAAAAGAAGAAATAAGTTTCTCGAACTCTTCAGGTAGTGGTTTACTCATGATGATGTAACATGAGCAAGTGATAAGGAAATTATAGGGGATAACATAAATGTTGTGTCAACAACCATACGCAGGATGCCCTTGTGTAAGCAATTGCAAGTGATACTACAAATATATGATTGTATGTTCAGGATAACCTGAACAACAAAAACATTATGCAAATGATTGTGTGCTCATGGCATAATGACCAACAAGCTGAGATGTATGAGAAATACCTGAAAGGAAATGGCCTACAAAAGCTAAAACGTGAAGATAAAGAACATCATATTACTTCACACGTGTAGAAGATACCGCGGGAAAAAAAGTTGCAAGTTGTGCAAACAGCTGTGTTCATGTGCACATGCAGTGTATATCTACGCTCGCGGGGACAATATAATGGGACTGGGGGGAATGCTTATATACCAAAGTTAACTATAAACCCAGCAAACCTCAAAACAAAACCCGAATACAATCCATATTGACACACATGAAGACATAACTGCAGCTGAATAAACAACAAGGTATTGATCTACCACAAGACAAGTAACAACAATAATACAAATACCACTGAACTTGGAACACAACACCAGCCCTACATGATGAAATTTGAAAGGTGTATTAAGGCCTAGTTATTCATTTGCTAAAGTTTAAATGTAAGATTTGCTATCTCACTTTATTCACACACACACATCATACCAACATGGTACTCTCAGCCATTGTACTTGCAATCACAGGGTAACACAAAAAACATATGATCTAAACTAACTAAATATCAAATGTGTGAGCGCTCTCTAAAAGAAACAACACATTTAAATAATATGTGCACGCAGGCACAGGAATATCCCAAGCATATGTACAATAAAGCTCTATAAAGCCAGAAAATAAACTTGTAACTATAATTTTAGTGATATCACTTGACAAAGATTACAACATGGTAAATGGTCTATGTGCATACGTGCACAACACAACCCGGGTACGTGTAACACAAGGTTACATTGCTAGATCCAGTATGCATAATGAATAGATCGGAAACGTCTCTGTAATGTCATATTACTGAACGCTGAAATATCGTCCGATCGCATAACCACTGACAGAGTTCAGATGAAATACAGGATTGAAGCACATTAGAAACTGTTTATATTGAGTCTATATAATTCAAAATCACAAAAGATGTCTCACACACGTGTAACGGCATGTTACGATGTTTCCCAGAATAACGTCATAGCACATGTAGTGGACAAGGGACGATGAAGTCAATAGGTAGCTGTCTGTGTCTTGCTTGGCCATAGTCCTCACTGGGGGCTCCATTGAAACCGGGACTGCTTCTTGACATGAAGGACAGACGCAGGTGTTGTTCGAAGTTATAGCCAAGTTTATTGCTGATAAATGTTTTTAAACCCTGAAACAATTGTAAAACATTCATTACACAAAATATAAACATATGCTGACATCAAATATTTCATTACATTTGATGATATATACAAAATGCTATAACTACTAATTGATAAACTTACATCTCATCAAAAAACTTAATTAATCTTATATCATAAACATACTTAACCAGCACATATACTTATATATGCGTATCATATAAATAGAGTGACATAAACGTGACATGATACATTTCCTATCATGTGCACATACAATATACAATATATGACAAATATATATAAAACCTAGTAAACCCACCAAGTGTGTGGACCTGGGTTCATCAGTCCAGACACAGACCTCTGCTCGAGTAATACAGCTACATCTGCACGACAAATAAATGATATATACCCACTGTGCAGACCAATCTGATAGCAGCAATATTACTACAAACAGATACATAGTGTTATTGCAGAGTAACTTAAAACATTTCTAAAATATAATAGTAAAACCCTGATCCATTCATACATCATACATTCATACATTACACATTCATATATACCAATATGTTACCTAGCAACACATATGTTTCACATTCTTACTTTCATACTTCATACTTTCATACATCAGCTTCACAGTGATTGAAGATTTAGTTAAATAGTATTTTAGGCCTAAACTTAGCACTTACTGAATTATTTACATTACGCAAATAATAACACTTGTAATGCATACAGAAATACAACTAATTACTATGATCTGGCTTATATTTATAACATGACAAAAAACAGCCAAATTATCAACAGCATAAACACAATATACCTACAAATCCTAGGAATACGTACAAACAATAAAATATCATCAAAAGACCAACCTTTAGAAGTGAATTCCAAAGTCCAAAACACAACAATTAGTCCAATTAGTCCAAATTGTGAATTCCAATGATATACGTGTGTTTGACAGTAACATCAAATGTGATCTATACTGTAGTAAAAACTAAACCCTTCAAACTGGAGACAGTAAGCTAGAAAGTTAAACACAAAGGGGCTGTGAGGGGCGTGCTTGGGCAGGCTATTGTGTGATAGTGCACTAGGTGATTGAGGCTGTGGCAAAGTACTCATGCAGTAAGCTGAAACAGAGAATTAGGAGAGCTGAAGTGTGAAGTATATAATGTTTAAAACATACTTGACTGAATATTTAATTCAGTAAAAATCTAAACTAATAAAACTCTCAAAAATATATACAACTATCTGATCCTGTCACACATAGCACATTTGTTACAATACCAAACAGTAATTTATCTAATAGAATGTAAATACCACTTTCTTTCAGCCAAGTCCGCTTAATATATTTTTTCAGCTGTTTTCTAACCATAACTATGATACCGCCAGAGTGTCTTCCTGCTTTTGCTTACTTATCACCTGATCTATTATAATGAATAATCAGCCAACTTGTTCTCAAAGTCTAACTTCTGAATCCACGTCTCTGTGAGGCCTACAATGTCAAATGAATATAATAATGAAACCAAGTCACAGTCATCTAATTTAGATTTCAATCCAGATATATTCCAATATAAGAGTTTTATTGTAGGAGAGTCATCATTTTTTTAATCCTCTGAGTCTTGGTATGGGCCCCGGCAACACCCCTAGGTAGTGCGGTCCTGCTGGCTGCCCCTAGAGCTGGTAGCCTGACTGCGGGTAGTGGGGCGCGAACTCCCCTCATTCCTGGGAGAATTGTTGATTCTGTCAGAGACCCCACCTCTTCTCCCATCCGAGACTTTGATTGAAGCATCCGTAACCTGTTTGGGGGCTGACACAATTTTACCACCTTTATAAAATATAAAATAACCTTTATAATGTTTACATTGGTCTTCATCTTACATTTCTTTAATTCTTGCCTCTGTTTTAAAGGTAAGTAATTGGAAATGCCATATCCCTTTGACCTAAGGGAATCTCTCAAACTTAGAGACGTCATCTTATCCTCCCAGTGCACAAGTTTAGCGATCACAGGGCGTGGTCTATCCGTGCAAGGGAGTTAACTGACTGTTAAAGTCCAGTTTCCACCCTTGTGTAACTAGGCTGGAATTACTTGGCTCGGTCGTAGCGCCACCAGTGGCTATTACCAGTTATGTCCCTTCTAAGCCTCTCCTATGGACCAATCAGATTCCACCTCTCGTATCACTTGCTTTTGTTTCACACAAAATGGTGGCGCCCAGTCAAGACGATCTGATCGATAATCAAGATCTATATTGTGATAAAACGGGTCTTACATCGCGAAATGCATCGAATCACGTGAGCACCTTGATTAAAAACATGAAAAGATTTGGAAAATATCTGCTGACAATGAGTTGGCCGTGCACATGTTTTGCAAATCCTGCAATCCACCAAAATCTGCACGACACTTTAAGACCCGGATTTCGATTTCGGTGCGCAATTTTGATTGGACTATGCATAGGCTCGTTAGTCCAGCCAAAATGTAACTCCATAATGCCAGCCTAGTCCCGCAAGAGTGGAAACTGGATTTTTATAGTCAGTTAACTCTCTTGCCTCGGGAAGATGACATCACCTGACAGGTGTATCAGCAATGATACACAGGGACAAAACAGTCGCACACCACCTCGGTCCGGAATTCGATATGTAAACAAATACAATGTGTCACAATCAGTGGGACAAAAGTTTGCATCCATGATACTGAGTGGTAGATTTGTCAATATATCACAAGTATACTTCATCTTATCTTCGATGATCGCACCTGAGGTATATATTGAGAGAAGAAGTACTGTGCACAAGGCCATGTGAGTCCCGGCTGTCCATCTCGATGTCGCCGAATAGGGTTTGATTTTCTCAATCTGCCTGTGTCCTCGGGGCGGTACAAAACATCTGATCCTGGCTCTCCAGACATCTATAGAGACCCCCTGTCCCAAAGTGCTTGATAAGGTTGGCCTAGGCTCCATACCAGAGCCCTGGCAAAAACTACTTCGATACATGCATTAAGAGATCTGATCATGCATGGACTGAAGTTGACAGAAGCTTTAATATTTACTCAAACATAAAAAATCAGAAGAAATGTGTGCATAGTCTGAATGAAATGTGACCATTTAGCGACTTGTAGTGTAATCATGGAGTTTGATTGTTATTGTCATTAAACAAAACATCACATGACTAAACAAGGTCTGGCTGGATCTAGTACTGTGGGTACCAGGGTCCTACTCAGGACCACCTGAGTGCCCGAGTTACCCATCCCAGCTCCAGTTATCATGTGAGTTAGAAATGTGAATATTTGTTATTCAATTCAACATATTTAAAGCAGTCAAATATTTCATGATGTTTTCTTAGACCATGTAGACAGACATTATTTTTGCAGACACACATAGATATGTTATTGGTAGGTCAATAGGCCAACTTGGACACGCTGGGATATATACTGAACTGCAAAAGAAACATCACCCCAAGTAACATTGCATGAAAAGTTTCTAAAAATTAACATTAGCTTGTCTGGAAAAATGAAATTTGATGATAAAACAACAAAGCAGATGACAATAAAACCGATCGCTTCACGCCAATGGCCATGGTAACCCGATGCCCGTGAGTTCCGTGCAAATTGAAATGCACAAGCGTTCCCCCATTTCTTGCCCTATAAAAATCCACCCAGATCGGATAACATTCATTTGTTATTGAATTGCTACCACATGCCAAGATTGACAAGAAATCAGCAACACCAAGCCCTTGGACGATTGCAAGCTTGACAAACCGCCTGGCAAGTAGCCAATGCATTTCAAGTCCATGTAAGGACCATATACAGGCTCCAGCAACGGTACCAGATCACCAACACTACAGATGACCGACCATGTAGTGGAAGACCAAAGGTCACCACCCGACGTTAGGATCGTCAGATCTTCAAGATTGCTTTGTTACTGCTGCGGAAACTGCTCGTCAGACCATGGGGACACACCAGCGACACATTAGTGCGGACACCGTGAGTCAACGATTGATGAGCAGACACCTCCACTGTCACAGGCCACACCGAGGACCCATTCTGACACCACGTCATCGCTGGGACTGTCTTCAGTGGGCAACACAGCACCAGCATTGGCGCCACTAGCAATGGAGAAGAGTCCTCTTCTCAGACGAATGCCGTTACTGTATTTCAACAGCAGATGGCAGAGAGAGAGTCTAGCGATGCCATAGGGAACGTTATTCGGATGCTTGTGTTGTTGATAGAGACTCGTGGGGTGGTCCAAGCATCATGGTGTGGGGTGGAATTGGTCTTGAACAGAGGGTCAGCCCTGTGGTCTTCCAGAACATCGGTCCAGGGAGAGGCAATGGTGTCACAGCAGCTCAGTACATTGATCAAGTCTTGAGACCATACGCCATACCTTATTTGGCACGTCGCTCCAGCCACGAGTTTCAGCATGATAACGCCCGTGCCCACACTGCGAGAGACAAGAGACTTCCTGCAGCATAATGGCATCAGAACCATGCCATGGCCTGCCCTCAGTCCCGATTTAAATCCCATTGAGCACCTGTGGGACGAGATTCAAAGAGGGTTGAATGACGTCCGACCAAGTGAACTATGTCAATTATTCCTCAGAGTGTGAGCTCAAGGCATATGGCCTTCATCAACCGCCTCATCCATTCCTTGTATCGACGTTGCACGGTAGTCACGAGATACTGACTTGTGATGCCATTTTCTCAGAGACTATAGTTGTGTTTACAGTGTTTAGACAAAGAAGGTTTCTCATATATCTATCCATGGTGATGTTTCTTTTGTGGTTTAGTATATTATGGGCTTATAAAACTGTAATTTTGTTCAAATTGAATTTTTTTTACATTCCTTTCTTTCTTAAATTCAGGGGTAGTTTAACATTTCATTATAAGCAATAATGCAAACACTAAGCATTAATCTCTGGCCTCTTCAAAGCTGTCTAACACTGCTGGTAGTTATTATCAATACGCATTTCTAAAAGCTGATTCGTTACCTGTGATCTATGAAGATTCTAATATTAAAAAAGGTCGCATGTTAATTAATTTCTTCAACCCAAACAAACTGACAAAAAGAATGGTGGTGGCTCATCAGATGTTATGTGGAAATACCCTTGATGGTTTTAGTTTAACAAAAAAAGTATCCCTGCAGTATAAGCATTTTTTGGATTTCTGATTCCATGGATAATACAAATACAGTGGTCCCTCGACTTAACGCTCCTCGATGTACCGCTACTCCGGATGCACCGCGGGGTAAACCATGGCTCCCAAAAATGCATGAAGAATTTCCCCCTAAAAGCGCGTTAAAGCGCGTTTAGGCAAATAAAGTTACAAATAAACTGATGAAATTTAATTCCAAGTCAATGTACACGTGTGTGTATTTGTAAAACAATTACGTTCATTGTATCCGGCTGAATGTGATCGAAACCATTCTGCCTTTTGTTCCAGTTGTAAAAAAACATATCGTACACAGATCTGGCATTAAACTCACATAAAATCAAATCACAGCAACAACAAACATAAGCCGCATTGTTTGATTTAATACTCATCTCAGCTTCTTGTGATTGGTAAGACAACATGTGAGATGTCTTCGAACTTCAAACTGGCCGCGTGTAATGCAATAACAACAATCGAAACAATGGCTTCCGGTATTTAATCCGGACTTGAGTAACCGTGAGAGACCTATAAAAAACATTGGAACTTCATTGTTTAAATAGCATAATTACGAAGGGTATAAAATAAATCTTAGTTCATTGGTCTTTACCATTTCAATCATGGCAACCACTGCGAGTAAATCTAAGCGACAGGCGTACACTGCATACTGTCACAACTGAGAACCAAGGAACATGACAGTCAGAAACAATCGAAAATTAGTGACTTTTTTAGTAAATAGAAATGTGTTCATGCATTACGTCATGTACACGCATCAGTTGCATGGTATCAAGAATTTTGAGTGCAATTTTCCCTTTGCATAATTATCATTATTAACAGAACTAAATATATCTCTTATCCATTCAAATCTATGGATTTGGTGTTTGTGTTTGATTTTTATAAATCGCTCAAATAACCGTGTAGTTACGCACGTCATGTCAATGTACATTGTACATAAAGTGCATATACAGGGAGCCGGCTGTGTCCGGGTTTTTCATAACTTTGACACGTCATTATTTATTAACCAATCACAGCCTTGGTTGCACATTAGTTTCATTACAAGGCTGGTTTGGCTTTGTAATGTACTGTCATCGATCGATAATGTGAGTAGGTCGGCGATCGGACCAATTTTCTTCCGAAAAACTTAAAATATAACAACACTTATTTAGATTCTACATGTATAACATCCAGTCGTAAAATAATACAGACTACTTTGATTAATTTACACAAAGTATTTTTATTTTTTTAAGCATGCAGTTTGAATCATCGTCCACGATCAGTGTTACATAGATCTACATGTCCCATGCCACTGTGAAATAATTGCGCCACTGTTCCATTCACTACCATCATTACGTAATGTGAACCTCAGCAAGGAATATCTGTACACCGCTCTTTCCTACACCGCGGGGTCAGTTTCATGGACCCCGATGACAGTGGTATATCGAGGGATCACTGTACTACTCCCTTGTTGTCATCCAATGTGTCCTGGTACAACCTACACCTGTGTATTTGTCATCATTCATTTGATGGTCAGGTAATGAATTTATTACAGGTATAATTAGTGGTAGCACGACTCAGATTACCCGACAGGTTCCCATTAGGCATATTTTGTGTTGGGGGTAATGATTCAAACTAAATCCAGATTAGACGTGGGGTGACAAGTATGTTATGTTATATGCACGCCCGGTACAGTGAAGCAGTAGAGGAATGATCAGCTGAGTTAAAAAAAATACCCATCAAGGGATAAACCGAAAATATGTTGATTGATTAATTACTGTTATCTTGCAAAGTGGTTGTGTCAAAAGTAATTGTGATGTGTGTAGGTTTACTGAATCAGAAGGAATACACCAATATCTGGGCATGAAGTACCTGTGTAGAAACCACATAATTTGTTCAAAGGATCAGCCAGTGTTTGCAGTGTATGATCGACCACCCTTCTTTTTCCTCACTACCCTGCACCACCTTGTCGAAGTTGTATTACTTCGACATGTAGGTACATTTAGTACATATTTAATCCCACCGCCTCCCTCAGTCCAGTTAAGACCCCACTGTTGAGTTCCATCATAAGATCAATGCATCATTGTGCAGCCTTTCACTTTTCCAAACATGAAGCAAAGGCTATACATCAGGCCCAGAACCTGCAGAGATGAAAATAATACCCACTGGCTCTTGCGGAATGAAACATTTCTAATTCACCTTATAAAGAGTTATAAAGAGACATTTTACTAAATTATCCACCCTGTTTAGTAAATTGCATTGTATATTTCAGTCCCCTATTGTCCCATAAATTATTGGAGAGAAATAGTCTTTTAAGTTGGCGTTGCCAAAGACTGTTAATTGTGAATAAATATAACGACTTTTTGTGTCGGGATAACCTATAATTTCCTTATTAATTTGGAACTTTTACTTTGTCTCCTGGCAAATAATTAAAATTGGCATGTTTAGCAAGCTAAAAACATTAAACAGAAAATGTTTTATATTTCCTGGGAGTATTTCAAAGTCTTAAGTCTTAACTTGAGGGGTTACTTCCCTTTATAGGCTGTGACAGATGGTATGGTTCACTGGTCAATGTTTGAGATTGCTGGCCACAATCCACCCCTTACCTCGCTGCTTAATGTGTCCATGGCCAAATTTGAATAATGTCTCTGATGTTTCTAGGATATTTTTTGACTCGCCAACCATCGCCTACTCAGTGTGCTTCGTCATCTCATTTGTCTGGTGAAGTTCTCCAACTTGACCAGTTGGTAGCTGATGTGGCCAGGTCATTAGACACTGCTTTTACAACACTGCCTGTCCAGCCATCAATTCAGGTTCCAAGATTTTGGAAGGAACACTATCCTTTCCACTCTATGGAATTTGCCAATGTCTACCCTCCTGTTGATGAAGACGTTCGGATGCTCGTCGGTTCTTTTTGGCCCAGTACCTTGAGTCCGATGACAGATAAGCACCTTGGTAGAATGGACTCCATCACTCTCTTATCCAAGGTCGGGGGTGGCTTCCACCAACTCGGCCATTAAGGACTGCTCAGACAAGAATCCATCTGGGGCTAATGACCAGCTCCTTTCTGGATTGGATTGGCAACAGCGTCAACTTGTACACATGTCGACTTACCTACAATACTGCCTTGGATCCATCACCATCGCTGGACAGTTTCGTCCCCTAAGTAACAAGGAACGTCTCCTTTCTTCACAGTTCTCTCAGCAGCGAAAATCATATGTTGGGAAGAGAACTGGTTTGAAGCGGAAGTCCTATTCTTTTCAGCCCTAACGCCAGGAAAAATCAGACCTACTTGCCTGCTGTTTCACGGCATCAATAGTGTTAATCTGACCGTGGTTGCTGTAAATATTGGTGAGTTGCGCGATGTACCGATCACTTCGCATACGATTTTGCCGAAATTATTTTAAACATTATTAAATTATTGAATGAAATTTTGAATATAATTAATAAAATATATTGCAAACATTAGTCCAGATAAATAATGAACAATTTTTTTATTACCAGATATTATAATAATAGGATTAAATTGCGTACTTCAGTTCGGATTTGTTGACTGGTATTTCCTCTGTTACATGATCACGGTGATCAGCTGATAATGTTTTCTGAGTTTGGGGAAAACATTGTGTCATTGGAAAACCTGAGTTTATGAAAAATGTTAGCAAATTGTGGGGGCCATGCTTTACTGCGCTATAACTGAGTTTGTGCTATATTGATAGTGCTATAGTGCAGAAACAAAGACTGCTAACCTTTTCTTGGCGAGTGCATGGGGATAGAGTGGCTGTCCTATGTGGACTGGCCTTGATAGTGCCTTCCTGCCATATCCATTCGAGTATTGTGACAGATTTAGGGCCAATGAGAGTCTTGTGTGCAGCCAGACACAAGTCATGTTGATGAAGATCGTCAAGGTTGTCTGCTCCACAATATAGGTTGTCTGCCTGTTTGGCAACTACTTATTCCTCCAACAGATAACCAACCCCGTACACTGTGAGGGTCAAGTCTGTTGTGATTATATACTTCCACGAGGCAATCCGTTGTAATGTGGATTCAACATCTGGCAAGAGTGAGAGTTGAGGTTTGTTGTAAGGACCAACATCGGCAAATGCTGTGACTAGACGAAAACTGCCACTTGACTTCTTCATCAGGAAAATGGGTTCACATATTCAACAGGAATGCCAACATCTTCTGGCCTCACAAAAACACCCATATCTTCAAGGTTGTCAAACTTCTCCTGGACCTCTCCCGGTTTGTCCCAAGAGTATTGACACTAGTGGTTGTTCACTCATGTGTGATATTTGTGGTATACAGGTATTTAGACATGTTGTGCAGGTAGACGCGAGTAAATTCAGCGGTGCTACCACGCCAGTTTAGTCGCTACCAGCAAGGAACACTAAGAAACATGATGTCCATTGTAGACGAGGTTTACTTCTCTGATAGATGAGTACAAGATGGACGCCATTACTAAACAATGCCTCGAGAGACTACATAACATACAACTAGTCATACTGACGCTGGATCAAGGGATTGGAATGGCGAAGTGGCTAGACAACTTCAGTGCAGGTTATTTTATTAACACAGCCAAAGTTAGCATCATAGCTTGAGGAAAACAGTCAACATGGAAAAAACATGAAGAAAACTACAAAGGGGTAAGTGTGAAGCCACAAAAGCCTGGCATGCAAGCAAAATTAAGAGATATGTGGACACTGCCTACTTAACACTTTGAGGGATCACAGTGACCAGGTAGAAATTCCAAATGTTATAACTGTTACAACTGGGACATTACACAAGAGCATGTCTCCTGAAGAGATTGAAAGGAAAAATATGTTGCTGAAGTTGAAGATGATGATGAGTACAGTGAGCTTCCGGAGCAGAAGAACAGGCTTCCATTGGTGAAGGGAATAATAAATGTTTCTTGGATCCATTGATGCAACATTAGAGAATCAACCAGTGGGAAGTAATGATGATACAGACACCCCTGTAAGGAAATCTTTGATGGAAATCAGCCTGTCATCAACTTCACAAGACACAGTGCCATGTGTAAGATAGACCGTGGTTTTCATGCAGATATTATTCCTTCTTCTGCAAACTCTACCTGCACGGTTGTAATCTCCAGAAACCTGGAGTAAGACTACAGGTTCTACTACACTAAATCAGGACTGGTTGTGACAGTACGGTTTTAAGTTTTCGTAGTGCTGACACTATGAATTTTTCTTTGGAATGAAAGCATCAACATTGGTTCTTGACCTCCCATAGTTCAAATACCAAATATGGACCTGTCATTTATATATTGGCCTATGTAAATAATGCAGGGGTACCAGTTTCAGCAAGCCCACTGAGTCCAGCCTCTTTTATGACTTAAGCTCATTAGTGTCACAACCAAATTCCATGTTATGTACCAGACTTTGCTTATCCTCAGTTGTTATCAGCAAACAACTCACCATTAATAAATCTTAAATATGAAGGCCTAATTTGTTTTGAATTTCCCAGTATTGTCTATAATACAGGGTTGAAAAGATACTTTTGGCGTGATATGTTCGAAGCAGTGTCTGGCAACCATGGAATTGACCTGTGAGCCCCTCCTTGTGTGAAACAAGAATAAACAATAAAGGCCTGTATACTGTCATAGAAAGTTTTTTATTAATACAGAAGTGCATTTTGTAATAAGTTGACAAAATCTAAATAATTTAACCCTCACAGCTCTTTTGGTAATTATGACACGAGGTTGAGTGAAGTCAATTTATGTTTATTTCCATCTCAACGTAGACAATAAGGAAGAACCTACAACATACAAATATCACAAGCTCATTAGGTTACAATCACTGAGCAACAGAATGAAAATATATTTCTATGTAATGTTACAACAGCATACTATACACCTACACTTGATGTTTGACATTGTAGAAAAGCAGAAGTTCATTGATTGTATTTGAACATTAGGATGGATGGAATTGGAGATATAAATTGACAATTACTATTTTAAATGAGACCGAAGGAATAATGTACTCAAGTTTTGTGGAAATATTGCAATTAATGAAAATGACAATGAAATTCGGCCATGAAACTACTTTGTTACAGTTGGTCTTACAATACATATGACTGCAAAGAAAAGGTATTTCTAGTTTACAGCATAATGAAGAAAAGCACCAACACAAGCTCGACAAAGTCAATTTGCAACAATGGAATTACAACATCGTAGATCGATATGGATAAACATCATTCTTGACATGTCAATGAACTCACCCCCAGGTGACCCATTCGATAGTTGGGACTATCGGTCCGAAGTCACATCAGTCATCACTGTAGTTGATTTGCCTAACAATAATAATGACATAAATACAGTACAAGAAAACGATATTCAGTTTGGCACAAATGGTGCAATGGCACATCAATAACGATGACTAAATTTGTCATAATAAAACAATCCTGAGAATTAAAACGTAAATATTATGCATTGCCAGCCATGGCTAAACCTGAGTATGTTTACACTTCCTATCATGGCCGTCGCAACACGATGCGTTGGTAAAGGGACGTAACTCATGTGGGCTAACACGCACTCGAGTTAAACAAAGGACTGCGCTTATGGCGCGAAATACCATTCACTGACAGCAATGCAGAAAACACATACCGTACTCTATGTACTTGAAATGTGCTTAGAAGACAAAATAAAAGGAATAAGCATACATGGTTCTACTTAAGAATGAAATTATGAAGCGGTGCCAATTCATGATTTGCCATACTTCATCAGATATTGGGAAGTTGCCACTACGGACCAATGTACTTTGGTCGGCAATTGAACACACGCACTACGCTCTTTCTATCTCTATAATTCTAAGAACATGTGAAAAGACTAATATATCAATGCAATGTTTCTCAAAGTCAAAATACTCAATATACAGTCAAGTCCTGTTAATCCGAAATCGATGGTTGCATATGATTATGTCGGATTAACAAGTATATCGGATAAACAAAATTTAGTAGTATCAACGTTCGTGATCGAAAATCGGACAACTACACCTAAGATAAGGATTCAAACACATAATAAAAAATATAAAATACATATACATATTGTTATGTTACATTGTTGATGGAATATGTTTTCTAATCATGCAACCTCTAAAGTTTAACACAAAACAACTGTTACGGACTGTATGACCGATTCAAAATACTTTAAAAAGCATAGTCTGGAATGGAAGTCCAACTGGTACCCAAAGCTTAAGAAAGCTGCTTTCTAAGTGGCTAACGTCGACTTCCTGTTGGTCATTTCATTGGTAGGTCATAGTTCGCGAAAGGTTGTTCTGACGAGACCTGTAATGGGATGTCCTCGTTGATAGCGAGAACTTGTTTCTGTTTAATAAGATTGAGGTAATCTAAGCATGTGAATTATCCTGTTTTCTTTATTTAAAGCATTAATTGTTTATTGTTAAGCAAGTTTATCTCTACAGCCGTTGTAATATGCAGCTACCAGCCTATTCGTCTCGCATCAAAACACAGGCTGTGTACTCTCGGGCAGATGACCACAGAGTACGCTGATAACTGTGTCGGATTAACGAGACTGATTAATGAGTGATTTCGGTAATTCGTTGCAAATTAGGTGTGTCGGAGTCGGAGTGCGAGACTGTCGGATTAACGGGTCTAAATAGCACTGATTTAATCGGTTCCCATCATTAGTGTCTGATAAAGCCGATTGTCGGATTAACAAGTGTCGGATTAACGAGACTTGACTGTATATCAGCTCAGGGGGTGTACTTACGGTTGGTTATTGAGAAGAAAAGTAAATGCACGAGAGCGATTGTCGTCTGCTGCCTGCTTCGCTAGAGGCTTGGTGCATGTGCCGTATCTCGTGACGTATGTCGCAAAGATAGTTTACAATAAGACATTATTTTATTATAGAAAGAGGACTTGACTTAACATGGAATTATAATTATGAGAAAGTTAAGTGATAATTACGAAATATAGTAAGGAAATGTATAATCTAAAAGTTGCAAACTACCGGAATTCGACGAAGATTACAAAGTTTACGTAGCTAATTTGTTCACTTCAAACTCTTTTCACCAAAGTAATGAACTTGAACCAATTTCCATTTGTTTCTAAGAAGCTACATATATTTACAATAAATACATCACAAATTTGGCACTGTAGAGTGCACTTTTAGACAGTTGTGTCTACAGGTTCTACTACACTAAATCAGAACTGGTTGTGACAGTGCGGTTTTCGTAGGGAGCCTTCAGTGCAGATCAAGAGACATCTGCAGGCTGTGATTGGATGATATTGTGTAAGATTTTTGTCTTTTAAATGTACATCCATCCAGTAATTTAAACTGCCCATATTTTTCAATATTTGGTGCTGACATTTTTAACAAGATGACTTGTGCTTTATGTGAGCACAGATATTTTCAAGTAGGTGACATTTGGTGCGATACTGTGGTTGGTGTGTTCAGCTTCCTGTACTCGGAAAAGGAGCTGGCTAACCTATCCAAAATTGTGTTTTTATTGCAGCTTTAAGGCAAGACTGTGCATATAAGTAAATGTTATGGCTGTTGAATGCCTAGTTATTTAAAAAAAAGATATAACGTTACTTTAGAAGTCTATGGGAAAACATTTGGTTGTGTGAAACCTGTAGGCCTATGATGGAGTAATTATCCGCAACCATTAAAATATAAGTGCACATACGTGGACGTGAGTGTGCAACAGAGCTTGTCGTCGAGGTCGCTCCAAACATAGTGATGTCCAATTGGCTGAGGTAACAAGACAAAAGAGGCAAATAGAATTAGCAGAAGTGAAGAGACAAGCTGAGGAGGATGCAAAAAATTATGAAGGAATGAGACTGTTAAACGATCAAGGTTATTTGGCTTGTCAAGAAGCAGAGAAGAAAATCCTGAATATTTCAGCAATATCACGGCAGGGGACACCAGAAATGGGCTTCACACATTGTACCCATGTCGGGAATCGAACCCGGGTCTTCGGTGTGACGAGTGAACGCTTTTACCACTGGGCTACCACTGCTACCACATCATCACATCACCTCAAGGTCAGCCTTCCATAAGCCACCCAGCTGTAGTGGCCAATGTTGGAAACCAGGTCAAACCAGACAAAGTTGTTATCAGAGAAGCCTGACCACGAGGTACACCCTACCATTCTGTTGATAATACCATGCCTGTCCCAAGTGACAACCTATGTGAAACGGGATGAGCCAGCCTTTCTAACAAATTTCCTGAACATAGCTGCTGCTCCATTCCGAGGTGCTCCAGTTCACCCTCCCTTTGGAAACGCAGCTTTGGGACCGCAGACTTACGGTCTGCCATTTTCCCTCACGGATACAGTCTATCTATGACACCAACTATGACTGAACTTTTAATTTGGTCATCATATGGGATGCTACGGCCTACACTGCCCTTATTCAACAGTGAGAAGGAAAAGGACTTTGCTATTCTCAAAATGGCCTTGGATAACCTGGTCAATGTCCATACTCATTTATCAGAACAGTACAAGTGTCAGCTGTTGCTTGATAGGCTAGGGGGAAGAGCCAAGGGTTTAACAGAAGCATACATGTATGCACCACAGCCTTATTTCAAAGCCTTCAAAGCCTTCAAGGATAAGTAAAGCTTGGAGCAATTTTGAGTATGCCCTTTGTACAGTTTGGGGATAATGATTCATTTGAGAACTTTGCCCTTGCTGTACATTCCCTGGTTGGGATGTTGAAATCTCTAGACGGCGACAGTTGGTTCTCATGTGGACAGACTATCAAGTAAGCTACCAAGGAGCTTCAGAGACAGCTTCATTGAACACTATCATAGGTGTCATAGGGGGGACTCTCAATTCAAACCAACAGTCTTTCTCATTTCAGTGACTGGGTTCAGATCAAGTCTAAAGCTGATGGTCTATTCAGTCAAGTCATCTCGGAAGAGTGTCAACCTTTACATATCACCAGGGAACTCTGCACAGATTCAGCTTCCTGTTTCCAATGCCTTCACATCACCTCACTATCGAAATACACCTATCTGGTGAAGGATTTGCAGATTAGGTGGCTATGTTTGAGAGAATATCCTCTTCCCTGTTGGGTATACGACACAGTTAGCTGACCTTGTTGAAAGATGTATCCTGCATAACATTGACAATGAATACACACAATGGATAAACTCTAGAGTGATTACTGCTTGAACCAACGGTATGATCAAGATGTGCCTTGACCAAAGAGACTTTAACAAAGGATTTAAGTGGAGCCTATCCAAGGCCGTAGTTAACTTTTTTTGACAGGGGGGGCAAATATTTGTACAAGTATCACTTGTCCCTAACTTGTATTTTCATGATTCAAATAAAACTGTTTTCTATAAAAAAAACTAGGGGGGCAGGGGGGGCAGTTGCCCCCCTAGTTTTTTTTATAGAAAACTGTCCCTCAAGACACCAGATGGAAATTGGGTATTAGCTGAGGTAATATCAAGAGCTGGAAAAAAAGGTGGCAAAAATTAAGTACACAAATTGGTTCAATGTGAGACAAGATTCAGGTGAAGCGGTAAGTGTAAACCTGGAAGTGGCAGAGTGGAAAATTGACACTGTAGATGAATGTGTAGATGAAACTGTAGCAGAAGTCAATGTCGTGATGGTTCCAAAGTCAAAACACAACGAGCAATCATGTGTAAGTGCAAAGCTTGAAGAATTAAAGAAGTTAGAATCTTTTGACACTTATGAAATAGTTCTAGATCAAGGACAGCATAGAATTTCAACAAGATGGGTGATCACAGAGAAGGGACAAGAAGTGAAGGCTAGATTAGTTGCTAGAGGATTTTTCTATGCGGAAGGATTCTCCAATGGTCAGCAAGAGTGTCCTCAGACTATTCCTTGCTATTGCAGCTTGTAAGCAATGGAATGTCAAAACCACAATCAGATCAGCTTTTCTGCAAGGAAAAGAATTGGAGAGAGATGTGTTCTTGGATCCACCAGAAGAAGCAAATGTCCAGCAAGGATATATCTGGAAATTGAAGCATTGTTTGTATGGACTAAATGATGCTGCTCGTCAGTTTTATCGCAGTGGAGTTAAAGTTGAAGAATCACCTCTAGATCCAGCTTTCTTCTATTACAAGAATGATTCTGTGTTGTGTGGTATGCTGGTGAGTCATGTGGACGTTTTTTTGCATTGTGGTGAACCAGACTTTGAGTCAACTGTGATGATGCGATTGCATCACAGATTTCTTGCGGGAAACCTTGAGGAAAAGAATTTCCAGTACATCGGGTTTGACATTATGCAAGATGAGAGTGTTGTGTTCATGGACCAGTCTGCATTTATTGAAGAACTACACGTTGAGGTGATATCATCGGATAGAAGTGCGCAGAAAAGGGAGTCACTCACGCCAAACGAAAACCCAAAATTACGGGGATAGTTGGAAAATTGAACTGGGCAGTTCAAGGTTCGAGGCCTGAGATGGTGGATCTTAGTACAAAATTCAAAGCAGGCACTGTGTGTGATCTTATCAGAGCTACAAAAGCCTTCAAAAAACTGAATCTGTTTCAACAAAAGTGTATTTTCCTAGGCTGGATGATCAATTGAAATGGAGGATTATTGTTATTTTCAGATGCGGCTCATGCAAATCTGAGTGATGGCATTGGCAGCGTGGGTGCACATGTAATATTTCTTGCTGATGATAGCAATTGTTGTGTTTTGTCATGACATTCTGGCAAGATTAAGAGAGTGGTTCATTCCACATTGGCTGCAGAGGGTTGGAAGAAGGAGTGTATCTCAGGGGGGTTTTGGCTGATGTGATCGGCGTTAAAGTGCACATGGAGGAATATGTGGACAACCGCAGCATTGTCGATGCCATACATTCAACAAAAATGGTGGATGATAAAAGACTGCGGATTGATCTAGCTGCCATAAGACAGTTGCTTGACAATGGAGAAGTGCTGAAAGAGTGTTGGTGTCCAGGTGAATGTCAGTTGGCAAACTGTTTGACAAAGAGAGGAGCATCTGCACCTAATGACTGTTTTGTAATCAGGATAACTTTCGGGTTTTCAGTGACTCTGTAATCATGGTGATGATGCATGACAGTTCTGACAGGAAAATTTTCGGGTTTTTAGTGACTCTGTGATTATGAATGACAATCATTTATTCTGACAGTATTTTTATCTTTGATTGACTCTCATAAAAAATAACAAAAATATGTTTTTGTTATGAGATATTTTTATATTTTAAAACATCTTTAATCAAAAAAAAAAAGAAGATAATTTTATAGGAGTGTTAAGGCTCCACATTCCGTCATTCTGGTTTTTGTGTAACTTCCGGTGTACCGGAAGTATGGTTTTTAGAGCACGAATAAATGGTGATGAGATGAGCATGTGTTGGTGTCGTTCTCAGTAATAAGGCGAATTAACAACTTTCATCTATGGACAGAGTGAAGAGCTCCTTACAGCTCAAGTCTTGGAATTGACAGAGCAGGTTTTATTGGAGCAACATGAGTCTTGGCAGCATCAATCGAGCATCAGAGACCTTGACTATGAGCATATTGCAGATGCGCCATCACACCAAATGCCTTCTCTGATGCGTCACTAAAGAGATGAAGCTCAATCCTATCAACGTGAGAACTTAGCCATGGATGATGTCTGGGTAAATGAGGCAAGACATCCAAGCTCAGAAAGCCATTCTTCACGGCAACAGTTAAGTTTCTGTAGCCATAACTCATGGATCAAGAACTTAGCTCTTAGCTCCTCTCTTTGTGGGTGAGCAGTCCTTCAGTTTGTGGTTGAAAACAAAAGAGTCATCAGGCACATTCCACTTCAGAGCAAGTGTACCCTGCAGCAGTAGTTCATCAAAGTCCAAGTCAGTCTTCATAGCTCTTTTACTCTCAGGTATGATGTTCAGGGCTCACCATGAATTTGTCATCCATTCTGAATTTTGAATCCTCCCACGTGCAAGAGCTGGGTAAGTTCTTACGAGAGACGTAAGCAGCCTCTATAGACTTGACAGATTTAAGTAGGTCATCGACATAGAAGTCATGCAGGACACTCTGAACAGCAGAACTGAACTGAGCCAGACCTGAGCCTCCTGTCAGCATGGTAGCAATATGTAGGCAAACATTCCTGTTTTTCCAAAGCATACCGACTTCATGGTGTCTATTCACAAGGTGAGTTGTTTCTTCAAGCATGCATTCAAGAACCATCTGTCCTCTACAGAGGGAGCCTGCTTGCTCTCATGGGCAATACCAAAGGATTTCGTTTTCCAGAATTTCTCCACTTGCTCTTGTAGTGCTTGATTTTGAGTCACAGTAAAATTTACCCTGGCTTCTAGCGTTTGAGTTTCATCATCATTTGGAGCCACCCCAATGAGACACAAGCCTATCATGGTACAGACAGCTTAGGGTTGATTTCTTCACCTGCTATTATGTCGGTCTGTAGATGTGCTTTGGGAATGTTTAGACCCACGAGCAGTTGTACCTGAGATAATCCATGTTTGAGATGTTGAAGTCTGCAATACGCTGCCATTCTAACCTAACTAGTTGCGGTGGGCAACAAATGCATCGGAGCTCACAGGCCATGCTGCTTTGACATGCACAGATATTCCGTACAAGTCATCCTTGTTCCTGAAATGCAAGCTGATGTTACTTGAAACATGTTTTGTCACGGCTGTCAGAGTTTTAACTATGAGAGAGTGTTGGTCACCCTTTAATCTAAGCTCCTAGAAGGGATTAATGTCAATGAGTGTGAGCCAAGCATGGCACCCCACAGAAGAAACGCATTTCAATGCAGAGTGTCCTCGTTTCAAACAATTATAGCACAAACTGTTGTCTTTAAAAAGCTGTCTTCTTTCTTCGACAGTTTCATCTGAGAAGAGAGGACACCTATACAAATTGTTGGCCTCTGTACACAGAGGACAGGGAATTTTCTTCGTTTGAGTGTCTCCCTGTTTTGGAGTTGTGTTTTCACTTGTAAAGGATGGCTTCGGTGGGTTCTTGCTCAATTGATGAGAGAATGGCTGCTGCCAGGTTGTTGCATAAAGTGTACTCTGCCTGTCCACAGGTTGTCTGGTTGCATGCATCTATGAATGGGCTTGTAGATATTTGTAGTCACAGTTTTGACATGGTTGATTGTGTAGGGATTATAATCTGCATCAACACGTTCTTTAAACCAATTCTGGAGATCAAGCAAGGTTGGCTCTCGTGATTTCATTCCACTTCGACGTCTTGTCTTGTGGGTGTCGCCTGGCAGCCTTGAGTATTTCTCAGCTACCCAAATCAGACAAGTACTTTAGTTGCTGTAGTGTGACAACAAAATCCCTCAGAGCAACCAAGTCATGGGACCGTTAGGCCATTTGTTACTTTATCCAGGAATGCTCTTGCCACTTTTACACGATGCCTGCCCAAAAGAGTACTTCAGTTCCTGGAATGCCAAGGCATAATTCCTGCCACTGTAGCCCAGTCCTAGAACTGACAATCGTGATTCACCGTTCAGGTGGACTGTAGCAAATCTATTCGTCGAGTGTCTGTAATCCCAGGTCTGCATTGTACCTGAATATGGAACTGTTCAACAAACAGACAGACAGACAGTTTATTCAGTTTTTTAGGCATCAAGGCCCATAGTACAATGCAGTTTTGATATTAACATTGTCACGTGATGTACATGATCAGATTTTTAATCAAGTTACACATTCCTAATTTTAAAGAATACAGAAACAGCATGGATCATATCAGGATTTTCAGAGTTTAACAGATTTATCATTAACTGACGGTCTTTAAAAGTACCTTGCAAAATGGGGAGAAATTTATACCTTAAATGGGAATACGTTTCACATATAAGTAAGACATGGTATTCATCCTCTACTTCTCCAGATGAACAGTTTGTACAAATAGAGTTCACAATATCACCGTCTTTGGACCTGCAACATATATTTACATTAAAAATATGCAATGAAATTCTAAGTTTACAATAAGCTCTGATTAAACTTTTATCATTTAAACAAGTTAACTATCTTTCAGTTTGTAACAGTGATTTTACTTTGCTGTAATTGCTGAGATAAAGTGATTCAGAAATACTTTGGTGCCACTGTTGACAAAATATATCCTTCAGTCTTTGCTTAAATGAATATAAAAATAACTGTGGATCTCCCACATCTTGAGAAATCCATACACATTGAAAGCCACTAACAAATAATAGATTTCTCACATATGAAACCCAATTATTTTTTCCATAATCATCAAGTACCTTTAACATTTTGTTACACTGATATGGGTATCTATCAGTCATCATTCTAAGTAACTTAATCCAATACTTAAGTACCCTTAATTGGTTGGCTACAAAAATATTATTACAGCCTGTTTCACCAAGGATTGCCTTATTTGAGGCAAACTTACCAACACCAAGAAAACATTTGAAATATGAAGTGTGAACTTTTTCAATTGCAGCGTAATACTTAGCACCCCATATCTCAGAACCATACAAAAGTATAGGCATCATTTTGCCTTAAAAAATAGTACATGCTGTGAAAAAAGATACACGACAATTTTTCCTGAATAAATTATAAAGAGGCATAATAGCTTTCGACGCCTGAGCAGCTAATTGCTTACACGCCATAGACCATGACGATCTAGAGGAGAACATATCTAAATATCTATAGTAAGTGACTACATTCAAGGCAGATGAACCAAGAAACCACTTTTCATGTTTTGCAACAATACCACCTTTTCTAAAAACTATAACATTGGTTTTATTCAGATTTACTTCAAGGCTCCATTTTGAACAGTAACTCTGTAACAGATTTAACTGTTTTTGCAAGCCATTTACAGAATAGGAAAAAATTACAACATCATCAGCAAAGAGAAGGAGCATAATGTCCATTATTTCTTGTGTTACAAATATCCCATGTTGACAACTATTTTGCAGTTCTATAGCAAGTTCATTTATGAAAAATATAAACAACAACGGACTTAACACACAACCTTGTACACCGGAGGATGTTGTAAAGCAGTCTGTACATTCATTATTGACCTTAATACATGCGCTGACTGATGCATACATGTTTTTTAAAAGTACAGACATTTAAATATGACATCCCTTAGTAATAAGTAAATACATCAGTTTTTTTTATTAATATAGTCAAAAGCTTTTTTAAAGTCAATAAATACACAATAAAAATGACCTCTGGTTCTGCACAAATATTTAGAACAAAGAGCTTGTAAAACAAACAAGTTATCAACAGTAGAGTAGTTTGGTCCGAACCCTGCTTGAGACTCGGACAGTAAATCATTTACTTCCATCCAGATCCTCAAACGTTTTTCTATGATTGATGTGAAGATTTTTCCCATAACATTTAGTAGTGAAATGCCTCTATAATTATTTGGTTCACCAACTGACCCAGAATTATATTATGAAATAATCATACTTATATTCGAAGATTCGGGAAACACACCCATGTCTAAAATCCTATTGAACAATAGCTTCAAGTATGGTGCAAAGAGATTTGATGGTAGTTTAAAGAATTCAGGGGGATCCCGTCTTCACCTACGGACTTGCCCGTATTCAGGTTATTGATAGCGTCCGTGACCTCTCTTTCAGTGATCTCACCTGACAGGAGCTCATCCTACAAGGGTAAATCATTACAGTTATCACATGTATGAGAGCAGAAACTCCCCCACAACACAATCAAACTCATTATTATCAGTTCCTTGTAAGGGATTAAGAAGATCTCTAAAGTAAGTCAGCCAGTCACTTGGAGATATGTAGCTTCTCAGTGGATGTCGCTGTATGGCCTTTTTCACTGTCTTCCAAAACTGTTTACAATCACTGTGTTTAGCAGCAGTATTGATTTCTTCATTTAAATGTAGGTCATAGTTAAGTTTCTTTTGGTTGCAACATTTCTTAAAACCATCTTTGGCTGATATGTACTGCTTTAAGTTTGAGTCACACTTACAACTTCTAAATTTATTCAAAAGTCTGTATTTCTCAGACTTCAGAAACTCGCACTCCTTATCAAACCACGGAGGCTGATATCTTTGTCTACCTGAAGATCCTATAGAAACAGCACCAGCTGACTTTGCACAGTAGAGTATGATATCTCTGAGCTTACATACTGCAGCATTTACATTTTGATCTACCAACAATATATATTCTTCAAACATCACTTTACAAATATCTTCACTGAGATACTTAACATAAGATGAAAACTGTTCTGAAGATAATTTATATTTAGGAAGATAGGTTAAATTAGCAGATGTAGTACTTTCCTTATATACTCCACCAGTAACAATATCCTTGAAACTGCATACTAAAGGTAAGTGATCAGACTCTGTACGTGGTGAAACGGACATATCTAATACATTTGGAAATAACTCAGTAGATACAATAAAATAATATACAACGCTGCAGCCTGTACCAGAGCTATCCAGTACAGATCCAGTACAGATCTCCCATTTACACCAAATAGCTAACAGAAGTCTAATAGACTTCTACCAAAATTATTAACATTTGCATCGAGAGAATTTCTAATACAACTAAAATAATCTGACTTGTAATCTTCATCAGTGGGTAAGTATTCAATATCATCATCTAAAATATAATCTAATTCACACCCGGTTCTAGCGTTAAAATCGCCAGACAGGATAAATGTACATGTTTCTCCATAGTCATACATAATGTGCATCAGTTGTTGTTCCAAGTGATCAATGCCGTTTGCTTCACTGTTACTGTACATCGGTGAGCGTTCAGGGGGGATATAAACAAACACAAAGAAAATGGTACAGGGAGACAACTTATCCTTAATTCTGAATAAAAGGTCAGTGTTCCAGTGGCTGTAAACTCTTTCAAAGATATGTGTCAGCGTCTTTCTGATATACACTGCTAACCCTCCAGAAAATCTACCTCGACTGGAAAACTGCTTTGGGTTACAAACAAAGGTATCAAAATTACAGAATAGTTTGTCTAAAACGGTCTTAGCATCAATGCACATGGTTTCTATAAAACAGAATATATCTAAATTTTCACAGAATGAAATAAAGTCAGCTGACTCTTCTTTGGACTTAAGTCCATGAATGTTCCATGTACACACATTAATAACAGTGCTTACATTATTATTATTATTATTATTATTATTCACAATATTCGTGTTATAAGTGTTTGGAGAACTGGCACTGGGTGCTGTATTTGACAAACAAATTACATCGTATATTCCGGTGTGCGGATTCACTGGTAGAGGATTGTCGTCTGTAGCAATGATGCTGCTGACACTGATGGCGTTGTTTAACAAACTGCGGCCACTATCGCAGCACCTGAGAACATTGGCAATTCAGTTTTGGGAAACTCCCACTCACTTTCCACTTTAATGAGTACCTGCGCTAATTGATCCGTCACCGGCACAACATTTCCAGGAATTAACCTGTCTCAAGTTTGGGATGTTTGCAACATCGCCATGCTCCCCAGCAGGCACAAGCTGCCCGGTGTCAATAATGTCCAGTTGGTCCAGCTAATTCCTTACATATTCAGCTGCACGTCCTTCAATTTCTTGAATATTTAGTTCCTGTTGGCTGGCTTCTCTGCCAACACCTCCCAAGCGTACCATAAACATGAGCTTCTAGCTCTGCCATTTCAGTATCCTGTCTGACTTGCTGCTTAGTACAATCTGCTCCAAGTTCAGCTGCCCTTTACGTGAAGTGCTTGAAGTTTTGCTTGCTCAGCTTGCTCAGCTTGCTCAACTTGCAAAGCAAGATACACCTTTAGAGCTAATATGTGAAAACACACTTCCAGTGATGGTATAAGATGACAGCAATAAAGCTGACTTGATCTCACCTTTAAGTACATTTTCATGTTCAGTCAACTCATTTTGATCGAGCCACCAATTTACTTTTGTCAAACAAAGTCCAAGCTTGTTGAAGTTCATCTTTTTTCCCCTTCCTTAACATGAACACGAACATATATATATATATATATATATATACAGTGATCGCTCGCTATTGCGCTACCAATGGGGTCCAGATAATTGGTGGGCATTATAGACGATGAGCCGTTTAACCGAGGCCGAGGCGGGGGAGCGCGCTCGGCAAATCTCAAATCATCAATAGGCCTAGGCCTATGTGTTTATCTCACGTCACGTCAAAATAGTATATATTTTTATGGACCTAGATCTACCTGTAATATTATTCATTTATTAAATCTGTCATATTTCACCATGTCTGAAATATGTATTCCATTCTAATTTATCATTTTTTGTCAATAAATTAAAAAATTATTCACTATTTCCCGCGATGTTATTGAAAATTAAAATTCTCGGACACACATTTCGACAACAGGTCCGCATCGAACATGTCAAAGAGCAAAATAAAGACTATTTTAAGCAAATCTTTAAATATAATATACAAAGTGATAAATAAAATCAACAAAAATATATCTTAAAGTAATCAAACTTACATCTAAGTTATTATTTCCATCGTTTCGTGCGATCGCGTGTAATGTAAGTCAAATGACATCTCGGCTTTCGTCGCCTTGAATTCTCGGCTCGGACACAACGTTTAATGCAAAAATATATGCATGAAAAATCTTTGTCACAGCTCGTAACCTAGCACGAAACATTCGCGAAGTTCCATATTTTTAATATATATCGTGATTTCCTGCCTAAAACGTTCAGAATAACACGATTTAACAAAAAATCTTTCGCTAACTTCTGAAATTTATCAAACACGAGCTTGGTATCACAGCTTGATTGGCTGCCTGAGGTCACGTGCTCAAAATTGACCAATCACGAAACTTGTAGCAGATTTCGGCAAGAAAGCGTCATTAGAAACAAATTTTAATCCAATGAAATCGCTTGTTATAACTACGGGGAAAAAACAGGCGATGTTACGAAAGCGCGATTACGAAATGAATGACCGCCGTGTTGTGACAGCAACTACATGTGTGTGACAGTTTAGCCTTAAATTGGATTGCCCACTAATTAAGAATATAAACTTCGCTTGTGGTTCTCTTTTATTGCATGCATGCGCTTCTAAGATCAAAGGATGTATAGTGTGAAAAGTTAACTAGTTGAACAATCGTATTTCCGGGACTTGCCGCGGATGTTTTCAAACAGATTATTAGAACTCCATTCAGCGATAAACCGTTGATTATGCAATGAGAAGCGTTATGTGCAAATAAACAACGAACAACAATACAATCATGTCTGTGTAAAACTCTCAGTATTAAAAGTGTACATAAATTTTGGGAGCCATGCGTTACCGCGCGTAATAACCGAAGTAGCGCTTTATCGAAGAGCACAATAGCGAGCGATCACTGTATATATATATATATGCAGAACGTAATATGAACTACTGTTGATTATATCATGAGTAACTCTGTCCTTGAGCACAAACTGAAAAGGCAAACAAAATAAGACTGAGGTCAGTCACTAGCATTCTTTCAAATTAGCTACTGATGACATGTCAAAAGTTCAGATAACAGTCCTTGAACTTGGTAGGTGGATGTCTGGAGTGTGTCAGCTGTTAGGTTGTGATGCCAGTGGTAACACTTGTGTCACTCATGTGTAAAGTATGCAGATTATCTGACTCACAAGGAGGGTTGTCCTGAGTCTGCGATACCAGTTCTTATGAACGAGGGGCACGCATATATGCACCATCCATCGATGGGGGTGCCAGCAAAGCTTGAGGTATGGACAGCTCCGAGGGTACCAAGGGTAATTTGGTTGCGCTAGGTGCAAAGATCCACTTTGCGTCTTCCTCATCAGATGACTCTGGAGCATACTGGTCTTGAACCACACTAGCAATCTCAACATCTTGACAAGGTGTCTTATTACAGTCCGACAACTTATGATATGGTATGATATGCTCCAAAGCTGTGAACCCACTCATTTGTGAATGTTGCACCAAGCCCCTTCTTTTGAGCTGACAAGGTATCTCTTACACCTGTGTGACTTGTGGCCATAAGTTTTGAGATAGATATACAAGATCTCCCACAGTATTATATCCATATCTGAGATAGGAGTCTGTGATTGGGTAAACATTTCCCAGGACGAGAGACACCTTTGAGAATGGAGTCGGGCAGCAGCTACAGCAAGTGTCAGCTATGTGGACCCATCAACAGAGTTTGTGTTCAAGCTCTTAAATGGCATGCTCTGCAACTGGATTCTTGTTGCAGTTCTTTGCTCTACCAATCTACAAGCACAAACCAAGACGCCTCAATATTCGATCATTAAAGAGAGATGTGAAGCCTGGGGCTGGGTCAACCTGTATGACACTTGTGGGTCCAGTCAGGGGCTCGGGTTGGATGCACAACTGGATGAGCGCATTACGCAGGGTCTCATGGTGTTCATCTGTTATCATGCATGCTGCAGTGAAGGATGTTACACATTCTCTTTCCACAAGAACCAACTGTCATTCTCTTTTCATACCATCTGAAGCAAATAGGGGACCAACAGCTTCTGGGGGATCACTAGTTGATTGCTTTTCTAGGCCATGGGGCATCTTGGACAGGGATGAGCAATAGTGACCACTTGTAGTGACACGATCAGTGACTTTGTCCATGTCAAGGGTATAGAAAAAATGGTGGACAACAAGCTTTAGTTGATTGGTGGTCTAATTGTAAATGGAGTGCTGTCAAAATGCTGCCAAGAACCTCCCGAGGTATGATGATACTTCCCTTGCAGGAGCCAGTGGTTCATTCTGAGGCACAACAAGCAGCCATCTTTGGCAATGGATGCCACATTGAGGTAGTATTTGGTGTCCTTGATATTAGTCTGTTTCTTAGATGGGAAGGTACCCTGGATAAGATGGGCAAGGCACAACAACCAAAACACTTCCAATATTTTCAACATGCTTTTACTTCAACGAGTATAATGTACAAGATGGCTGCCAGAAGATGCCGTCATTTTCCTAAGACTAAAACGAAGGGATAATGGCATAGGTTCACATGTTTGTGAAGATATTTAACATTGTAACATTACCTTGTGGACAGGGTAAGTGAACAACTAACAGATTTTGAAATATTTGTAGTTGAATCACAAGGATCTGCTGTTATGGATACAACTTGTTCTCTGATAGTTTTGTGGTGAAAGTTGGTTTGATTTTCTAATGCAGCTTGAGAGCAAATGAAATGTGTGAGCACAGTTCCAAGTCAAGAGAAGTCATTAGAGAAACTGCTTATAGATGCTATAGCTATAGACTTCTCCTTAGCAAAAGCTGGAACTGTATTTGATCCAAGGTGATGATGTTTGACAATCCTGTGGTTTTGAACTTCACATTCAGTGGTGGACCTTATTGTATGAATATATTTTGTGCAGAAATGAATTTGATGACAATCATATGGTATAAACTGAAGCAATCTTGGTGTCAATAAGACCATGAAAGTAGAAGACAAAAAAAGCTACTGTTAAATCTTCACAAACAATTTGGCCATGCTTCTGCAGAGAGATTGAAAAAGTTGTTGTAAAGTGCAGGTGCAAGTGACAATGAGACTGTTACTGTGCTCAAGATTGTGGAGAAGTGTGAGATACGCCATCTGGATAGAAAACCATTGTACAAGACCTGTTGTTGGTTTTACATAGGCAACTGAGTACAGTGAAACTGTCGCTGTGGACTTGCATGAGTTGGAAAAAGGGTCCTTGGTATCTTCACATAATAAACTAATTCACTCAGTTCAGGGTTAGTTGTATTGTCATGTCAAAGAAGTCAAGTGTGTTTGTTGAACTTTGGTTAGTTATCCTGAATAACGGAAAAATAACCAGAATGGATCTTGTAATATCGACCTTTGACTCCTTTAGATCTATCTATGGTTTCCTCTTCATTGGCAAATAAGTGCAACTGGGGTGTTTTCCAAGATGATGCTCATGGTAGTGATCATTTCCCAGAAACTCAGGTGAGTCCACTGCAGTCATGTAATAACCAGGTACCTAGATGGAAGTTTAAAAAGAAAAATTGGTTTGAATTTTCGTCTCTGTGGGATAAACATATCACTCTTGACTTACTCAATGAGTTGATATCTTCAATGGACATATTACTAAACAGATTGTTGAAATAAGGGAGGCATCCATTGGAATGTTATCTGTGAATGTATCAAATAAACATCCAGTCTTAGTCCCCAAACACTGGTGGAATTAGTAATGTGAAAAGGCCAGCAGGGCAAGGAAAAAAGCTGACAATAAGGGATGCCACACCTCACTCGTATGTCATTTGGCTGTGTTCCAGAAATAAGTGTGTGGAGTTTCAACACATTTTTAGGAGTACCAAATGTTCAAGTTGGCGGTTGTTCATGTCTACCATGAATAAGTTGACCCCAATAAAGTCCATTTGGTCAGGAATAAAGATGATTAGTGTCACAAATAACAGATCTCCTATTCCTGCTATGACTTAACTGGCAACTTAGTGACGAATAGTCAGAAAGCTAACAGGTCGGTAGAACAGTTTACAAATGTAAGCAGTTCTAAAAACAGTTTATGCCAAATATTTAATTGGCTGTAGCTGATGTTAATTAAGATTTAAGTACACCATTTACACAATTTCTGAAGCTCACAACTCCTCTCCTGGTTAGATAACTTGTGTTATGAGATGTTGAAGAATATGCCTGATTCTGCTCTTGATGTTATTCACGAGCTTTCTGGATCTGTGCTGTCATTCGGGATGTTCCCAAGGCTTGGCGACACGCAGTTATTATACCTGTACCAAAACCAGGAGAAGATCCCTCACTACCAGCATCATGTAGCCAATTTCCCTTATCTCAAATTTATGTAAAATTATTGAAAGAAAAGTTACCAAACGCTTGACTTATTATCTTGAGAAATATGAGCTCTTTTTCAGAATCCAATCAGGGTTTGGAAAAGGTCACTTATGTACTGATCAGCTACATTTGTAAGACTACAGACAGAAACTCAGGTTGTGAGTATTTCTTGGTATTGAAAAGGCTTACAATAAGATTTGGTGACAAGGGTTGCTTTTCAAATTGCAAAAGATTGGTATAACAGGTCATATGTTTAGATGGATACAATCATTTCTGTCTGAATGGGTCATTCAGGTGTGTATTGGCACAGAACTGTCTGGCGTGCACATTATAGATAATGGTACTCTACAAGGAAGTGTAATTAGCCCAGTTTTCTTTAACATCATTATCAACGACTTTTTCACCAATCTTCCTTTGAATGTTGATTTGCACATGATAGTTTGTTCTTGAGATGATTTGGTAACTTTCAGTTCAGTATATAATCAATTGAAAAATGTTTAGACATAGTTTCTGTCTGGTGTTCAAAATGGGGTTTCAAAATATCCTAGTCAAAATCAGTAGCAAAAATGATCACTTGTAAAATTCCTTCAAAGGTCGAGTCATTTCTACAGGGCCATAACCTAGATGTTGCATCAAAGTCTAAACTCCATAGAGTTTAATTGGTTGAGAGACTTACTTACTTGGAGCAGGTTTAGGTTTGGTTGCTAAGAGTGATTCTCTTTTGCAGGCGTCTGCCCGGGATTTGTTTTGTTGTAGTGTCTTATTGGGGTAGCTCCTTTTGAGGTAGTAGTTAATGAGATTTCTACTGTGTGTGTCATAATCTGATTCAGAAGAGCAGATTCTCTTGAGTCTCAGGAATTGGCTGAATGGCCCTTTCGTTTTGATATGACTGGGGTGACAAGACGTGTACAGCAGATAGGAGTGTGTGTCCGTGGGTTTGTTGTATAAAGTGAACTGCAGTTTGCATTCCTTTTAGTTGAAAGAAACCCACATGTCCAAGAAGGCCACTTTATTCCTGGAAAATTCTGCGGTGAATTTAATGGAGTGGTGTGCATTATTAAGAAAGTTAATAAATGCAGCTAGGCGGGTTTCTCCTAGTGTCCAAATCATGAAAATGTCGTCAATAAATCGGGCGTAAAAGTCCGGCTTATCATGGTACCCAGATAGGAGTTGAGTTTCCAATTCTCCCATAAAAATGTTGGCGTAGGACGGGGCGACTTTCATCCCCATAGCTGTGCCTCCAACTTGTAGATAATGTTGGTTATTGAACACAAAATTGTTATTGTGTAAGACAATTTTTAAGAGAGAGAGTAAACCGGTGGGCGAGAGTTGCCAATCTGGTTTAAACTAACGAATGGCTTGTGCAACGGCTCTTAGACCTTCGCCGTTTGGAATGTTAGTGTACAGCGAGGTAACATCCATAGTAACCAGCATGATGTCTCGGTTGTTGGGGAGATTGAGTGATTCTAATCTCTGTATGAAGTGTGTTGTATCCCTGAGGTAACTGGGATATTTGCTGACAAATGCTTTGATGTGTTCGTCTACAAAGCTACTGATGTTTTCAGTAGGTGTGCCATTCCCACTGATGATGGGACGGCCCGGTATTTTTCCTGGTAATAAACATTTGTGTATTTTGGGGAGCAGGTAAAATCTACCTGCTTTTGCGTTTTGCGGTAAGAGTCCCGTAAAACATTTGTGTGATAGTTCTTCTTTAAGGAACAGATTGGTTAGTTCCTTGGCAACAATTTCAGAAAATCTTTCTGTGAGATCATGGTCTGATTTGACATAGAACTTAGTGTCAGAGAGCTGTCTTTCTGTCTCTTTGATGTAATCAGTAGTGTTCTGTATTACTACTGCCGAACCTTTATCAGCTTTTTTAATAATGAGCTCAAATTTAATAGTGAAATCATCAGAAACCGGTGGCATCTACTCACCGGTTCTGACACTTTCAAAAGTTGTTTCTCAATTCCCCATGTCTCGGCCTACAGAAGGAATCCTACAATCAAGGATTACCTAGTCAGGACAGTATTAAACTACCAACCCACCCAACCGCAAATTAGCGGCAAGGTAGTCGACTTCGTAAATGAGAGTTGCAAAAGAGAAGGATGCAAGATTTGAAATTCCTTAAGCAAAACACATATGTTCCGCAGCTCGACATTAGGCAAAACATTCAAAACCCACAAGTTTAAATGTACAAGTAAAAACATAGTTTACTTGCTTACTTGCAACAAATGCAAGAAGCAATACGTCGGGGAATCCAAAAGAGAATTTCAGACCAGACTGAAAGAACACTTTGCAGACATCAGCTACAAGAGAGACAAACCTGTAGCCAATCACTTTAATAGTGATGATCACAGCACCAAAGATGTTAGATATAACATCATAGAACAGCTCAAGGAAAACCCTGAGTCCACTGAAACCACAGTTAAGAGGAGATCACTCGAACTGAGGTGGATATTTGAGCTAAAAACGTTCCACCCGCACGGTCTCAATGACAGAATGGTTGGCTGATTATTCCCCCCTTTGGTCAACTTGCTGTTTTACTTTCTGATAAATCAGCCCCATTCTTAGTCGACACTTCCAGCACACGCCGGTCACACAACAATGCCAATAACGCATTGTGACGTCACAATCACACCAACATAACCCGGCTACGTGACGTCATCACGTAATGACGATTACAGTCTATCGTCTGTTAACAATCAGCCTATTAAGATGTCGGACTTACACTCTTGCGCTGCATGTGGGAAATCTATACCCAAAGGGATAGTTTGCACCGCCAATTCAGCGCCACCCACTCTTCCATCCGTATCGAGTGCACAATCTGCACTAAATCCTTCAAAAGGCCCGACGATGCAAGGGCACACGTTAAACGTATACATGGACCTTACCTGGAGGCCAATTACACAACGGGCGACTATCTAATCAAGAAATCCGGAGGACAGTCCTGCCACAACAGTAACGTGAGTGCAAAATCCTACACCACTATCCATCGTTTTCCATTTCCTTGGATACCGGTGCCACCATTCACTAAATGGGACAATTACGTCATTGCAGGAGGCGACCTGGACACGGAACCGTGGTAGGTGTTCCCTCAACTGAACCAGGAACACCTCAAAAACCCAAGCCGGTAACATCGCCGCTGAACTAGATACCATTTTGGAAGAATTCAGGGAACTCCGACCTGGAGCCACCCATACGGACATTATCAATACCAGCATGCTACTGACCTTGTCGGTTCCAGCTACCAGTGACTGGCACACTCAACAGCCCGTTTGTGATTCACCTAGTGTGCCCCACCGATGTCCTTCTCACCCAACTCTGGACTCATTATTTGTACAATTCTATCTCTTTTGTCAAATAATAAAACCACAAAACGTGTTTATTTCACCTTTTATTCCACCCCCTCGTTTTCCTTATGTCCAGTATGACACTTACAACATACAATGTTGAACAACTAAAATCAGTTATGTTCACCAAGGATACAATTTCGCATCCTTGACTAAAATAGCTTTGCTAAAAATAACTGTGTCACTTAGAACAAATCAGTGTTCTACTAAGGACCCTCACAACCAAATAGACATCTGATAAAAACCGGCGAGCCGCCGGTCACTTTTCACAAACCGGCAACCACTAACCACCGCCACAGGCGACCTACCCAGGCCACCTTAATATATCCGGTAATAACACCGGCGACCAAAACAACAATTTGGTACGACAAGCATACTCAAACTAGCGACCCACCGGTCTATAAATGCATCAAACAGTCACAAAGCCATATACAACCACCGGCGACCACCTATTCGCAGGGGCACCAGTAAATCGCCAAAACCGGCAACTACATGTTACGCCACACCACCGGCGACCCACTAACGGCGTGTCACTACAATAACACACCGCTTATCCGTCATAATAACCAATGACAGGCTTACACATCATGGAATTAACGACCCCGCCGGTTTATTTAGGTATTTAAGGATGCACACACCCCTAAGCAATAAGTCTGATGAGCGCAAGCCGCGCGAAACTAGTAACAATTACTATTGCTTCCCATAGCTACCTATCTACTGGTGAAGCCCCCACTAGTCAGTTTATCTATTGAAGTGTGTGTCCAAAACTCAATTGGGAGCTGATAAATCTACCATGTTATTGCTATATAAAGCACTTATCCTATCAAGACTTGACTATGGCTGCCAAATATTCATGTCTGCTTCTAAAAGCCACCTCATTTAACTTGATTGTATTCCGTCTAGAGCTCAAAGAATTTGTACCGAAGTATTTGTAACAACTCCAGTCTCAGCTCTTCAGGCTGAGTGTTCCGGCATGCCCTTGTTCCCTCGACGTCAACAGATATCACTCCAATACTTCCTGAAGATGAGGTGTAATTCAGTTACTGATATATTGAATGACTGTGTCGAGTATGTCATGTGTGCCTGGTCTCATTTCAAGATTCCGTTTGGCTTGAATATTCAGACATTGGCACAACATGGAGTTTGTCACTTGAATCCAGTGGATCCATCACCACCTTCTCAAACATCTTCCCGAGGCAAGTGAGTTAACTGACTATAAAAGTCCAGTTTCCACCCTTGCGAACTAGGCTGGTGTTACAGAGTTACATTTTGGCTGGACTAACGAGTCTATGCACAGTCCAATAAAAATCGCGCACCGAAATCTAAGTACGGTTCGTAAACTATCGTGCAGATTTCGGTCGATTGGAGGATTTACAAAGCATGTGCACCGCTAACTCATTGTCAGCAGATGTTTTCATCTCATGTTTTTAATCAAGGTGCTCACGTGATTTGATGCATTTCGCGATGTAAGACCTATTTTATCACATTATAGATCTTGATTATCGATCAGATCATCCTGACTGGGCGCCACCATTTTGGGTGAAGCAAACGCAAGTGATATGAGAGGTGGAGACTCATTGGTCCATAGGCTTAGAGGGGACAAGACTGGTAATAGCCACTGGTGGCGCTACGATAGAGCCCAGTTATTCCAGCCTAGTTCGGCAAGGGTGGAAACTGGACTTTTAAAGTCAGTTAACTCTCTTGCTTCGGGAAGATGCTTCTCAAACTGCTCCTTGGCTTCTCCTCATGCCAGGAATCTGTTATGTTATCCATTGTAAAGAAGAATATGATTCCAAACATAGTGAGAGCAATTTCTGAGGATTTTATACAAGGATGCTATGCAGACTTTACACACATTTATACTGACGCCCCTTGACCCCTGATTATACTATCTGCTGATTCAGACTTCATGATTACATTTCGGTATTGCAGCAGAACTTGTAGCAGTTCTACAAGCATTGACATGGGTGGATAAACATGACCTTGAAACAGTCGTTTTTACTGATTCATTGGCAGCTATTAATGCTGTTGAGTCTGAAGCTGTGTCCAGAATTGATATGCCAACTTGAACTTCAACAACTCAAACATGACTATCCTGTCCAGGAAATATTTTCACTATCCTGCCAAGAGGCCAACAACCACGAGGTGTGTTCGGATACACTACAATCACAACGTCATCAACTCTAATGAGGAATTAGTCTTTCAAGTCCATCACAGCGACTGAAGTCAACAACTTGTTTTGGGCAATCAATTTCAGTTGAAGTCAGGACTGTTAAACCATTTCCTGTTTGAACTTGAGCACCTCTGCTGACAATATCTGCAGTGTTCAGTTGAGAGGGGACTTACCTCCATTGACTAGGATTTGTATTCTCATGGATGAGTCAAGGTTTTTACAACAGCATTGAGAAGTTTAACTCCAATGATAGATGCAAGCAATTCCATTCTTGGAATACTGACTGCTCTAGGAGGTACCACATGACTCTTTGCAGCTACGAGATTACTTGAAATGACTTATTCTGGATGAACTGAATTTCTCTGTGTACATTACCATCCAACACATCTGCAGCATAAAACAGTATTGGTTCAACTAGGGCAGAGTATAATGTTGTATACACATCATATAAAATGCCCCATCTCGTTTCTAATCTCCAAGCAACCTTCACAGTCAGAGGGCCAAAACAGTCAATTCCAGTTGAATAAAAAGCTGGCTTGAATAATTGAAGTCGTGCTGATGGCAAATCTGTCATCTTGGGAGCTTCTGGCTTGCCTCTCCATTTCTGGCATGTTCTGCACTTGCGTTGATTCTTGCGAATTGCCTCCCTTCTATGTATGGTCCAGAAAGTTCTCCTCATTTCCTAAAGCACTCGTTCAGGTCCACAGTGTTTAAGTCTTTCATCATACTCCTTTATGAGGATTTGGGTCATGGCATGCTTTAGATTCTAATGCAGTAATCTCGATTCATTTCAGTTTGAATTCTGGTGTCAGCATCATCAGCCGCCCCATGAAGCACCTGCATAGTTTTGGTGATGAGATCATTCCAATCTGTACAACTGTTGGGATCAACAGGTAGATCAACATTCATTACAGATAGCATGCACCTTTTTTCACTTCACTATCATTTACAGTGTCTGGCTGAATTTCAATAGGCCACTGGTCAGAAGATAGATGTAAGAAGGTAGGACCATTTCTCCATCGGGATTGATCATCACTTATATCTATCAATTTCTTGCCTTTCAAGTCATCTGCTGTACTGGATGCAGTGTTGATGTAACACCACTGAGAGGATTCAGTAAGGGTCTGTGTCTCCGCAACACGTGTTCCCACAATTACCCTATAACGACAAGAGTCAGACTTGATCCATGTCAATACTGTTTTTGTCCAAAGCATGATTCTGTGGATTGGCAATGTAAGTACACTGGACAATACATCTAACAATTGAGCTCTTAACATTAACAAGAGCTGCACAAAACTCCAATCGGGGCATGGACAACTGGCGCTTTGGTGCGACTCGCATACATGCTTGCATACATGCATGAACATCACCATCATCAACAGTCCTCATCTATGCAACAGCTCCATATGTCTGCTCAGACGTATCACAGAAAATATGAATTTCCCGCATTGTTCCTTTAGGGTCAGTTGTCAATGTAGCATAACAACGTGGAAGTCGCACTTCACTGACATTTGGAAGCTGCAACTACAAAGTCATCCATCTGTCATATAGGACACCTTGTTCAATAGTTGCATCCCAGTCTCTCTTAACAGCCCACAGGTCCTGAACAATACACTTAGCTACGGCTAACAAAGGCGCCAAAAATCCAATAGGATCGTATCGGCTTGCAAGTATGTGATTAATCACTCTCAAGGTCAGTGAAGCATATTCTGTTAGCTTCAGCTTGTAACCCAGCTCACCAGTATTGATGTACCACAACAAACCTAAAGTTCTCTCCGACTGATAATCTCCACCCCTGTTGAACCACATCTCACTCAAATCTGAACAGTCCTCGGATAGGACATCTTGCACAACAGCATCATTACTGGTCCACTGTCGAACATGAAATCCTCCATCATCCAACAGATTCCCAATATCATGGAACAAGTTTCTAGCATCTTTGCTAGTTGGCACACTGTCCAGGCAGTTGTCGACATAGAAAGCCTCCATAACAGATCTCTTGACATGTTCTTTGCCCGACCTGTGGTTCTTTACATGCCTCTGTAGGGCATAAGTAGCACATACTGGACTGCACGTTGTTCCAAATGGCAGTACTTGCCATTCATAAATGTCTGGTTCACCATGACATCTCATGTCAAGCCACAGAAAAAGAAGAAGTGATCTGTCCCTCGGCAAAAGTCGCACTTGATGGAACATAGCCTTTATGTCCGAAGCAATGGCAACAGAATGCTGTCAAAGTCTCAAAAGAACTCCCAGTAGGGATGGTCCCAACTGTGGTCCAGGTAACAATTTCTTGTTGAGATTTTTACCATCATGTTCATAAGAGCAATTAAACACCAACCTGTGTTTACCATTTTGTTCCACAACATGATTAGGAATGTACCATGACTCAGAAGTCTTCCTGTCTTCCTCGTCACTAATAACTTGTACTAGCCCAGCATCAACTAAGTTGTGAACAAGATCACTGTGAATTTCTGCCCTTGCTGGATGATTCAGTAAACGGCGCTCCATACGTTGAAGTGTTGGGTTCATATCTTCTTTTGCAGCCTCAAACAGTGTGTCATCAAATCTCAACAATGGAGTTGCGTATCGATAAACACCATTCACTTCCACTCTTTGAGTGTCAGTTTCTAAAATATGTATGGTAAGGTTATCCTGCTTGGACCTTATCACATCCTTCTTCAGATAAGGCATCACATCCATTTTCCACAATGCCCGAACATCACTCATGAGACTAGTAGATTCCACCTCAGTGAATAATACTGTTTGGGTCCTAACTTGTTGCTGTACATTGTGTGTTTCCTTGTAGTGACCAGCCTTCTCTGGTATGCCAGCGATTGGAGAACCACTTGGTCCACTTCTAACTGGCTCTTGAGGTACAATCAGTTCGGCCAAGTCTGAACCAATCAGAATGCCTGGTTGAGCATTGTCAATATGGTTCAAGTCTCTGATATGTGCCCACTGTTTCTGGATTTCAGCTACTGGGTATGTATATTCAGATAAAGACATGTTGCTTGATGTGAAGGCATTTAGCACATTGTATCTTGTTTCTGGCATATCCTTTGCAGATACCTGAAGATTCACAGACTGTCCACTGCACAGATATGGCTCACGCCGAATTGTTGTAAGCAAAATGGTATCTGGTTTCTCAAAAGATCAAGAGAATTCACAGCGGATTCAAGAATCATGGTTCTGTGAGATCCGTCATCAAGGATTGCGTAAGCATTCAAGCTTCAGCCTTGACCGTACAAAGTAACTTCGACCACTTTTAACATGGTACTAAAGGGCTTGGATGGCTGATCAAGATATACGTGTGCAGACAGAAAGAGGTCTTTGAAAACATCACCTCCTTTGCAGTCATATGTCTGCATGCATCATGTAGGGCAGTAAGATGCAACTCGGTACATAGTTGACATGGTGTCTAGGTTACAGTCCTCTGGTTTATGTTTTCTTGCACATCGAAAACATTGATCTCTCAACCAAGATTCAACTTCCAGATCAGAAAGCTTCTTAAACTCTGGGCACGTATTCAGAAAATGATCAGCTGATATACATTTAGGACAGTAGCCCTTGTACTTTGGTTTGACCTTGACCTGTTGACCCTGTTGTCTGCCATTCGAAACCATTTTGTTGAGTGTAGAATGTTGACACAGAACTTGTTTCCTTACTTTGTTGGCTGGAGACAACTGTACATCGAGACATTCGCTTATCAGACTTCATGGAGTCACTCCTAGGCACTGCTTGATGAGATGATATCTTGGCCCTTGATTTTAGCTGTAACCACTGGTCAAGGTGGGTCAAATTGTATGTTGCATTAGAACCAGAATCATACAGTCCCTGTTTGATACAGTACTCTGTAAAGTTATCACGCATCCCATGGGGAAGCTTGGTGATCAGAGTTGACACATGTGAAGCACAATACAGTTCAGCTCCACTCTGCATGGATTTCAACATCCCAACGAACGACTGTCTTTGTTACCCAGGTCACAATCGCTCAGATTGACAACCGAAAACAACAAAGAATTTGGGTCACATCAGTTTATGTTTCATAAAGCATGGCTGACAAATATACATCATGTTTATGCTTCAAGTTTTCAACTTGGTGTGGCGCAACGGATAAACTATCAACACTCATTAACTATACTAGGCATACAATCAAGTATTATAATACCAAACTAGTTCTTGGTTACTTATATTTTCAATGTCAACATTAGATGACAAGACCCATCAACACAACTTGCAATGGAACTAGTTGATAACATTAATATCAACTTACAAGAAACCATGAAAGATAAATCCATGCATTAATAGTAACCATAACACCAATAAGATGCTAATTTTCCATACTGTATTACAACATTGCATAAATCATCAAATACTCTATAAAAGTGAACTAATTATATATTTGGCAAATGTCCTGTGTGAAAATTATACCTTAATGAATTATACTCCCATTAGTTTGTTATTACAAATGAAAACTAAGAAATTACACAGATTATGTTATAAACAAGTATAGAGTCAAACTGCATTACATTGTGAAGTGTCGTAAAATCAGTGTGTAAACAAGACAACAAGAATTACCTCCCTCTAACTGAGACAGATGCTATGCAATGAAATAGGATGTGCTGTAACTTATATTGGTTCAGCTCAATTATGATGTTTTAATGCAGAAAAGTTATATTTACAATGATTATGCTATATGCTTGAAGTGTGTTATTACAAAATATACAACGAAAGTAAGCTAAATGATGTACATGAAAATGTTGGAGGTCCTCAAATATGAACGATCAGCGAGGTGTGGACAAATAGTGCTTTTTATCCAAACTTTTGCTTGAAAACATTGCCTGAGGAGTGTGTGTACATGTTTGACAGCGATACACATCATATATATCTGTGTGAGTACTAAAAGGACAAATGACCTTGACTGTCCTTCACTACCATGTCGTCCATGAACACAGCGCAGCGTTATCGTTAAGCAAGTAATTATCTAATTACAACATTACCTATATAGCCAAATATGGTTATTTCAAATCTACATGTTCTTATCTACATAATTACATATGTTGTGGTCTTGTCTTGACTGTTAAGTATCATACCTACCTGAAAACAACAAAGAATTTGGGTCACATCAGTTTATGTTTCATAAAACATTGCTGACAAAGATTCATCAGCCAATGAGTAAGCGCATTCTATTTGACAGTGCGCTAAGAGGCACCTCTTTCAGAGGACTGTCAGAGTGATTTCCCTTAGACCGTGGACGAGACACTCAACATGTATTTACTTACACCCTTGAAAACAAGGAATTTATTACACAGGGGATGCAAAATTTAACTGAATGCACTTACAATAGGTGAAAAGTACTATATACAACATATATATAAGGCAAAGTTCTCAAAGGTATCATAAACTCCAAACCTAATTGGTGGACTGTTAAGCAAGGAACTTATCTCACTCTGAATCAGTTGGCCCGCACTACCTTATGTGTGTTGCAACTCCTGCACAGCTGTTGTGTAAGGAGTAGGGTGAAACATGAAGGCCTTGGCAAGCTGTCTTGGTTTATTACACAGTTTATCCAATAATAGTTGATACTTGTAAGTTTCAGTCAGGTGAGGATGAACATCAACTTGTGTCTCAAGTGCCAGCTTCAGTAAGATAAAGTCTCGTTCCTTACCACTCTTGAATTCTGGTAGAGTAGGTTTAGGAATTCCATACACAGATGAAATCAGCATTGCATTCATGGGCAATTCAACACTGGGAACATCTGAAGCAAGTGTGGGCTGAGATACAATAGCAGGTGATAGATTGACATGGGAATCCTTATTCTGTCCCGGTGCAAACACATCAGCAGTTGGACGGAGAGTGTGATTATGGTCTACATATGAATGTTCAATTTCATGCTTGACATGTCCATCAGTAGTTGGTTCACCTTGGTCAGTTAACTGCGCAGGGTATGTTACCTCAGTGTTACGTTCCCTGGGATAGGATGTCTCACTGACTGCTGGCTCCTTTATCCTATCACCACGGTCAATCATTGATGAAATTAACTTCTTTATACCTATTCTCAGCTTCTCTTAAGTTTCTTTCTATAGCAACCTGTGTCATCCTACTTGCCTTCTCTTTCTTGATACCCTTCTCCAATCTCTCTAACTCATGTCTAGTTTCAGACGCTTCATCCTCCATATGCTTAATGTGAACAGCTATATCTCTATCTTCTTCTAACTGCTTCTTAAGTTCATCAAGTTCATGTTTACGTTTTACTGTCTCAAGTTCAGCAGTTTGCTTATCACTTAGTCTTGACAGACGAACTAGTAGAACGTGCACTTCCCACACTTATTTCTGATTGTGTGGTCATTATTTCATCAAATTCATGATTCATGTCAACTACATAATCTGACCAATAGGCAGGTGGTCCTCTGTGCCTGGAGGAAAACCGTGAGCGCGACCGTGTTTCACCATGTATATCATTGTCATCACTGCCCAAGTTCATAATTAGGCACAATACTTATATATCCAACTCGCACTTTATGAAAACAGTACACCAGCACTTTTAAACTTCAGATAAACAGCAGACAGGCCTATACTAGCAGCTTTACACAGTTCTTTAACTGATATTTTCATATTTAAATCATCAAATATTCACAGTCCATTATATCTATAGCTGTTTGTTAGACTCAAATTATCTCCACACTTAAACTGAAAATCAGTGGCAGAACATGAGTTAGATCTGTAATGCCTGATCTTGTTTTTGCTTGGATTAATTAATAATCTCCATTTATGACACCACTCTCACAAAACATTTAACGTTTTCTGTAGCGAGTCTTCATTTGGTGCAATTAAGGTGATATCATCTGCATATACATATAGTAGTAGTGATAACATTGTGTCTTCTATTTGTACACCACACTATAGTGATTAACCTGCTCAGCAAAGTCATTGATATAAATAGAAAACAAAGCAGGAGATAATTTACAGCCTTGTTTTACACCTAAAGACACTGGGAATGAGGCTTTATAGTGATTATTGACATTAACATGACACTGTACATCCTCGTATAGATAATGGATACCATTGAATATTTTCCCATTTATTCCTATTTTTAGCTATTTGTACCACAAGCAGTTCCTATTAATTGTATCAAATGCCTTCTACAGGTCAACAAAGCATACAAATGTATCAAGCTTCTTCAGTTTCCTGTTATTGATCAGATTACAAAGACTGTATTAATGTTCAAAACAATTTCTTTGGGGACGGAATCCATTTTGCTTATCTGCTAGATGATTAGTTTCCTCTAGCCATCTCTGTGGTCTCTGATTAAGTATATTGCTATATACGTTGTTGGAATAGATGTAATAGCAATGCCCCGGTAACTTAGTGGGTCATACAAGTCAGCACCAGACTTAGGTATAGGGTTAATTAGTCAATACCATATAGATGGTGTAACTGAATGTTCAAAACAGTATGCTATTATCTTGTGTAGGAGTCTGACACAGTGGGGGTTCTTGATCACTTCAGCTGGTATATCATCCAATCCCATAGCCTTTCCATTCTTCAGTGAAGAAACAGATTTTTCAATTTCTTCATAGGTAATGGGTTTATTAAAATCAACATCGTTCATATCTACATTATGCATGTGGTACATGGATGATTCTGTGGAGATGTTATTATAAAATTCTTCATGGAAATGTCCTTTTACATCATTATTGAGGTGATTATTATACACATCAAACCACTTCTTAAGTACAGAATTATGGTCACTAACTTCATCATTATTTTCATCATAAACTTCCATAGGAATGTAAGATTTCCTTTCTTGTGAAATTCCCAATTTACTTATTTTCTTCTATGAAGTTCCTCTTGTTGTAGTTGATAATGTCTTTTGGCCTTCCTCAACAACTTGTCAAATTGTTTCCTCCTGTCTTGGTAGTGCTGTTTATATATATGTCTGTCATTCTTGTTGCCACTACATGACAACTATTTCTTTTCTGACATACACACTTCAGTCCAGCAATCTTGAAGCCCTGAGCTCCAGTAAGGCTTGTATTGAGATTTATTTAATGGTTGTTGATTCTTATTATTTATCTTCTTTAGTTTGTCTCTCATCTCACCACTCTCAAGGTCAAAACAGTTGCACTATCTATATCTGCTTGTGTGTTCAGGGATTCTTCAATCTTCTCAATTGTGTGTTGAATCTTCTGAGAGATATCATCATTATTAAGGAAATTCTGTGGGAGATTTTTTACTGCATACCTCTGTCTATTGATAGATATTGGTTTGGCCTCCTGTTAAGATGTCTTGTTATAATTAAGCTGGAACATTATCAGCTGATATCACTGTAGCTTCTAATATTGAATGATCAGGTGCTTTTACATTTCCCTCCATATTCAACATATTAGTGACATCAGACATAGATAATTCTTAAAGTCGTTAACTTGGTGAAACTGCTCATGTGGTACAAAAACTGCGCTGCCTTTACACGAGACTGATGTAAACTGATTTTCATCAACTCTGCCATTAAGCATACACATATTTCCATCTACAAGGAAGTCTATCATAGTCTCACCATGAGAGTTTGACACAAAGTCTATAACCTCGTGATCAGGGATTACATCTACATTTTCTACATAGTTAGAGGAATCGGAACATTCATCATTCTGGTATGTGTATACATCTTCGAGTAAAAAATACATCGGGATCAATATATCTAGTTGAACCCTTGGGGAGTAGGTGAGATACACAAACAAAGAGACAATCTGAAGAAAGCTTATTTGTTACAGCACACCACATGACCCCCTTTTAGCCCTAGCATGTAGTAATTTTCTATTATGCCCATACCATGTAACTCCTGGAGTATTAAGCACGTCATTATTCCTTAAAAAGGTTTCACACAAAGCTAAAAATATCGAAGTTAAAATCAGTCACAACATTAGTTCTAAACTAGTTATTGTCACAGAATAGGTGAGTGGGTTGGGGAATTCCAGGATTAGATCTTATCGTTCATGCCTTGCGGTAGGATGGTTTTGAGATCGAAGATCCATTTAAGTTCAATGGACCGGCGCTTGGCCGTGCTCTGAGCTGACTCAGGGTCTGTTTTGAGCTGTTGTATGATTTGATAGTGTAGGTCTCTGGTTGAGTGTCCTACGGAATTGAAGTGTTTGCGACGGGTTTGTCCCTTTGGTGGTTTATATCTGCAAAATGTTCTTTGAGTCTAATACAGAAGTGTTGTTTGGTCTCACCTACATATTGTTTGCCACATTTGGTGCAGTTAAGCAGGTAGATTATGTTTCTGCTTTTGCAAGTGAAATGCGGATGGCATTTATATTTTTTTCCTGTTGTGTGGCTATTGAAGGTGTTGACCCATTTCATATTTGTGCAGATTTTGCAAGCCTGTTTGTGACAGCTATGATCTAAATTGGGCATCGTTCGGCCACTGATTTGTGGTTTGACTGGAGGATAGGTGATTGCTGCTCTCATGAGGATGTCTCTGAGAGTGCGGTTTTTCCTGTATGCAGTGATGTGTGGGACTCGGAAGGTGTCTTTGCAAGTGTCTGATCCTAGGAGTAGGTGCCAGGATTTTTTAATGATGGAGCTAACCTTGAGTGCAGTGGGGTTGTAATCTGTGATAAAGATCACTGGTTTAGTGTCTTTGGAGGGTGTCTGTTTTTGTGTTAAGAGGGATGTTCTCTCTTTGGCGTTGGCTTTTGTTTCATTGTCCAAGAGAATTTTCTTTGGATAGCCTCTGTTGAGGTAATACTTAAATAGATTGTTGCTGTGGAACTCATATTGTGATTGCGAGCTGCATATCTTTTTGAGTCGGAGGAATTGACTGTATGGTCCCTTGACTTTGATGTATCGTGGGTGGCAGGAGGTGTATAGCAGATAGGAGTGTGTATCTGTGGGTTTGCAATATAGGTCAAAATCCAATTGATTTGTTTCTTGATTGAATATGACCCATGTGACTAGGAAAGCTACTTTTTCTCTAGAGAATTCGGCAGTGAATTTAATTGTGGGATGTGATTGGTTCATTTCTTTGATGAAAGATTCTAACCTAGTGTAGCCCAGAGTCCAAATGAGGAAGATATCGTCTATGAATCTGACGTAGAGGTTGGGGCTATCAGTGGTTTTATTGAGAAGTTTTTCTTCTAATTTTCCCATGAAAATGTTTGCGTATGATGGGGCTAATTTGTTACCCATAGCTGTGCCTCTGGTTTGTACAAAATGTTCATTGTTGAAAACAAAATTGTTTTTGTATAGAACACGTCTAAGTAAAGAGAGTAAGCTAGTGGGGCTGATGGACCAGTCAGGTTTGTGGCGTCTAATGGCCTGAGCTACTGCACGGAGGCCTTCCGTGTTGGGTATGTTAGCGTAGAGGGATGTGACGTCCATGGTGACCAGAATGAATCTACATTGGGACCACATCCAGTCCCAATAAATATACATTCAACAAACCCAATGCATTTTGGCTGACTACGACCACTGTGATATTAACACATACAAAACACAACAATAAATTTCGAAACTAGAATTTATTGAAGTGATCGTAAAATCATGACAATCGATAACCCATCTGTACTCATGACGCCACCATCGGTCCACCGGTCCACCGGCACACCGACCTATCGGTCCACCGGTCTTGACTATACCACTCACGATCCACCGATGGCAATTAGCTCCACCGGTCCACCGGTCCACCGGCACACCCCTGCCGGTAGACTACCCCGGTACTGCATCTGGAACACAAAATGTATATAAGGAGCCCCCCCACCCCATATACAACAGTCTGATGAGAGCATACCCGCTCGAAACTAGTCACATAGATTGCTCTTGGGTTTTAGCCCCAAACCTTTTATTAGTTATTGTCACAGTTCTAAACTAGTTATTGTCACAGTTCTGAGTGGCCCAGCCTCCCACATTCCAAAAGCCAAGCCTCACCTCCTACTGATGTTTCCTACTTCCCGAGGATGTTGAATTAATTTGCTTCTTAGTAAGATGTTCTTTTTGTGTCACCATTAAGTCATTCCTTGCCTAGTTCTCAGAGAAGAGTTCTCATGTTATTTGGGGGCGGTCGGGTAGCCTAGTGGTTAAAGCATTTGCTCGTCATGCCGAAGACTCAGGTTCGATTCCCGACATGGGTACAATGTGTGAAGCCCATTTCTGGTGTCCCCCGCCATTATATTGCTGGAATATTGCTAAAAGCGTCGTTAAACCATACTCACTCTCTCACTCACTCACTGTGTGTGTTATTTCTGTACATTCTTGTTTCAAACGGAATGTGGTTTTCGTTGTACACCTTCATATAACGATCATTGTTTTTCAGTTCCTTCTTTACAATAATAACATCTTTCTTGGCGTCGGTAGTCTCTGGACAGGCTACTATAACACCTGGATGCTCGGTCTTCGATTGTTTTCTATCCACCTCTGTTATCTGGATGTCCCTCATTTTCAGCCCTTCCTTGAGCAGCTCTTTCACTGATTCTTCTATCATCTTTGGGTTGTCTTTCTCACCTCCTCTTTCAGGTAAGCTTTGGTAGTGACTATTCTTTCATGTTTGTCTTCCACTTTTGATGACTGCACAGCCTCTGAATATGACCTTTGAACCATTTCAATCTTTTCTTCAAACTCATTCAACTTCATATGTAGTTCTTCTCTCACTGCAGACATTTTACCTGCGCTGAATTGAGTTTTGCTATTCTTTCGGCCATGTTTGTATCAAAATTCTTTTTCAGATTGTCTTTTCTAGTATGCAGGCTCGATTTAACATCACGAAATTCTGATAGCAGACATTGAAACATGTCAGTTACTTTACACATCTTTAAACAAACCCGAGATCTATCTTCAATTTTCCCGCCATCACAACATTCGGATTTGTTAACCAAAGTTTACCAAAGTCATTTGTTTACTTTCTGAATCGCCTTTTGCTTCCTTCTGTACTTGTTCACATTTGTTTTTATCTCCTTCTGAATAGCTTCTTTTTCTGTGAACATTACTATCAACGGTGTAAAGAAACTGGTAGGTACATGACCACAAATGTAGGATTGAATTACTAACTTTAGGAGCAAGTACACACTTTACATTTATAAGGACCATGAATATTGGTCCAACTAGTATCTATAAAGACCATGAATACTGGTCCAACTAGTATCTATAAAGACCATGAATACTGGTCCAACTAATATCTATAAAGACCATGAATACTGGTCCAACTAGTATCTATAAAGACCATGAATATTGGTCTAACCAGTATCTATAAAGACCACGAATATTGGTCCAACTAGTATCTATAAAGACCACGAATATTGGTCTAACTAGTATCTATAAAGACCACAAATATTGGTCCAACTAGTATCTTAAAAGACCACGAATATCGGTCCAACTAGTATCTATAAAGGCCACGAATATTGGTCCAACTAAGTATCTATGAAGACCACAACTATTGGTCTAACCAGTATCTATAAAGACCACGAATATTGGTCCAACTAGTATCTATAAAGACCATGAATACTGGTCCAACTAGTATCTATAAAGACCATGAATATTGGTCCAACTAGTATCTATAAAGACCATGAATACTGGTCCAACTAGTATCTATAGAGACCATGAATATTGGTCCAACTAGTATCTATAAAGACCACGAATATTGGTCCAATTAGTATCTATAAAGACCACGAATATTGGTCCAACTAGTATCTATAAAGACCAAGAATATTGGTCCAACTAGTATCTATAAAGGCCACGAATATTGGTCCAAACAGTATCTATATAGGCCACGAATATTGGTCCGACTAGTATCTATAAATACCATGAATATTGGTCCAACTAGTATCTATAAAGACCATGAATATTGGTCCAACTAGTATCTATAAAGACCATGAATATTGGTCCAACTAGTATCTATAAAGACCATGAATATTGGTCCAACTAGTATCTATAAAGACCATGAATATTGGTCCAACTAGTATCTATAAAGACCACAAATATTGGTCCAACTAGTATCTTAAAAGACCACGAATATTGGTCCAACTAGTCTCTATAAAGACCATGAATATTGGTCCAACTAGTATCTATAAAGGCCATGAATATTGGTCCAACTAGTATCTATAAAGACCATGAATATTGGTCCAACTAGTATCTATATAGACCATGCATATTGGTCCAACTAGTACCTATAAAGACCATGAATATTGGTCCAACTAGTATCTATATAGGCCATGAATATTGGTCCAACTAGTATCTATAAAGACCATGAATATTGGTCCAACTAGTATCTATAAAGACCATGAATATTGGTCCAACTAGTATCTATAAAGACCACGAATATTGGTCTATGACCACGAAGGGAAGGTGTGTATTGCTCGAATGAACAAAATGCCTACACTGACGATTGCAATGCTTCATGTGTCAGAATCCATTTTCTGAGCTTGCAAAGAATGCCACGGTCTGATTTCCGCAGAGCATGTGGCATTTATATTTGTTCATGTTACATGAATTGAAACAATGTTTTGTTTTATTTTTCTTTATCTCTCCTCAACACAGTCAGTTTCTCAGTTGCAATATACATATCAGTCAGCATACTTTGAAATAAGAGATTTACCCATATTATTCTGCTTCTTGTAAAATGTGTCCCACTTTAAGTGTTATCATTCATTGATCCATCATTTCTTACAGAATTCTGATACAGATATTTGTCCCCACAAACAACAAATCATACTGACTGCCCCACAAGATGTGTATAATACATAAATAGATGTAAATCATAGTTTTATCTTCTTGTTTTAGTAACACAATATCTATTTATATGTTGACAAGTTATTTCCCATACAAAGCCATACACTATCCTGCTGTAGCTGTGTATCCTGAATTTCATTCAACACTTCTTCAAGCCATCTTTAGTATTAAGTCTATTTATTAGATATTATTATTATATAGAAAATATGATTTTAGAAAGTTTATCATCACATTTTCTGCAAATTAAACACCACAATCATTCCATGTAGATAAATGCATTTATTTATGTTTTTGTTTTTGCATATAACAGATTATACTTACATATGCTACAGTCAGTGTCTATAATCAGGCCCAATTTGTATGGTGACTGATTCACTCTGCATAATTTAATCTCCTCATTTTAATTTGGATCTATTTTGATCTTAAGAAGATCTAAGTAACTTATGTAAGTAATTAAATATGTTCCCACAGTGAACTGAGTGGTTCTTCAAACATGAAAGTATACTAGAGTCCTTTATATGTTACTTATCTGTATTGACATAGTATGCAGTTCAGTTACAGATAATGACTGCTAAAAAGTCCTTCATGTGTAATCTAATACTAGCACACATGTACAAGTATACCAAGACATCAAATAAACTGATAACAGTCATTGTGCAATGCAGATACCTGTTGGTGTAAAGGGAACAAAGAATAACATTAATAATAAGTTTAAGTGGGAATTTGGGACATCAGTTTAGAATAAAGAATCATTGAAAGCCAGGCCTAATGAAATTATGAATGAGCTCTATCCCTATTACACTCATCTGATGATTGTCAAAGCAATCAGTGCAGACACTGCAATGTTAATACAATCAACATCATAGAATTTGAAAAGTAGTATGAATATATTGTTTTGATTTATAAAAAATGTATATGGTAAAAGTACTCTTGGATATGTATTTAAACTAATATATAGGGTTTTCTGTGTCTGAAAAAAATATAATTTTCTAAGTTTTAAAATTTACTAAAGGCCATAATAACATATACCTTTCATTTATCATTTTTAAATATAATTATGGTAGTATTTGGTAACAAGCAGCCACCATTCATACATAAAATCCTTTTATATAACATGCACCAATTAACCCTTTAAAAATCAAAATTGATTTCAGTGATTTCCATTCTTTTATATTGAACATTGTATTATGATGTCTAGTTGATGACATAATTTGTCAGTGCCCATTTCTCTTACAATTTCTTGAAAACATTTCTCACTTCTCTCAGTTATATACATGATACATACTTACATGTGTTGCTGTCAAAATGCACAATATTTAGGCTACTGGCAACTTAACGTTGCATAAGACCTTCACATTTCATGTACCGCTTCGCCTAACCACTGTACTGAAATACGTGATTGTAGCCTGCTAAGCAATACTTCAACATAGATATGGGTATGTATACAAAATCTACTTAATTTTTAAAAGTGTGATATTCATAAATCAAGGCCATCACTTTCAGTACTGATTGCAAAATGTCAACAAAGCAACCTCGAATGAACAGTCAGCTGATCTCATCACCTCGCTTTGAACGGCTGTCTAGTGGTTAACTATACAGTATAAGCAGGCGTAGTCATCCCTGATGTATCACTGAATCGCGGAACATCTATTCACAGACATGACAACAGATAGATCATTGTTTGGGCTAAAAGGTATACTGCCCATACACCAGTGTGACCATTGCTGATAGAGGTGAAGGCTATACTGGTTAACTGTCTATACGTGTGATTGTAACTTGTACTGCTCGTATCTCGCATACCACATCCACTGTTTAGTCCGGGTCAGGGCACCTATCGGGTTAGTGAAGGGAAGATAATTGAAAAAGATCGCCCATTAGGATCCAACTTCCAACCTCGTCAATTTAACATTAATTGTTAAACAAACATTTACCTTGTTAGTAAGTTTTTAGGTGTCCTCCCATTAGTTAGACGTCCCAATAGTTAGACAGCTTATAACAACACTTTAAACGGCTGAGTGCACACTAATCCTCATGCTTGTTACCTCAGACTTTAAAATGGAATAGTCCAGATAAGATCTGACAAAAAAGGAAAGCAGCTTTAAATAGATACTTTAATATTATACTTAACATTTAATGACACTTTACAAGCAAGTGTGCTAGGTGACAGAGGTCTGTTGAGTCTTCAGTTGTCGAAAAAGCCGGCCATAGGTTGTTGTTTGGCGATCTGGCAAAAGGGCGAACACTAGAGGGAAGGTGTTGGGACCAACTCTGGCATGAATGATGTATACTTGATCCCATAAACCTGGACATGCTGTGAAGGTACCATCCATGTAAATGGTGTCAGCTTTCTGGAGGGCTTGTATCTGTTCTGCAGTGGAGAAAGCCAGGATCTTGTCATCGTCGCCGTCGCTGAACAGTTGAAAGGGACGTTCATCTGTTGTCTCTGACCATTTGTCTTCAATGTCTACTGCTGACCGCGACCTGGGTAACACTGGAATGTAACGCCTGAACAAGAGCAAAGGAACAGTTACACATATGTTACATGAAATATTGATAATGATTTCATTAACTTGAAATGTTTAAGAGAGAAACAAGTTATGTGGGACCTAAAAAAAAGAAGTAAATTCTAACCAAGTCAAAAATACGGGATGATATTTACCTGTAAAGTGCACTTTTCACGCTCTGAAATGATGGCATCGCTGGCATGTTGGCTTCATCTACTTGAGTGACTTGCTCCTCGTACAATGCCCGCATCGGTGTGGTTTCTTCTCGCGGTCTTTTGCGAAGATTGCTGACAAAGTTCACTCTGGTTTCATCTTCAGGCGGATGGTTATGGTCCGACTGATTGCAAAGAAAGTCACGGACAGTCGTACATTTCCCATTGCATGTCTTGACGACACATCTCCAATGTGTGCAGGTTTGCCTCTCGCGGTTTCTGTTGTAAATATATCCATCTAATATCAACTGCTCACTTCCACGCCGAGAGGTGATGTACTCTACTTTCCTTGAACCAGCCATATCGATACTGATAATGATACGTACCCCAAGATCATTTTTATTTGTTTGATGAGTAGATAATCTAAACTCAACTCCTTCAACTGATCATACAGTAAGACAATTAAGTTTCTCCATAGTTTACATAGTTAATCTCATGCCTATTGAACCTGTGCTGAGAGTAAGGTCATTTAGGTTAATTAAACGAAATTGTAACATATATAATCCCTAAACTGTGAGTCCCCTATCCCTACCCAGTACTTTAATCTAATTAGGACTGATCCATTACACCTATATTCCCTCTTTGCCTAAATAAACATGTCTAACAATTGGGACGTCTAACTAATGGGACGTCTAACTGGGATATAACCAGTTTTTACCCTTTCCTATGTTGCAACAGTGAGTGATTAATGAGATCAGCACAGTGAACTTTTGTAAATTGTTTTGAACATCAGCGTGCCGCGTGTTGTCATTGGAATAACTACATGGTGAATGTGTGTGTGTTGAGGCTTAATCCAGAGGGTGAATTTTGAAGTACCCTTTAAATCACATAAAAATTACTTTAAAAACATGTGGGAAGTGTAATTCGACTGTTGTACATGTATGTCTAAAAACAGTTTCTATCTGAATAATCATAAAAATGTAACCATATATACTGTGGTAAATATTTGTATCTGTTGTCACACACTTATCACATTGTATCTAATAAATCCTGTGTGTTGTATCACTTCCATCCCGTTTCTCTACATTCTTTTGGTAAAACTGACATTCCCCGGATTTTAATCATTGCCTTCTTTTTTGTCAACAAATATTCATTTGATTGGCTAAGCAACTTGCATGCTGACGCTCCATTGTTTGATAAGGTGTGTTGAAATTAGCACGAAATTGGCACCTCTGTAGAGTTATATTGTAACATTGGTTTTTAATATCCAACCCACATGTTATTTAATTGTGTGTAACTGGCTTATTTGTCGAGCAAATTGAGTGTAGTGGCTTTTGTTCAGAAAAAGGCTGAATGTCCTGTTGCCCAATTGTTTGTTAATAAGCATTGATCGGAGTAAACAAGCAGGTAGGAATTATTTTGTGCATGTATATCTCACCCTATTTGTATTAATAATAATAATAATAATAATAATAATAATAATAATAACAATAATAATAACAATAATAATAATAATTGATGTGTAAAGCGCCTAATATCCATCGACAGTTGCTCACTGGCGCTGTGACAAGGTTAAAATGTAATGTCTATGTACATATGCCAACAATCAGGAGATCTATTGAAAAGCTGAGGTGAAGAAGTGGGTTTTGAGGAGAGACTTAAACGTTTCCTTAGACGCAGAGTTTCTCAGATTCAAAGGCAAAGAGTTCCATAACTGTGGACTGCAAAAGGAAAAGGCACAGTCTGACATAGCAGAAGTAGACAGAGGCTGATACAGTAGAGTTCCACCAGAGGATTGGAGAGCACGCTCTGGAGAGTACAGGGATATAAGATCTTTGAGATAGTCTGGATAGTCGCTGTTGTTGAGGCAGTCGTGAGTGATGATACATATCTTATAGTTTATACGAAAGGAGACTGGAAGCCAATGTCGTGCTTTGAGGACAGGACTGATGTAATTGGATCTTGGAACTTTAGAGATGCATCTAGCTGCAGAGTTCTGAATGCGTTGTAGCTTTGATATGGCTTTCATGGGAAGATTAGCATACAATGCATTGAAGTAATCCAGCTGTCGCGAACCAAGGATTAAAAACTCAGTCTTCTCTTCATTGAGTTCGAGATAATTGAAGCTCATCCAGGATCGTATGTCATCAATACAGCGCTCAAGGGCGGTGAGGTTCAGAGACAGTTCGGAAGTTTTAAAGGAAATGTAGATCTGGTTATCGTCCGCATAGAGGTGGAAGTTAAGAGCATGTTTCTGGATGATATCTCCAATTGGCAGGATGTAAATTGTGAATAGCAGAGGTCCAAGGACTGAACCTTGTGGTACACCATAGTGACTTTTGCATGTTGTAGAATGACGATCATGGATCTTAACAGACATGGTCCGGTCAGACAGGTAGGACTGGATCCACTTGAGAGCTGTTCCCCGAATGCCAAGTCGTATTCTGATGGTCCCAGCAGTCGCAGCCATCAAAGTAGTTAACAATAACGTCCGGGCTACATAAACTTTTGCAAAAGATCAATCTTACTTGACGAAAAAACACACAAATATGTTTCTAATAACCTCATGCATTTATGCACATACATCTTCAAGTGTTCATACACATACATGCATTGTGTCCTGGTCCTCGTCCTCGTGTCAGGTGATAGTTGAACTATCACCTGACCTCAGTCCTTAATTGGAATAATGCGTGTGTCTGATAAATATTGCTTGTTGACTCTACTATGATATGTTATATTTGGTCATTGTACTTAATAAATAAAATTCAACTCTCTTATTCTTCTTTATTTTATTTTACACAGGCAGGTCTGCTTTGTTTCTCCAGGGGTCAGCTTATTCCCCCTCCAATCACAGGGGCATAGGATAACACTGGATACCAAACAAACTGTACCATAACTTTATTATTAAATATGCCCAATTTAGTTTAAATGGTTAAATATATGACTGACAATAATGGGTGACATTGATTAGACTTAATATTATTTATTTCATTTCAATGAAACACCTAAATGTTGATAAGAGACCATATTTTTGTACTACATACCCAAATCACCATGTCATTATTAATAATTGTATTGTGTTTCTGGAGCGGCATTCAAATTAGCCTGCGGCTTGTTTGCCAATCTAGTTTAAAAATTATTAGGATAAATATGCTTTAAACAAACTATTGTGATATAAGTGATAATAATTTCTGGACGAGTGATCCCTGCTTGCCTTATTCATTTATAAATTTAACGCTTTTTGTAAACTAGAATGTTTCAGATGTATATTTCTCTGGAATCCTGTGTTATAACATTATGTTTGATTTCTCACTTAAAATAATTTAAGGCTATCTTAAATGCAATGTATTAAACCATTCAGTCACTAATTTCTTGTAAATGATCAAATTCATTAGGTACTATGATTTATTTAAGAACGAATTGTAATTAATTTACTTAGACCAAGTACTCATGCCTCAATCCTCCCACGGTCGGACAGCATAACTAATTATCTTTTGACATGTTCAGTCATGCCAAATACCATGAACAGCACAAGACCTGGTAGATATTTTGTTGAATGTTATTTCGAGAATACACCAATTGCATGACACCATCCCTGAGCACCAACCAAAATGCGTTTCCCTTGTGACAGGTGTTAATTAGAAAATGTATTGCCACCACAATAGCCCCATTATGTCCCAGCAACAGTTCAATTCTATGGCATGTAACAAGCCTTGATTTGTCAGTCCATGCATCTGTAACTGTATACTGTTAAACAGGACTCCATTACATTTGCTGTGCCAACAAATGCTTTTAACTTTCCCTTTTAATGTTTTTAGATTCTCATAGGCCTGTTTGCCGGGTTCTTGTAATTTTTATGTACCATCTTATTTACAAATTAATTCATAACCCTCCAAATATAGTTGTCATAATGAACATGGTATTAAATATTATTGTCACATACAGAAGCATACTGACCGGTACATAATCATTAGGGATATTTTCAATGAAGTTATTGATAAGAAATAACAATCAACAACATTCTGTATGAATCAAGGAAACCCTTACTAATGTTAGAAACTGAATGAAGTAGTGGTAAAATCCTTCCCCATACATAAAGAAACTTTGTACAGGCAGCCTAAACGGCTTTGAAACTTTGAAATATTTATCCATTGTTATGGAAAAGACAATACAGTCAAGCAGTACATGCTTGACTGTGATTCTCTCATCACAAGGTATACAAAACGGAGGATCCTCACCTTTTAAGAGATATTCGTGTGTGTATCTTGAATGGCCAATACCACATCATCGTAAAATGACCTCTTCAAATCTGGACTGACAACCCAAGTAGGTGTAACCGATAGCTGGCTTAATTTGATGTAAGAAGAGACATTTTTCAGTGCCTGAAGACAAGATAAAGAATCAGAATAGATGATAAAATGTCTTTGAATGTATACCAAGGCTGTAAGGATAGCATTGGCCTCAGCAGTGAAAATAGAGCTATTGTTTGGTATTCTAGATGATAAATGTTTTGATCCAACGACAGTGGCACTTGCTACTTTGCCACCGTCAATGGATCCATCAGTAAAGATTGAACGGTGAGTGTCATATTCATTTCTTAGTTGAACATATTCCTGTTGATAGATTAGTTGATTTGTGTCAGATTTAGTAAGAAGGGTTTGGGAGACGTCAATTTCGGGCCTCATCAGCTGCCAGGGAGGAGTAGACATGAGCCGATATGGAGAGACAATATCTAGATTTATACTTGCAACAAAAATATGTGATTTCATCCGAAATTCCAAGTGGAACAAGCTTTGGTTTTCTCTGAAACATTTCTTCATATAAGGAAGAAAAAACGGGAGTCATAGGCAGGATTGGAGTGAAATTTAGTGAGATATTGAAGAGACAATTTATTACAGCGTTCTTTCAAAGAAGGTTCATCAGCCTCGCAAAAGAGGCTGTCAACAGGAGAAGTTCTAAAAGTACCAAGGCATAGTCTAAGTCCTTGATGGTGGATTGAATCTAGTTGTTTTTATTTACTCTTGCAAGCTCCAGCATACACAATAGGGCCATAGTCCAATTTGGAGCAGATTAATGATCTATATAAGTAAAGGAGGGTTGTTTGATCCCCTCTCCACTTTGAATTTGAGATGACTTTCAGGGTTATGTTATGTGTGGCCAAAAAGTCATATGGTGGTCGAAAATTAATCCCAAACATTTGGCTTCCATTACAACCTTAATTGGAGTGTTTATATTTCCGACAGAAATGTATATAATTGGTCTTGGTATGTGAAAACTCAAGACACAACAGTAATTGGCGCTCAATAGTATGCAAACTTTTACCACGACATGAGATATTAAAATCATCCACAAACAATGACCCATCGATTGCGTCATTTAATACTTTTGATAAACTATTTATTTTTATACTGAACAACGTAACAAAATACTGCCCTGTGGAACCCCCTGATCCTGATTATAATGATCAGACAGGGTTGATCCGACACGAACTTGAAAATGTCTGTCGGCAAACGGCCTCTCAAACCAAAGTCATCTAAATCTTTTAAAATACCATGTTTCCATATTGTATCACAAGCTTTTGTAAGATCGAAAAATATCGATACAGCATGCAGGTCATTTACAATGGAATTTTTAATGAAGGATTCTAAATGAACCAGATGGTCAATAGTACTCCGATTTTTGCGGAAACCACATTGAATATTGGTAATAAGATTATTGGTTTCTAAAACCCATACTAGTCTATTATTGACCATAGTTAGATGGTTGGTATGATCCCAACCAGGTTTTGGTATGGGGATAACAATGGCATTGTGCCACAAGAAGGGAAGTGTCCTGTGGTCCAAATATCATCAAAAATATTAAGAATCGTCGCTAGACATGAATTGTTTGAGGAGCTGACAGTGGGTATTATCAGCTCTTGTTGTGGTATCATGGGCTTGCGCCAGGGCAGTATTGAGCCCATGTAGTGAAAAAACTTCACTGTAGACTTCACCATTATCAGAATTAAAGTTAATAGTTTTCTTTTCTTGTTGATTTTTATGCTTCCAAAATTGGGGACCATAATTGGATGATGAAGAATGTTGAGCTAAAGTTTCACCCAATTTATTTGCAATGTCAACTTTATCTGTTAGTATACCATGATCATTTTTAAGATGATGAACACCAGAATTCTTCCAAGACTGTCGCCGATTTTGCTTAAATGTAGGTTGAGTCTTGGCACAACTTATTTAAATTATGGACTGTAGGATGGCGGGAACAATATTTTTCAGCCTTTTTTCTACACTTCCTAGCCTGTTTGCAATCCTCAGACCTCAGTAAACCATGGTTTACGAATATGTGGCTTAGCAGAGGACTTAGGAACAGTCATATCAGCAATATTATTCAGTTTGTCTGTGAACAACTGAATAGGGTCAGGGACATTTATAAAAAAAGTCAGATTTCAGTTTGTCAGTACAAAATGTTTGAAATAATGGCCAGTTGGCCTTGGTTAAATTCCACCTTGTGGCAGGTGGATTATCAGTTGGGTTAATAGCTGAAAGTATTGTGGGGAAATGGTCTCTTCCACATAGGTCATCATGGACCGACCATTCAAATTCGTTGTAAATGTTTGAATCTGTAAGTGACAGATCAAGTGCAGAATAAGCTCCTGTAGCGGGATGTAAATATGTGGCAGAGCCATCATTAAAGATACCTAAATCATTATTCAAAATTAAGTCTTCAAGGAGTTTCCCTTTTGCATTGGCACCGGTACTTTACCATAGAGGGTTATGCCCATTCAGATCGCCCATATACAATGCCAGTGACCTTTCGACGTATGGGGACAAGAGTATTTCTAGGTTAGGTATCCATTATGGCAGCAGACGAGAAGGACATACCCCAATCGACAAAGACAAATTAGAACGAGAATGGGGAATATTTCGGCCTTTAATCTTCAACAACTACAGACAGTTGACACATGGACAGCTGCTGAGTAAAGCGCATGCTTCCAAATTGGCCGGTAACTTCCCAAATATTATTAACCTCATGGAGATCGGTCGTGTTTTGCCCGTGTCCAGTGTAGAGTGTGAGAGGGTTTTTTCTAAACAAAACCTCATTAAGACGCGACTGAGATGTAGACTAACGACGGAGACACTGGACAGACTTATGCGTATATCGCTTTGTGGACCAAACTTGTTTGATTTTGACCCAACACCTACGATGCAATGCTGAAAGGATAGACGAAACTGACAGCTTTACTGCGAAACCGTTCCATAGCGAAATTAGTCAAACCAACATCACGATAGGTTGAAATTGTATTATCAGATCTGTGTCATTGCATTGTTAATAAATTGTATGTATATCATGTATATATGTTATGAAAAAGGCACTTGAGTTTATTCATTTATTCATGCATGAACCTTCAACACCTCAGATATGAGGTTGGTGTGGCCAAATGCAAATGTCCCATTGGCCAAAAAATATTTCCGAATCCCTGGTAAGCACGTATATATTTCAGGCAATTCATATAAAATGTGTAAATATTTCAGTCATTTTGACTGAAAAATCTGTCCATTGACTAAAATTTATCAAAAGGGCCTAAAACCATCACAATAGATTATTATGTAGGATTAGAAGCCAAACAATATAGAAATGTACTTTTCATCCTAACATTTTCAGTCTCTTGGTGATGATATTAAACATAAAAATGTTTGGAATAATAATACATATGGGCATATTTTTCAGTCAATTTGTAAAATAACTGAATATTAATGCGTTTAATAAATCCTCTCAGTGAAAATTTTGCAATATTTGACTGTAAAAATATAAACATGATAAAATAAGCAATGCTCAGGAGAAATACTTACTTTGTGTTGCAAGTCAAAATAGTGTAAACGAAAACGCACAGTTACCAAGCAAGGGACTTATCAAAACTTCTTCACCATTACCGATGCTACCCACAAAGATATGTACATTTCCTTATTATTTCCAAAACTGTATTTCATTTTGTTGATCAATGTGACCATATGCCCTTATACTATCAATAAAAGTAACAAATGCGCTTACGAAATTGCAAACTAGTCTAGGTTTCTGCTTTACCATCCGGGTACTCACGGGAAAAACAATAACAAAGGCAACAACCAGTACCGGGGAATTGCTTTAGATCAGTGCCCCTTTAAAAAGATGAAACTTGGCAAAACTGATCATCAAGGTTGAAATTAAAGTGTCAAATGTTCTTTAAGTGAAACACAACACTAGTCTCTGAGAAAATGGCATCACTAGTCAGTATCTCATGTGACCGCCATGTGCATTGACGACTGCCGTGACACGTGGATACATGGAATGGATAAGGCAGTTGATGAAGGCCATAGGCACTTGAGCCCACACTCTGAGGAACGCCTGACATAATTCCCTTGGTCGGACGTCCCACAGGTGCTCAATGGGATTTAAATCGGGACTGAGGGCAGGCCACTGCATGGTTCTGATGCCATTCTGCTTGAGGAAGTCTCTTGTTGCTCTCGCAGTGTGGGCATGGGCGTTAACATGCTGTTATGAGAATCCATTATATATGTATATTTACTTTTCATGAAGAATATATTAAATGTACTTTGTTTTCATGTAATGTATATTCAAACCTTTTTATATATTATGTTGCTTGTGTACAGATTGCCAGTGATCAACACTGACCATTTACACACTTCACTTCACATTGTCTAGATGCAAGCCCTGGTAAGCTCACAGCCAAGTATGTAGGCTGATGTTATGCAATTGTGGCTTGGTTATTGCTCGACAGGTAGACAAAGTGGTCAGTTCCCAGGTCGGATTCAGGTGTTAACTGACATGCCATGTCGGCAAGATTTGAAACTTTAATTGTGTATGCCATGTCGGCAATGTGTGAACTAAGGTGAATTATGGATTACATGAAACATCCACTGGATCTTGTTCGGAAATGATGGGATGTTACAGCCTAAAGTAAGACTGTTTTTATTGGGATTGATACTTGCTTTTGCTGTGTGTGAATAATATGAAGCTTGATTAGACTGCCAGTATTAAATTATTTTTAAATTGTTGTGTGATCTCTCCTTGTTATGTATGGAAACTGTTTAGTGGGTCCACATGTAACAAATTTGGGGCTCGTCCGGGATCGTTCATTTCATTATTTGGAATGCTTGATAAAGGGAGAAAAATAATGAATGTTGTGCAACTAAAACACTTACTTACTTCCAATGCTTTTCCATTCCAAATTCAAATTGTTTATTGATCTTAATTGTTGTAAATAGAGAAAGCACAACAGTTAGTAGCCATGGAGTTCAAAGTGAAGGATTTTGTAGAGACAATTAGTGTAGAAGGTATCCTTGCTTTGAAGAAATCTGAAGTAATACAGGTTAGTGCAGACAGAGAGAGAACTGGGATCTAGGCAATTAGATATTCAGAAATTAGAGCTAGAACTTAAGATAAAGCAGCAGAGTCTAACTGGTGAGAAGGAGGAGGGATTTGATGTGGCAAAATTTGTAAAACTTATACCCCCCTTTCATGAAAACGAGGTAGACAAGTTCTTTTTGCACTTTGAAAAGTTAGCTACTAATTTGAAATGGCCGTTAGAAGCATGGACTACACTTATTCAGAGTGTTCTAACAGGCAAAGCTCAGGAAGTTTATGCAGCTTTATCCATTGAGCAGAGCTCTGATTACAAGGTGGCTAAGAGTGTCATATGAGTGCCTATGAGTTAGTTCCTGAGGCCTATCGTCAAAAGTTTAGAAACTGCAGAAAACATGAAGGGCAGACTTATGTTGAGTTTGCCAGAACCAAGGTTATGATGTTTGATAGATGGTGTTCCTCAAAAGAGATAAACAAAGACTATGAGAAGTTGAAACAACTTATGCTAGTTGAGGAGTTCAAAAGGTGTATTCCATGTGACATTAAAACTTATTTGGATGAATCATTAGAACAAGCAGCTACTCTAGCAGATGACTATGCACTTACACATAAAGCTTCATTGTGAAGTGCAGCTTACCATGGTAGATGAAGGTTTAGTTCTTTCAGTCAGTCAAATGCTACAGGGAGTAATTCTTCATGGTCAAATGACAGAGGTCGTAACTTTACAGGTCGTGGATTTTCTCACTCATCATTTAGAGGCCCTAACAATAACCAGGTGTCAGCTTTTGCAAGTAGTTCTCCTCAGGGAAACAATACATCCATGTTGACAAGAATGATGATTTCAGGACCAGTTTGTTCATATTGTAAGAAGTGCATGTTTGAAACTGAAAAACAAAGATCAGAATGGACAGGTGAAACATGCTCTGACTTTAGTGATATCAAGGCAAATGTCTGGACTTGAGGCTGAAGATGTGCAAGTGAATAACTCAACCTTTAATTCTGAAAAGGGTTATTCACCTTTTATGTCCAGAGGTGGTTACATTAAGGTACCTCTTCATATAGTCCATTTGAAATCAGATTTGGTGACAGGATGTATTACAGTTAGAATCATGTCAACTCTACTAGTGCCAGGTGTATGCAGAGGATAAGGTTGTATTTGATCTTCCTAAAGTTAGTGAGATACCATGCGATATGCAGGAAGAGAGAGAAGAGTTAAATGTATACCTTTGTGTGCTGTTACTAGGCTATGGCTCAACAGAAAGCTAAGTCTGACATTCCTAGAACAGGCGAAATTGATTTATCAGAGACTTTTATCAGTCATCCTGAGGAAATTGAAGATATGGAAATGTCACCTGCTAGTGTCAGAAAAGTGGATGAATCAGATAAAAGGGGCGGATTATTATCTGAAGGGCTTAGATCTGAAGGTGATAAGTACAGTTTTGGGGAAGATTCAAGTGGAGTTATTTCTAAGGAGAAACTTATTGAAGAACAAAAGATGAATCCAGAACTTAGGTTGTTAAGAGACAAGGCTATTTCAGAAAAAGATAGTGATGGGGAGGCAGTATGTTATTATCTGAAAGGAGATATTTTGATGAGGAAGTGGAGAGCACCAGACTCTCCAGCAGATGACGAATGGACAATAGTGCACCAGATGGTCATTCCACCAGTGTTTCGACAGGAAGTTCTTAGTCTAATGCATGATACTCTTCTTGCAGGGCACTTAGGAGTTAACAAGACTTATCAAAAGATCTTAACTCACTTCTATTGGCCAGGAGTTCAGAATGATGTCCGCAATTTCTGTCGAACATGTCACACTTGTCAGATGGTTGGTAAACCAAATAAGAAGATTGCAAAATATCCTTTGCAGCCAATTCCAACAGTTGAAGAACCCTTTAGCAGGGTTATAATAGATTGTGTCGGACCATTCCCTCGCACACGGACAGGAAATGTCTATTTGTTGACAATAATGTGTGCATCAACACGTTTTCCAGAAGCTATTCCACTGAGGAATATTAAGGCTCCTCTCATTATCAAGGCTTTAATTAAGTTCTTCACTCTAGTTGGGCTACCAAAGTCAATCCAATCAGATCAGGGATCTAACTTTATATGTCTGGAATATTTCAGCAGGTTATGTATCAGTTGGGTATCACTCAGTATAGTTGAAGTGCATATCATCCCGAGTCACAAGGTGCTTTAGAGTGGTTCCACCAAACTCTGAAGAACATGCTAAAGGCTTATTGTGAGGACTATCAGAAAGATTGGGATGAAGGGATTCCATACATGTTGTTTGCAGCTAGGGAATCTGTGCAGGAGTCACTGGGCTTCAGTCCTTTTGAGTTGGTATTTGGACGTACAGTTCGGGTACCATTAAAGTCCCCAAAAGAGAAGTGGTTAGATGATGACAGGGAAATCAGTTTGCTAGATTATGTTTCAAACTTTAAAGAGAGATTCATTGAGGCTTATAGCATGGCAAAGCAAAACTTGCAGGTTAGCAAAGAGAAGATGAAAACCTGGTATAATAAAAAGGCAGAACACAGGGAGTTTGCACCAGGTGATAAAGTCCTCATTCTTTTAACAATACCAGTACACCCACTTTGAGCTAGGTACTATGGTCCTTACTTTGTACACAAGAAATTGAGTGACACAGATTATGTCATAGAGACTCCAGATCAGAGAAAGTCCAAAAGAGTTTGTCATATTAATATGATGAAAACTTACTTTGATAGTTGTGCTGAAAGTGTGTCACAGACTGTGAGTGTTAGCACTATAGACACAGTGGAGATAACTGAGGAGGACACATTAACTAGAGACTCTTGTACTAAGAGCAATGGAGAACCTGATGTCTTAAACAATCTGGATGCTAAGTTGTCACATGTGACTAGTGAACAGAAGATAGAACTGGAAGAGTTAATTCATGAGTACTCACATTTATTTCCAGATGTGCCATCTAGGACAGATTGTATTGTTCATGACATAGATGTAGTGGATGCAACTCCTGTCAAGCAGCATGCATATCGTGTGAATCCTATCAAGTTAGCTCAACTTAGAACAGAGATTCAGTATATGTTGGACAATATCATCGAACCCAGCAGCAGTGCTTGGAGTTCACCATGTATTCTTGTACCAAAGGCTGGGGGCAGCATTCGTCTATGTAATAATTAAAAATGTGTTAATGCCCTTTCCAAATCTGACTCTTACCCAATGCCTAGAATAGACGATTGTATTGATAGGATAGGAAATGCTAGGTATGTAAGCAAGTTTGATTTATTGAAGGGATACTGGCAGATCCCCTTAACAGATAGGGCAAAGTAAGTATCAGGTCTAGTCACACCAGAAGGCTTATATCAGTATAATGTGATGCCTGTTGGATTGAAGAATGCCCAAGCTACCTTTCAAAGACTTATCAACACCATTACAGCAAGTATTGACCATTGTGAGGCATACATTGATGACGTCTTTGTGGCTACAGTTGAGTGGGATAATCAGATGAAGACCACGAGAATGTTATTTGACTCTCTAACCCGTGCTAAACTCACGATCAACTTGTCCAAGAGTGAATTTGTGAAGGCCACAGTGGTGTATTTAGGACATGTTGTGGGACAAGGTGAAGTTAAACCTGTCCAGGCCAAAGTAGAAGCTGTGAACATGTTTCCAGAACCTACAACCAGGAAAGAATTGATGAGATTCTTAGGGATGGCTGGATATTATCGCCGGTTCTGTCAGAACTTTTCTCAAGTAGCAGCTCTATTGACCAATCATCTGAAGAAAGACTTCAAATTTATCAGGGAAAAGTCTCAACAACAGGCCTTTGAGAAGATCAAAGTTATTCTGACTAATGCACCAGTGTTGGTTGTGCCAAACTTCAACAAGACCTTCAAGCTCTATGTTGATGCCTGTGACATAGGGGCAGGAGGAGTACTACAGCAAGAAGATGATTTGGGGATAGACCATCACATTTGCTACTTTAGCAAAACATTTGACACTCATCAGAGAAACTACTCAACCATAGAGAAAGAGACTCTGGCCCTGATACTAGCTCTCCAACACTTTGATGTGTACCTTAGTACAACGGTGACACCAATACTTGTGTTCACAATCCCCTTGTGTTTGTGAAGAAACTAAAGAACAAGAATCAGCGACTTACATGAAACAGCTGGATCTTGTTCTGAAATGATGGGTATATTACAGCATAAAGTAAGACTGTTTTTATTGGGATTGATACTTGCTTTTTCTGTTTGTGAATAATATGAGTGAGTGAGTGAGTTTGGTTTTACGCCGCTTTTAGCAATATCCCAGCAATATCAGGGCGGGGTGAATAATATGAAGCTTGATTAGACTGCCAGTATTAAGTTATTTTTAAATTGTTGTGTGATCTCTCCTTGTTATGTATGGAAACTGTTTAGTGGATCCACACGTAACAATGCTGAAACTTGTGGATGCGGCAACGTGCCAAATGAGGTATGGCATGTGGTCTCAAGACTTGATCAATGTGTGGCAGTGGCGTTTGGATGGTATTTTAATGTCTTAATTTGGTTTCTTTGTACATATCTATTTTACAATTATTGGATGTAACATTGTGTTTTATATTTTATGGTTTAAAGTCAAATAAGAATAAAAATAATGTATAAGTCATAAAAAGGTTGTTAAAAATATTGATGGTTGGTGGCAGTATTCTAACGTTTGTGGTTTTAGATTAGATTAGATTGACATTTGGTTTTGTTCACAGCACAGCACACGAGGCAACAACAAGGTGGCAACAGGATTAAACAGGCAATCTAGGGTCATCCAGTGTGAGTCACCACATTTAATTACATGGCTCAATTCCACAAATAGGGCCATTCATTTCTTCATTTCTACATTTCTACATTTCAACATTTCAACATTTCTCCATGTCAACATCTCTGAATCTGAATAAAAACCGATCACAACCCCACAGCCAGTCATGTTTCACCCTTGGCGTCTAATCAGCAGTAACATTTGGAGCCCCCAGTGAGGAGTTATTCAGATAGGATCTTCATCTGATGGTGACCGGAAGTTGATCTGATGGTGACCGGAAGTTGAGTTGTTTACATCCCGTGATCTGCCTTTCAGTGAGATACATGTCTTTGCCTTGTGGCATCTATTTTGCCCGTTTTAATCAGCGTGCTGTGATAATGCCACTTTGCTAAACTCAGTACACCATGAACACTGGATCAGTAGATTGTTTATACAATCATGTGAACATTTTCCAGCATTGAACTTTTAGTGTGTATCAGGGATCCAGTGAACATTACAGATTGACATGGTGTGTCGGACATTTACTGATTCTGTGATATTTTATACTGTCTGACTTTTATCTATTCTTACTTGTATCTGAACACTGTGATAATATTTGTATCTATGGGTTGTGAAACAAAAATGAATTTAGTAGTTGCCCAGATTTACCTCTTATTGCCCATCTTATTTTAAAGATTCTTTTTTCGCCTTTGTTATGTGTGGTATGTGTATGGTTACATTGTGACATGTGTGAATTTGGTCACTGGTATGTAGTCCCTGTGTTGTGTCAGTTCCTTCTTAGTCAGTTACTTAGTTACAGATAGGTACACTTTAATTACACTTTAATTAGTATAACAAAACAAACTTAGTTTTATATTAACTAAATTACCTAAATAGTACTTAGTCAATTCATTTATTTATTTATTCAATCTCAACTAGGTAATAATACAGTTTAGTTTCCAGTCACCCAATATTATATTTGTTGTTGCCCGTTTACTCTTCTTATTTAGACACCCATCACTCAACTAATCCTTTACATTGCCCTTTAGTTGGTACATCTACTGTGGAGATTTAAGTTCGGTTACCTCCCCTGCAGCATTTGTTTTCTTTGTAGATGGCTCTTAGTGGTGTTTGGATAAGTGTACTAGTACTTAGTTTTGTAGTTGGGCAGTTAAGTCTATTAGTCATGGAGGCATTTGCAGGTATCAAGGAGGAGGATCCAGAACAGAAGGAGTAACCAGGGTCTGATATCATGCCAGCCTTAGAGTCAGATGTAGGCGATCTTAGTCTCACTGGACTTAGTGATACTTTGAAGCAGATAGGTGTAGTACCTGTGGTAGATAGCCCTGAGTTTCCTATTTGCAGTCGGTAGGGAAGTTGCCCGTGGTATTCAGGCTGATTATGAAGGTACATGGGGTAACAAAGGTTCTGTGGATACTCAGGCTTTTCAATCAGATGCTAATCCATTAGAGAATAAAGGTCCTCAGTTTACTCCTGTTACTGCAGATCTTAGTAAATCTGTAGTCACCTTAAGTCAGACTCCTAAGTTGTCATCTTTCACTGGTGAAGCTGGTAAGGGGGAGGCTTCTTACGATTTATGGCGCTATGAGGTAGAGTGTCTCTTGGCTGAGAGTGCTTATCCTAAGCATGTCATATTTGAGGTTGTTGACGCTCTCTGAAGGGCAAAGCTGGTAAAGTTGCTTCACTTTTAGGTCCGCAGTCTACCCTTGATTCTGTGTTGGCTAAACTTACAAGTGTTTATGGCAGCTGTGAGGAAAGTGAATCCCTGATGGCAAGATTTTATAGTGCCAAACAGATGTCAGAAGAAGATGCAGACTTGAAGATGTATATGCTAAGGCTAGACAGAGTAGTAAGTCATCACCAAGTGAGACTAACCAAGCCCTCAGGTGTGTTTTCTGGCAAGGTCTTAAATCAGATTTGAAAGATGTATCTGGCCACAAGTAGGATGCTATTGAGGACTTTGATAAATTGCGTGTAGCGATTAGAAGGATTGAATTTGAGTTGAATCAGAGGAAGCCCCTAGAATCTTCAAAGAAGCCAATTCCTTGTAAAATGGCTGCTAAATCTCCTCACAGTGATTACCACGAATTGAAGGGTATGGTTCAACAATTAACGGCAGAGTTCGGTGCCATTAAAAGGCAATTAGCTGACATTCCTACTCTCACTCCTACTCCCACACTCATTTTCTATTTCGTGGCAGATCTAATAATATGTCACCTTGGAACAATAATGGGCGGGGTCAGTTCAGCACTAGAGGTCAAACTACATATGGTCCTTCACACTTGCCTTATCAGGGTGCTGTTCTCCCAGATGGTAGGCAGGATATTGTCTGTTGGAAATGTGGACAGATAGGTCTTTTATGGCGTGGATGTAGGGTTATCATGGACCACAACTGGACTTTAACATGTACGGGCCCATGGAGACACAAGCAAACCAGAAACAACGCCTACCACAACTCCAGAAGGATTGATCGGGAAAGCAAATGAAGCAAGTGTCACAGTGGGAGGTAAAGTATGCACAGCTTTACTTGATACAGGTTTCACAGATGGTGCTCATGTCACAGATATTGCCACTGTCCCGGATGTTGCTGACGTAGCCCACGTCACTGATGTTGCAAGTGTCACAGACGTCATGTCAGAAAATCTTGAAAAATAGACTCAAAGTAGTCCCGAGACATCTGGAGTGAATGACGCAAGGATTCAAGCTCCTGTGCAAGCTATCACGCCAAGTCGGCCCAGAGGATCAGACAGAGTTACACGGAAACCTGCATGGCAAACTAGTGTTGAGTTTGTAATGTCTCAAACAGGTCGACCACCAGACTGGCTGGAGAAAGCAAGAATCCTGGAACATCTGGCAACCAGTGAAACTTTCAACACATTGCCTTCTAAGATATCAGATGTTCTTTTATCCTTTGTCAAAGATAACTGAAAGATGACAGGGACGTCATTTATTGATTGGGGGGTAGTGTGTGGCAGTGGCATTTGAATGGTATTTTAATGTCTTAATTTGGTTTCTTTGTACATATCTATTTTTCAATTGTTGTATGTAACATGGTGTTTTATATTTTATGGTTTAAAAATAATGTATAAGTCATAAAAAGGTTGTTAAAAATATTGATGGTTGGTGGCAGTATTCTAACGTTTGTGGTTTTAAGCGAATGTCAATTAGATTGACATTTGTTTATCTATTAGTTCATATGAATTTCATTCATCTGAATGGTTATGACATCAGAGCTATGTACAGTATAATGCTGGATCAAGAGTATTGTCTCATTCTGGATCCAGGATGAAAGTTGTTTATCACCTGACCCTAATTTTTAGCTTCTCATCGGCTAATTTCAAAACTAAGATAGTCTTCTTTGCACCAATCTAACCACCTCACAAGCACAGCACAGCACACGAGGCAACAACAAGGTGGCAGCAGGATTAAACAGGCAATCTAGGGTCATCCAGTGTGAGTCACCACATTTAATTTCATGGCTCAATTCCACAAATAGGGCCATTCATTTCTTCATTTCTTCATTTCTTCATTTCTTCATTCTTACATTTCAACATTTCTCCATGTCAAGATATCTGAACCGATCACAACCCCATAGCGAGTCATGTTTCACCATTGGTGTCTAATTAGCTGTAACATTTGGACCCCCCAGTGTGGAGTTATTCAGATAGGATCTTCACCTAATGGTGACCGGAAGTTGAGTTGTTTACATTCCGTGATCTGCCTTTCAGGCCATTCATTTCTTCATTTCTACATTTCAACATTTCTCCATGTCAACATCTTTGAATCGAAATAAAAACTGATCACAACCCCACAGCGAGTCATGTTTCATCCTCGGCGTCTAATCAGCTGTAACAAATGTACCAAGCTGCTGTGATACCATTGCCTCTCCCTGGATCGATGTTCTGGAAGACCACAGGGCCGACCCTCTGTGCAAGGCCAATCTCTCTCAAGAACACAAGCCTCCGAATAACGTTTCCAATGGCATCACCAGACTCTCTCTGCCATCTACTGTTCAGATACAGTAACGGCTCTCGTCTAAGAAGAGGACTCTTCTCCACTGTTGGTGGAGCCAAAACTTGTGCTGTGTTGCCCACTGAAGACGGTCCCGGCGATGACGTGGTGTCAGAATGGGTTCTAGGTATGGCCTGTGACAGTGGAGGTATCTGCTCGTCAATCGTCAACGCACGGTGTCCGCACTAATGTGTCACTTGTGTGTTCCCATGTGTCTGTCGAGCAGTTTCTGCAGCAGTAACATAGCGGTCTTGAAGATGCTGTTGCACAATCTGACGACCCTGACGTCGGGTGGTGACCCATGGTCTTCCACTATGTGGTCGGCCATCTGTAGTGTTGGTGGTCTGGTACCGTTGCTGGTGCCTGTAAATGTCCTTACGTGGACTTGAAATTCATTGGCTAATTGCTGGATGGTTTGTCCAGCTTGCAATCGTCCAATGGCTTGGTGTCGCAATTCAATAACGAATGAATGTTATCCGATCTGGGTGGATCTTTATCGGGGGAAGAAATGAGTGGTAAAGCCCATTGTAAATACAGTTGATGTTGTTGATGTTGTTTAAAAAATAAATGTTTTCTGTTGCATACATAGTGTGTTTGGTGTTTTATCTTCAGGGATCTCAGATCCCCGAGGTCTTTTCCAGTGCAACTTGCATCAAGGTCAGACCATGTCGACGGTAACCTCAGACCTGGTGAAGGCCATGGTCACCCCATTAACTTTTACCATGCTGATTGCAGGATCCACAGGATCAGGTAAAACATCCTTTGTCAAAGCCTTCATGGAACATGTTTTCCAACCTGGGATCCTTGACAACCCACCTCCGGTATTGTTTGGGTGTATGGTGAATGGCAAGCCATGCATGAGGACTTGACATCCAGGTTAGGTATTCCAATCACGTATGTACAAACCATTGGCGAAGACAACACGCACCACAACAAACACAGGTCATCAGGAGAGAGGTGGCGACAGGGGTCTGCCTGCCCCACTAAGGTTGGTCATTGATGATTTGCTGGGCGACAATACCAAAGAGGAAGAAGTAGAGGTACTGCCATGGTCATCATCAAAGCACGTCTGTGTTGTACTTGACCCAAAACCTATTTGCCGCTACATCTCATTATCGGACCATTAGATTATATGCCCAATACATGATACTGTTTAAGAACCCCAGGGATGCCTCTCAAGTTGATCACTTGGCCACACATGTCTTTCCGGTACAGATGCCTTTATTTGGGAAGCCTATGAGGATGCAACCTTGGCTCCTTATTAATCCCCGCCACGAAGTGGAAGGGGATATAGGAATGGGTGCTGTCCATCCATTCTTCCGTCCTGCCATCCTTCCGTCCTTCCATCCTTCCTTCGTTTCCGGAGCAGATCACAAAAAAACGTGAGAGATATCTTAACCAAACTTGGCACATAGATAGGTCTAGTGGTGACACCCTGTAGAGAACATTCATGGTGATGGACTCAAGGTGGCTCACTTGAAGTTTGATCCCTCGTGAAGAAGGATATGTTTGTTGGTGTGCTTGATGTTTTGTGTTTCACAGAAACACACATCAATGTTTACAGTGAAAGAGACCTGCCAGGATATCAAGTCTGTCCAGGAGACACAACACATGGTTTTGCTGTGTATGTTTTTACAAGTTTCAAGAACAGTGTCCAGCTATGTGATGTAATGTCATCTCACAGTATAGAATACATTTCCGTTCTTGTTGCGAGTTCTACATTACTTATGTGTATGTTCCTCCAAACGTGTCCTGGACACGGTTGTGGCATTCACTTACTAACTTCATGCAGAAACTTCAGGATCTCTCCAAGCAGCATGAATGTGAACATGTCCTAGTTACTGGGGATTTCAACAGTGATCTGAGTGAAAATCTGAAACTTGAAGATATCTTTAATGTGTGGAAAATGACTCAACTCATTCACTCTCCAACTCACTGTCTTGGAGCTACACTGGACTTGTTGTTTACTGATCATGCCAGTGCTGTAGCATTCCAGACTCCAGTCTACTACTCAGATCATCAGATGATTGGTGCTGTACTTCTCAGTACACCTCATGGTGACCCCTGCTCTCATTGATCTCTAAGTAAAGTAAGAACTCCTTACTTCTCTGATTATTGTTGAAGTAATAACGCAACTCAATACAAATACAACAGTGGAACGGCATCTTAAATCTACTCAACTGTATAAACACTGCCTTCTATCCTATATATATTCTTGTCAACCATACTCTGTACTTCACTTGCTTGATAACGGTGTTAGAACCTACACCGAAACGTCGCTCCTAATTGTAATAAAGAAGTTGTTCGTCCATATGTCTCATTATTACTCATTACAAATACAGTTACGTATTCTATCATAAACTGCAGATGGCAAAACAACGCCAGTAATAACATTTTATAGTGCTGCAATTAGGCCTTTTACAAGAAGGTCCAGTGAACATAGTTCACAGGAGCTGATGCATTGCACACAACCGGACATGTCATATTGGCGGGGTATGAGTATTTCATGCTTGTTCCTTCTTGTTTTTGAACTTGAAACCCACCATGTTAAAGGAACATCGTGAATGTAGCCATCTCTTTCACAACACTACCACCCTCTACATTGCCAAGTAAAAGCATAATTAGAGACCGTCCTCCACCCCAGGGTTCAGTTGCCACTTAGCAGTCATGATGCGCAGACAGAAACAGGTGATTCCCACCCAGCTGCTCCAGTAACCCACATGGTTGGTTAAATCTGCCCGAAAAACATTACGTACCTTCCTAGGTATTGATCAAACCAAACAGCATCGGTCTGCCATGCAAAGTTTGCTAGTCTGATGTCCTAAATGAACCATCACCCCGTTGCCGTCTCCCAACCACCACTCAAGGCATTCCACCATGCTAAGCACAACCAAAAAGCAAAGCAAAATGAATTCCTTCAAAGGAAAATGTGGCCCTCAAAGGACGTAATCATTTGTTGCAATGGTTTGAGAAATCTTCGAGAAGGGCATGTTTCTTGAAGACTCAGCATCAGTCCCGGTTGTTGTGACACCAAGATGTGTTGACCAACAGCATCAACAGCAGCAGCAGCCCCTGATGCAGCCTTGACACGAATGGTGTTAAGGAGCCAAGCCCATAAGAAAACTTCATCAGAGGCATTACCACCCCCATTACCCCCACTCCCTCACCTACATTACCATAAATAGAGACATCCAGCCATGTCCTTGTCTGTTGAAGTTTAACAGCAGTACCATTTACAACAGCAGACACCCTTCATGTCTGAACATTTGACGGGGGGCACGGTTGGCCCAGTTGTCTAAGGCGCCGTGATTCGCTGTGCAGAGTTTTGTCCCTTGGGCATGCCAGAAACCTATGATTGTGGGTTCGAATCCCGGTTTGCCCTGATTAAGTTTCTAGGTTTGTCAGTACCATACCGGTGCTCTTGGGTTTCACCGAAGTGGTAAATGTCTGAGACCTGCATCACTTCTGGCTTTCCTCCCACATTAAGCTGACACGCTGTAATATAACTGGAATACTGTTAAAAGCCGTGTTAATCCCAACTCACTCACTCCTCCATGTTCAGTCTGGTCCCATGAGGGTGTATTAACAGGATGTCTGTGATGAATAATGATGAACTTGGAAAAAATGACCAGGATTACTAGCACAGAAGTGTTTTTTTCCAGTTGAGAAGTGGTCCAGATACCAACAAACCTGCTCACACCTGTTACAGAAGTATATAGCTGATGTTTACCAAGCGGATGGTTTAGGGCATTACACAACGACCGTGAACTACGCCAAAGAGCAATTCGGATTCGCACCCCTTCATACCCATGGTCAATGAAGATCAGGAAGCCATGCCTCTGCTGTACCTGTCCAGGTGGGTGTTTTTGACCCTCATCTAATCATCAGTGAGCTGGTTTTGATACTGTCTCCATGTACTCGGATGTGGGGAAAGATCAAATTGTAGGGGACACAATGGCTTCTTTGCTCATGTATGTTCCTGTGTCCTGTCAGATGAGGGAAGAATGTGTCTTGATCAAAACACCTCAACACCTAGGCTACATGGGATTGCATCAGGGAACCACATTTGCCATCAAAATCTATTTAATGGATGACGTAGGACGTCCCGTGTCATTCCAGAGTGGAAAGACCATCTTGACTATTCATTTCCTCTCACACTGTCAGGGTACCTTCTTATTCTTAACATGGTTGGACACCAGTTTATCACCCACCATTTTGCCCTCGGTTTGGGTGGACAACAGAAAGGAAAAGGCCTGACAGCATACCGAGGACATGCCGATCAGCACTGTCCAACTCAAGACTCGAGGAATATCAGCACTCAAAACAGGAGCATACATGTTGCCTGGATTAGTGGAAGATATCAGTTCTGGACATAGAAGTATCAGGGACAGTTTGAAACACCATGGAAAACAGGCATTACTCACCACATTGTAACAACACCAACCAAGGCCTGCAGCCGCAGATAGAAAAAGAAGCATCAAACACAAACCTGCTCTCTCTCATATCACCAAGAAACACAAAGTCGTAGCTTTGACTATTGTTTGTTTTGAAAGACATCAGCAAGTTGTCTTACAGTGCAGATGTGTTCCCACTCGTGTGTGTCAAGAATATGAATATCAATGCAATGTCATGATACCAAGATGTCCCTAATACCGAGTTAGTGTCTGAAAAGGCGAGAGAACAAGCAAGAGAAAACAAACTCTATGGATACATGGCAACTTGGTGACGTTCTGGATGCATGATCTGCTCCTCCTTACACCTTGAGTAACCCTTCTCATCCTGACTATGATCAATTTCCACAACGTCTGAGGTCTTTTCAAACTTTGCCTAAACAGACGACACAAACCCCTTTTTATATGGCCATGGCTGGCTATTTCTATCATGGTCGAGGTGATGGTGTTATCTGTTATTGTTGTGGTGTGGTACTCTGCCAATGGGACGCCACAGACAAACACTGGCATGAATATCTGAAGTATGCAAAATTCCCGTGGGAATACCTGTCCGTCTTTTGTCCTGATGGAGAAGTGAAAGAAAAATTCAAAGAAGAATGGAAGAGAAGAGCAGAGCAGAGCACTTTGGCAGATGTGGTGCAAACACAACGTCTGCACCACAACCACCACCACCACCACCACCACCACCAACCGCTTTGGCTTCTGTTTTGTTGAGATGTACCTGAAACGGATCAACCAACATAAATGTCAGTCCAGAAGGGGAATGGGCACAGTTCAACACCAGACACGGTACTGTCAAGACCTGTCAACACCTGTCAACACCTGTCAAGATGTCCTGTCCAGACGATTTGTCAAGATGATGCACTGAGATGCATGTGAATGCTCCAAGGCTCAACTGGTCCAGAAAGCCTACACAGGACCAGTAGCATGACGACAGGATATTCTTCTCGCTGACACTCAAGAAGAAGAACTGACAGTACAGTATACACTGTGACTTATTTCTTAAGAACGTTATTTGGTGGATGGGGTCTCCATGACATTACACCTGATTTGTAGGCCTATTGATTTTTACTTGGTCAGTGCTCGAGACTGTCAATTTGAACTGACCAAAGCCGAGTTTTATGTACGTCAAGGTTACATTGATCGTTTGACCTGAGTCCGAGTCACAGTCCATTACATTCCAGGAGGAGGGCAAGATTTCCACAAAAATCAACTGATTGGAGGCCAGCTGCCCAAACGGGTGGTTCTGGGACTGGTGGTACAATGAAGACACTATGCTTGTCGTAAGAAGATTAACGGGATTGTGTGGTTGATGCATGTCATTGTATCCCAATTGCATGGATCGATGTTGATGACATCAATCACTGCATTGTCTGTTCTAAACTCGATTATTTACGGACCTCAATCATATAGCTGGAATATTGCTGAGTGCGGCGTTACACAGCAAACAAACCAAAACAATTGACAATTTATTTTTAGAAAACTCTGTGTTTTGAACCATTATTTTGAACTAGTCAAGACTATGAGTATTCTAATCTTGAAATTTGGGGATATGTGATACATTGATAACTACCTGCTTTTCGGAATGTTCTCAGATAGCAAACCCTTGTTCACATGTGTAATTATGTGTTCCAAGATTGCCGTCATGGTAGAATGTATTTTAGAATGTGATGTAGCCCCACTGTAGAATGGATACATCCTATTACGTCGTAGGTTCCAAATTAAAGTAAGACATATCTCATCTGCAATGGGACCACAACATATTTGAAGACACAGAAGGTTATCTCCTAAATGGTGTATCAACCAAGTATGTATAAAACATCGGTCAAAATGAATATAGAGTTTATTTTGTTACAGAACTGTCAAAATACAGTAACACCGATTAACTTTGTATACAATGCTATTATGATGGACTAACATGACATTATCAATTTGACTTGGGGGATTGGCTTCTGCTTCCTTGTTCCCCATAGCTTACTGCTCCACCATCCCTCGTGAATCTCTTACAGCTCCAGCGTGCCTCTTAACACTGCCTCCACCTTGTCCATCCCTGTGTGAAATACAAAATTGTCAGAGGAGATGAAGCAGATTAAATACTATGACAATTTGAGAAATATGGATGTATATATGATGTGCACCTAACGGTCATTACTAAATGTCAACTAACTAACTATATGAAAGAAGTACATATACATTTTCAATATATCAACATTTATAACAAATCTTGTTATTTTGAATTTTCAAGTTTAATTACTGAGTTGACTGAAGCATGCTGACTGACCTAACTGGAGTATTGTCATCTGATTTGAGACCACAATCCTGAACCAGCCTGGCTCCGAGCCGTATGAAGAGCGCCCTCCGAGGATGTAGACTTTTCCACTGATAAAGCGAGCCTGGAGTTGGTCCTCTGCCTCGAAGGTTGGAGCAGCCAGATACTAAATAGTACACACATATGTATGTATGTATATATATATGTGTGTGTGTGCTTGTCTGTCTACCTATCTTATAAGGGGGACATGGATGCATCAGCTCTGATCTCACCTTACATTAAAATACAAGCTTCCAATTGGTTAAGGAGCGGGCAATTTTTTCCTTGCAGTTCGCTCATGTACTCTGTTGCAAAATCAGTGTAAACACACTTTAGGTAGCTTGCTTATCTTGCATAAGTATCTTTTGGCTGAAATGAACCTATGCTTATTCGAATGCATTGGGTAAAGGGAAATAAAATAGTTTGCATCGTCTACTAGTTCCCAAAATAGCTGAATCAAAGCGTTTTACTCGGTGAAATTATATTCTGGGTTTGTATGAATGAATATCAGTGAGATAAATTCGTTGTCAAGCAATGCCTCATGATGTGATGTACATCTCGGGATCAGTTGACAACTTATTATGTCATCCATGGACAATGAATTTATCTTACTACACACCTAATTGCATTGCAATGCATGTACACTTTGGTCCGAATTGGAAAGAATGCCACAGCTAGGCAACTAAGAGTTGTTTCCCCTAGATCTCCTTGATACGGAAATATACATGCTGAATAAACGGCTGGAGGAAAGTACACTTAAAGTTACAGGGATAGGTGATTTGCTTCTAATCTTTAGTAATTGACAATTGGCAGCTTGCAATCCAAATTGTTTTAATACATATATGCAAGACACAGAATACAAAGAAACTGAGACTCAAACCAATGCAAAATGTGTACAAGACAAATAAGCAAGGCAGAAATAATACAATATTCTACTCATAAACTCACTATATTAATCATTACTGAGTATACTTATCCAATGTCTGAGTTCCAAGTCAAAGTGTTAGTCAAACTCGAATATCAAACTTCATCCTTGAAGATTAGTTGCACTCATTGAACTTTATTCACTGTAGGTTCAAAATCATGTTGAAATAAGTATCTTCATTTTCGAGAATTAGACTTGTACTGATAGTAAGAGCTGGCTCATTATTCTTGAGAACAAGTCCAAATGATAACATACTGCCAACGTGTTGTAACAAAAGTACCTTCGACATGTCTGCCCAGGCAAAGAAGCCAGCCTTGCTTGGATGAACTGTGACCCCTAACTTTGCCAGTCGTCCAGTGACATAGGTCACGCTGTCGGTCAGACGTTGCTTGTACGTAGGGAAGTAGATGTCGTCAAGCCATTCTGTCCACATGGCAACCAATAGGATCAGAATCTCCATATCGTTTATACCTCATATCAAGCTGATCAAAATGCAAGCACATGTTCTGACTGCCACCAATATTTAACAGTGTACATGACTTCCTCATGTATAATGAGATGTGAGTAGATTTTCAGAATATCTCAGGTTTAGCAATATATGAATAAATGTATTGACTGTCAATCTAGCAAGTACATGTGAAGACTTTTTTCAAGTACACTGAGATATTCGTACGCGTAATAACATTTGTAAGTAATACCAGATGTAAAAACAAACTGATTTTTGTAAGGACAACAGGAAGTGGACAGGTATTGACCTTCTTAAGTACAATGTGATGTAAATATGGGAACTGACTGACTCAAGTCCTATGAGACGTAAGTACATAAAGTTACTTTAGAAATAACAATGAGAAGCAGACACAGATATTGACTTTCTTAAGTATAATGAGATTAAAGTTCATGTGCAGACCTTCGTTTGAATAATACTGTGTTCAAAGATTTAGATGAGTAATTCCTTGAAGGTTCACCTTTGTCTTTGATAAGTTCCTGCAGCTTTAGTTGTACCGGAGCAGCTGCCTGCTGGAAAATCCCCACTTTTTCTGCATACTGGAGGATGTGCTGGTTCCTTGTATGTAGGACACCACATCTGTACCCAGAGAGGCCAAGGTCCTGCAGCATTCCATAAACTGCAGTACAACCTGATCCTGTTTTAATAAAACGACTCTGCCACCTGTTGTCATAATCACCGACCATGAAAGAATTATCACAATGATTGTCATCGTCTAGCATAACTCCCATAAAGCATGTATCAAAATACTAATCAACTCCCATGAAGAATGTAAAGCAACAACTGTCATGTATCATAATCACCTACAATGAAAAAGGTAACAAAACGTCGATTCCACCTGCTATCTTCTAGCAGTACACCGAAATGAGAACATAATGTTAAGTTCTTGTTGGTGTCATCCGCCCTGATATTGGTGAACATTGCTAAGAGCGGAATAAAACAAAATCACTCATTAGCTGTAGCTCATCTACCTTACTAAATCCCCAGACAATGTGTGTCTTCATGATGTCAGGTACAGGAAGGGTCATGACGCTGTTGAAGGTTGCAGTTTCGTCGAACACAGATAGCGCGTAAATCTCGTCCATGATGACGTGCAAGTCATGACTACAAATATATAATAATCAGTTATTGATGTACTTATACATATGAGCATGTTTGTGTAATTATTGATAAACGTATGCATTATATTCTAAATGTTTCAGAGATATCAATATTTCCACTGCCACTTTACATGCATGTCAGAATACGTGTCTTACGTGGTTAAACAATTCCTATAATTTGATGTGCTTATTTGTGTTTTGTTTTGTGAATACTAGCATTGAGCATAATTGCAGAAACACCGTCATTGTGTGTCAACAGAAGAACCTTTATCCTGAAGACTTAAGACGTCCAAAGTCAATTATATTACGTTTGATAAAATGGTTTGTGCTACTCTATGTTTATCATATTGGAACATTGTCTTCTTATCTTGCATTGCATTGGCATTTGCGAAATCTTTACAGTATTGTGAATTCTATGCAGTATTGTGTGTTGCGATGCTGCATTTGCCCATGGTAGTCTTGGGAAAACATTGGTGTGTGGACAGTAACCCTGGTTGTGTGTCGACAATGGATGCCACGGTCTGAAATGCATCACATGACAACAGTGATGGCAGCCAATGTCTGCCGAGCTGTATGAGCTGATCTGTCAGAAGTTGACGCAGGTGTTGTTCATTCCAGGTTATTGTCAATTTTGAACCTAGAGGTAAGATGAGGTTAGGTGAGGTGAGGTGATGTAAGATGAGGTCAGGTTTAAAGTCACATACAAATTTGACATGGACACCCATTTTAGACACAGTATACTGCCCCGAGCTGACTACTTTTGTCCTATTAATGCTGAGCACCAGCCAAGGAAACACATACCATATTTATAGGTATTGGGTACATGTACATGAGACAGGTACCCGACACATACACTTTATACGTGTACCTGACATAGGATCTAGATACCCACAAAACGTACTTTCTATTGTTGCCAGATAAAGCAACTCGACACATGTATTTAACACATGTACAGGTACCAAACACATGGCATGGGGACTTGACACAGGTACTCAACAAATGTATCCGATGCAGGTGGTTGACACAGGTATCTGACATACAGTGCATATCCACTGTCTATGACATCTTCAAGATTTCCAAGTATTTACCTTTGTGCCACCTTCAAACAGTCCATGAGTTGCTGCTGCGTGTAGACATCGCCGAGTGGGTTGTGTGGATTGATGAGCAGCACACCTCGCACCGTGCGTCCCTGTGAGTAACAGAATTAGTGTAGCATTAGTTAACGTAATGCAGTTTCCTGTGTGTCCTGTCGTAGAATGAAGTTAACTTTAAATGAACCAGCTTCTGTTTTCTTGCTTGGCATACAAACCATCAGTGAGGGTCCGATTACCACACTTCGAGGGGGTGGCGACAGCTGTCGTCAGAGACAGAATAATTAATATTGTCTTCAAAACACAAGCACCTCATCACCAATCCCCGGAAATCAAACTGTTCGACAACTAACAACAACCACAATTCACAATTATGCGTCCTTGGCTCATTGGCTGGGTGGTGGGGAGGTGGTGGTAGATGGGGAGGTGGTGGTAGGTGGGATGGGTGTGGGTTTCTTTGTGATGTGGTGGTGATGTGGATGGAGGGAGGGGGGGGGGGGGGAGAGGGTAGATGGGTTGGATGATTGTTTTTTGGGTGGGTGGGTGGGTGTTGGCTGGGGTGGGTGATGGGTGTTGGAGGGCGATAGGGGGATGATGGGTGTTTTGGAGGAGGGTGACGTGTGTTGGGGGGGGGCGGTTTGTGATGGGAGTTAGAGTGATGGGGATGCGTATTGTTTTGAGACCAGCTATTATGTTTCCAGTCAGACCCCTTGGCCTGAAAACCGATATAGTTACCATACTTCACTGACTGTCATAAACAGACGTGGCGTGGAGATGAACCTTCAATATGGGATGGTGTCTTTGGTAGAACGCACAAGCAGACAACACCGAGTAAGTTGAATTTGAATAAACCTTTTCTGTCCCAGCCAGCTGCCATCCAAAAAGCGGCTGTCCTACAAAGCCTAGCCTCAAATAACATGACCATTATATGTAAGGGTCACTACATGATTTGTTTGCTCAAGACCTTGGTATAAGACGTATCAAAGAATGCCACATTAGGTCAGTATTTTAGCTGAAGAAAAGGTTCGTCAAAACCACGTATCAGTACTATCAACCTTTGCCTTGACCTTGAGGACATGTCCATTCATCTTTCAAACTGGATTCCAAAACTTCCAAAAACTTCGTCTCCTCTGCTACTATCAACCTTTGCCTTGACCCTAAAGACATGTCCATTCATCTTTCAAACTGGATTCCAAAACTTCCAAAAACTTCGTCTCCTCTGCGTCTGAACACTTTATGAAAGGCTTGTGTACAAAGTATATATCGGATGCAAGGCAACCGTAAATGGATGTCAAATGTAAGGGATCAATCCTCTTCTACACACAAATGCACACACACACACACACACACACACACATGCATAAATGAAGTTGTACATTATATGTCTCATGAAATAAATAAACGTCAATGCCGGAGAATAACCAGTCTCCATTATTCGCCACAATATTCCATTGGTCATAAACGGCATCATGGAGGTTTATGGCAAAATAGTGGTATAAATCACATCAATGGATCACTGAAAATCAGTGAAGACACTAGGTGTTCGCGAAAAGATTATACACAATTTAGATGAAGAAATAAGTGTTTATTGTCTGATGCCACACAGCAGGACTGATGCCAGGTGACGGTGGCCTGCAGACAAACAAAACAATCAAAGGATGATGGACTAGGAAATCCAGTGACGCGATGGAGCATTTACCGACTTTATTTAAGCTAAAAACCGTAATTTGATTATGATATACGTGTGTCTGTTGGTTAGGAGTAAAGGAAAAACGTTCACGGGGTAAAAAGGAAAAAGTTTGTAAATCTACTGTTCGATATATAGATCACCCGATGCTTTCATATTGCTCCAGTGCTTCTGTCATGCTAATATGAAAGACTCGGGTGATCTTTAGCTTCTCTTGAGTAGTATATGTCCGATGTAAGGCGAATTATATACTATATATGCAGATGTACTTCTTATGTACTGTATATGCAGATGTACTGCTTATGTACTATATATGCAGATGTACTGCTTATGTACTATATATGCAGATGTACTGCTTATGTACCATATATGCAGATGTACTGCTTATGTACTGTATATGCAGATGTACTGCTTATGTACTATATATGCAGATGTACTGCTTATGTACTATATATGCAGATGTACTGCTTATGTACTATATATGCAGATGTACTGCTTATGTACTGTATATGCAGATGTACTGCTTATGTACTATATGTGGATATCCTGCTGTACAAGTATTAGTGTCGACAACCTTTCCTACTGGTAAAATATAAGATATTCCTGCCAAGGATTTTTGTAAAAACATGTTTTTTAGGAAATACATGAACAAAATAAATCCACCTTAGGTTTTATACCCAAAACATTGTCAGGCTTATTGATACGCTCCCGTGTTCGCGAACAACTGGCATCAGAATTATTTTATAGTGATTCCTGAACACATGCTGATGACATAGTCGGAATCATACAATGAACACTGCTTTGGCATTTCTTTTGATTATGGAAATGGTTGTTGCAGGAATGTGTTGCTAAAAGACAGAAATTGTTCAAAAGACCAAACAGCAATAATTCGTCTCTGTGATGGAACTGCATACAAAATAATTCACAGGGAGATAGCATATGTGAAAGAAGATATATTTAAATGATATATGTGAGAGAGATTTCAGAGATGACCTGGATTGATATGTAATCTACAATGAGTAACTCAGGACGTAAGATGAGAAGTCTGGGGTAACATGAAGAATATGGCCATGTATCACAATGGGGGTGATTAGTATCGGCCCAAGCTCTATGTCACCTTCACATCACAGCATACATCCACAAAGGCTGAAGTTAAAGGTGTTGTTTAACCAAAGAGTGTTACATATGGATTGTGGAGTGAAGTGCTCTAATTGTGTTTGATTTTAAGATCAATGCCAGTAATTGCATCTTAGTGGAAGGGTTTAATTCCGTTTAGTTGGTTGCCATGATGTTATATTGGTACACTTCGCTGTCTTGTGTCCGATGACACAGACAGATAATGATATTCATGGGCCCCATGTAATAATTTCAAGCAGCACAGTATGTGGATACGTGATGACATTAGCATGAGACGTGACCCACCACTTCAAACCCAGCCGCCCACTGTGGGTACATATAAAACTTCGATCAATACCAATATACCATGCTAGACCATGATAATATAGTCGAAACATAATATTTCAACATGTATCCCACATTAGCTGGACACAAGTAATACAATCACGAATGTGCATATCAATTCTGTGGCAGATACAATTTCCTTAAATAAGTATATTTCGTACAAATTATAAGTAATTCGTCTTCCACTTCATTTTCACAAAGTCGGTGTTCTAACTGTAACTTTGGTTTAGTCCGTCTAACATTTGCACTCTTAGACATATATGAGCTTAATCAAAACCGCGAGAGGGCTATTCTTTATTTTGTAATACTACTACTATTGAGATACATTTCAAAACGGAATATATAGACTAATGCAGTCTGGCATCATAGATCTGATAATTCCCGCCACACATATGTACATGTATATGTGGATTCTCTGTTTTTTGTTCCGATAAAAAACAACATTTACGATAGATTGTCATAATCAAACAACCCAAACTGTACTCATTGGATATTTATCTGACCATAATCAAACAACCCAAACTGTACTCATTGGATATTTATCTGACCATAATCAAACAACCCAAACTGTACTCATTGGATATTTATCTGACCAAAGTGACACAGCTTTCTTTATTAGGATGGGTTAACTTTTTATTTAAGAATGTTTGATAAATATTGCTAACATATCTATCGGAATTAAAAAGTTTTTAATAACCCTAATTAGACTTAGTGTGATCAGGGGTGACAACAATCGAAAATACATGAATAAAACGCCCAGGTCCTGTGAAGATGAGAGATCTTTGACAATATATTTTACGAACAAAGAAAATAATATTGATAACAAATTTCACTTTGCTCCAATACTCGACATGAACGAATGCGAATAGCTTTTTCATAGATGTTTTCACACCAAACCTTTTTCACGATACGAAGTACGACGATAGAGCTCAATCCCAGGGTGTACAGGTAATACCACAGAGCCTGACTGTTCAAATAATAAAATCCCTAACACAAATTTATAAATGCTGTCATCAAATTAGTGCCTTTATGTAACGTGTGTCATACTATTGTCCGTAGATATTCATTTGACATCTGATTTATGGTCAACTTGTATTGTGAATATTTAACACTTAACACTTCTTTCTTATGTATAGACCTATGGGTCATTCCATTATTCATCTGATACCTTGCTGTGCACACAACCAGAAGAAATTGTTGTTAAAAGATGTCTAACAACTGGCTGTCAGAACCATAACTGGATTGCTTCATCAAATTAAGGTTTAGAACAGTTTTGTGAAAAGTCCTGTCTAACGGTCAACATAGGAAAAACTAAGGTAATTGTTTTCAAAAACGGAGGCATACTATCAAAACAAGGAAAATGGTTTTATAAAGGCTAAGTATGAGTTGTTACTAAATACAAATATTTGGTAGTCTATTTCTCCAGTAAATTGTCATGAAAGTTCCATTCAACACAAACTGCCACTCCGGCAAAGAAGATCTTCTTTGGCATTCGGAAACATCCCCAAAACATTGGTGATGTAAACTTTGATTTAATTTTTAAAATCTTCGATACAAAAATTAATCCTATTTTGTTGTATGGGGGCCACGGATGGCCCAGTCGTCTAAGGCGCCGCGATTCGCTGTGCAGAGTTGCGTGCCTTGGGCACGCCAGAAACCTATGATTGTGGGTTCGAATCCCGGTTCGCCCCGATTATGTTTCTAGGTTTGTCAGCACCATACCCGTGCTTGTGGGTTTCACCGAAGTGGTAAACGCCTGAGACCTGCATCACTTCGGGCTTTCCTCCAACATTAAGCTGACACACCGTGATATAACTGGAAAACTGTTAAAAGCGGCGTAAAACCAAACTCACTCACTTTTTGTATGGGGCAGAAATATAGGGTTTGACGAAGTCACACTTCAGAGAAAGATTACACGCCTCAGCAATGTAAAAGAATTTACATTATTATTACTATTATTATCATCAAAATGTAAATATTATGTAATGTTTAAAACTCAATTTAAAACTGAAGAATATATTTTTAAACCTCTTTTGCAAAAAAATAGAATGTCTTTTGCTCGAAAACGATACTCATCGCATACTCATAACACTGAACATGGCGGATACACACAAATATTAAAACAACATAAAGTTTGTAAATTTTAAGATTTCTTTGTGTGTCCAATATCTTATTATTTGCGTATGGAATATTTATCAACATATATGTACCAGCCACCAAACATTTTAAAATTTATTGTACTAAAGTCTTCCGAAAATATCAATGTGTTAACGCGCTTGACATCATATGTATTACATGCAATGGATTATAGAACATGCATGTGAAAAGGTTAATTAAGAATATGTATACCACACAATCTATGCACTCTGTACTATAGTCCTGTGGCATGTCAGTATATGTGTAAATAAAGATTGATTGCAGAAAAAACATAATGGTTTACATGTAGTTTTTGCAGTTGTTTGGGTGCATTTTATCACAAAATGTAAAAGATCCCTGCTGATTTGTCAAAGCTAACACACCCGTTAACTATTCAGAGCTGGCCTGTTTCCAAATTTCTAAGATACGCATGTAAAGGAATGTCCAATGTCAAGTTATGTTTTGCATTCAGCAGTCACACTCTATAAGAAGTCACACCATATCAGAAATGTTAATACCAGCAGAAACAACACAAATAAATCTTCCCCTGATCTTTACACAGTTTTATCTAAATAAAACAACAATTCAACAACATAGGTTTGTGTGTTTACACCTGGACGGAATTATGTTTTATTCTTGGCAGCCATGTTTGTTTCATCTCAATAAAACCTCAATATCCTAACTGATATAGTGTGGTACCCCACAAGCGATATGTCCTGCAAGATCCAATAACTGATACAAAATATCACATATTCACTTACCATTAGAGATATGTACGATAAAGACAAAGACACTGAATTGGAGAAATCAAGGCATAACGTTCCTTCAAAGATATGTTGGGGATAAGGGTACTGTAAGAGACATCAGAGATAAAGCTGATGTAGTAGGATATCAGACATAAAGCTAACTTAGCAGGGATATAATGAAATTGTGACATGAGATATCTGTGGCTAAGGAGATCTCAAAGATGAGACAAGTGTAGAGTACTTCACTGATACGCACATACCTCATTAATAGCTTTATTGTAGGCTGCCTCCAGTTTTTCTCCCGACAGGTGGAACTTGTCCTGAAGCAGATAAGAAACTTTGATATTGACGCCAATCCATTCTCATTCTGAAGCATAGAAGACTATTTTAACAGATGAGACTTGAAGCCTGTTTAATTTTGATGCACAGAAGACTCCATTGATATTGACGCAATCCTATTCTCATCCTGAAACATAGAAGACAACATTTACATTGACGCCAATCCCTTCTTACGCTGAAGCACATGCGAATGCATTGACAAGTGCCAAGCCATTCGCATTCTGAAACACAAAAGACTTTATTGACCATTCTCATCCTGAACCAATGGATCAACACTGACACCGACGGATGGCTCTCATCATCAACATTGGAACCCAGCTGACCCTCTACCTGGCCAGCTAATCCGAGGGTTATGTAGACATGTTTTTACCTGGCTGAGTAGGGGTACAGGCAGACACTCCACTTCAGCCCGCTCCATGAAGTCGTTCGTTATACGATAATAATGGGGGGTCGGCACAAGGATGCAGTCTGAAATATTATAAAAAAACAGAACATGCTCAGACAACAAGAAAACACAGAGACTGTTTCAGTGACGGTAAAATTCGACTAAACTCCACCAGGATTACCAAATGAAAGCAAAAACCCTTTCATTAAATACACGCTACGTCTACGTCACATGCTGCTGCATAGATAACTGCGGAAAGTCAATCATATGCTATATAATTGGGTATGTCATATCTAAACATTACTTTTTAATTATGATCTGATAAGCGTTGACATATCAATAGAAAACTTCTGGCCGTTTTCTTGCCTAGTGGCAATTGTTAAATTAGAGAACGACGGTGATGTTTCATTTCTAAATGCAGTTCTGAAAACCAGAAACTGTATGTCTTTGTCAACTTGTATATTATGTATTGAATCCTAAGGCTGCCAGTGCAACAAAGATGATCGACATTTACCAGTGTTTAGTAATGCAATTGGGCACACTTCCGTAGAAGAAGAGAATATTTTCCTGGTCCAGCTATTGCATTATGAACTCTCATAGAAATCGTCAAAAGAAGTATGTGACTTATATTTCGACAGGGATTAGCAAAGAAGTTATATTTACCGCCGTCTTCAGCAATGACAGCATGTATCCTAGCATAAACGACGTGGAAGGATGTACACTATATTTACCGCCGTCTCCAGCAATGACAGCATGTATCTTAACACAAACGACGTTGAAGGATGTACACTATATTTACCGCCGTCTCCAGCAATGGCAGCATGTATTCTAACACAAACGACGTGGAAGGATGTACACTATATTTACCGCCGTCTTCAGCAATGACAGCATGTAACCTGACATAAACAACGTGGAAGGATGTACACTATATTAACCGCCGTCTTCAGCAATGACAGCATGTACCCTAACACAAACGACGTGGACGGATGTACACTATATTTACCGCCCTGTTCAGCAATGGCAAATGCAAGCGTCTCGAGAATTGAAGTTGTGCCACTTGATACCACAAGCTAAAACAGGGAAAATACAAAACATCATGAGAAACATATATTGCTCACAATGTTTGAAAACAACTATTTGAGAAATATTTAAAAGAGCTTTCTTTACCATAAGAGTTGGTTGGTTGGTTGTTTAACGCCGCACTCAGCAATATTCCAGCTATATGACGGCGGTCTGTAAATAATCGAGTCTGGACCAGACAATCCAGTGATTAATATCATGAGCATCAACCCACGCAATTGGGTTTGATGACCGTGCATCAACCAAGTCAGCGAGCCTGACCACCCGATCCCGTTAGTCGCCTTTTACGACAAGGACAGTCGCCTTTTACGGCAAGCATGGGTTGCTGAAGACATATTCTACCCCGGAATCTTCACGGATAGACGATAAGAGGTGTTAAACATGCCAGGATAACAAATGGGCGTGTATGAAACATTTACCTATACTAGGATAACCACAGGCGGAACAGCTTAACATTCATTACGATAATGATATACCGGCGGAGAAATGTAACTGTGCTTCATATACAGTGGTGTAGATGTTTATCAATGTCAATGTCGGGTGTGATAACCATTTGCGTTGATACAGGCGAGGCAGCGGCGGCACATTGAAGACACCATATGATGGAAAATAGCCTGGGGGATAATGTTCAAAATATCAACCAAATATTAGACCAATTAAGCTGTCACTGCCGGTCTGTTTGGTCCTGTGATAGACGTCGATCTATCTCATCCCAGGCATGTACTACAGGGGAGAGGTCTGGAAAGACAGTCGACAATGGTAGTACATCAAAGTTATGTTGCCTGACGGTGACGTGGAAGCCGGATATTGGGCTCCCTCTACCGGTTGCGTACGGTTGTGTCACTAATTGGTCTCAACCAAGAACTTGCCTGAGCAGTAAATGTGGCGTATTGGTATCGATTCCGTAGATGCACCAACCAAATATGGTTGTCTTGTTGACGGAGCGCCACACATGGACGACCGGCCCGTGACAAGTTGCGTGTTGCCCTGCTATAGATAACGTCTCCAGAGAGATGATATTGTGTTTTGATGAACATTAACATTAACTTTTGCCCCATTCCTGTTTGCAGCATACCCACGGTGTGGTTATTTACGTTGAAACAAAGGCGTTTTTCTGAGCACCTGATAGCTGAACAATCATTGTGTGATGTTCACATTAAGCAAAACACGTGTGTGATTATCATGCTCCCCAAAACACAAGTGACATATATGTCGTCATGAATATGCATTGAAAGATACATCATTTAATTTCAGAATTATATGTATTTTTTATTGAACTTTATTTGAAGCACAGTTACTTTTTTCCGTTAGTACGTTGGGTGGGTGTGAAGATAACGTTTACATATATTCGGATAATGATTAATTATTATGCAGTTAAATAAGTATACATGTCAGGATAACCATAGGCGAAACAGGTAAACGATTATACATGTTAGGCTAAAGATAAAACGAATCAGTGATAGACATAATTAGTCACTTCGCCAGAACACAATGACACATCATAGAAACAGACCACCCGATCCAACTTAGTCGCCTTGTTAGAGTGCATGTTATACGTGTCAAACTCTTCATGTTATAATATAGACAGGGGTACACAGATACGTAAAACGTGTGTTAAGATAAAGTCTATGGAACATCAACTTAAATACTAATCGAGTAATGAATTTATACTGCTAATTCCACAGCAGATTTTAGAAAGGACATTATACCTCTTCTGGATCTATCTCATAAATAGGATGAAATCGTTCCTCAAAGAAATACTTCAACTGCTTCCTGAAACTAAACATATCGTCAAGGATTATTCAAGAACGTCGTTGGTGATATCAATAGCAAATATGTATATCAATCTATGAACATAACAGTGTTTGATGTAGATTTGACTTCAATTCGGAATACAAAATGTCTTGGCATTCATAAGTTGGTAGAACATGAGAACTGTTATGGATAACGTCATTATTGATTGTAATGGCGCCGCACAGTTACTTCTTGTACCTTCATAAAAGTTGTACGTCTTAGCGTCCTTGAACATTACTATTCGCCACGATTGCAATGCGTTGACTGGGTCAAGACGTTTGTTTTCAAACACAAAGTATGCACCGGATGTCACAACACCTGGAGTTCACGGTGTTAAGTAGTCTCCACATTGTCATCACATTACTTAATACCTTACTTATTGGTTTGTTGGTAAGTTTGTATTATATTTGCACCCATCATATCAATTGTTTTTAAACTTGTCACCCCGGATTCCCAGCATAGGCCTATCTCGGATGCTGGACCACTATTGCAGATAGGTGAATATTATCATCCCTGAACTCTTTGATATGTTTGGTTACCTGTAGATTTAACCGCGCTAAATTGAATTTGGAACCGAACGCGCAGCGTGAGGTTTCAAATGTTTAATTTAGCGCGGTCAAATCTACTGGTAACCTAGCTCTACATTGAAAACACAGTATGTTTATCTCCATTCTACCATGACTTAATAAACCGCGAACTCTTTGGTGTTAGCAAATATACTGAGTGAAGCGGTATGGGTTGAGTCCAGTGTTTTGAGTGGGTTATCGATTTAAATTACGGAATCATCGAACAAAATATGGCGCCGTATAACCTCAAGCAGTTTGTTTTCACTCGAACATATGACAGGCATTGAAAGCATATAAGCACGGCAACTTGGTAAGCTAATATGAGGTGGGCATCCCTAAAGAAAACAAAGCAAGCTTTGCAAGGCTCTACATCGCGCGTCACCATTATGACGTCATATCGCTCAGCGACGCAAAAGATATGACGTCACAGTCGTATATAGAAAAGCGCCAAAATTCCAAGATCTCTTTTGTCTCCAAAACGTAAATACATTCATTTTGTAAATGACCTCTGATTGACCAATCAGAATCGAGTAAATTCCAAATTCATGGTAGAATTGTTGGTTCACACTAAATCCATTTACGTAAAAATCCTGGGTTAACATATTGTTTCAATTCGGGAATCGACACCTAGCAAGAAACATAAATCAGAAATCCAATATACCCCAGCACTACGGACCATGACAGAATCAGTTGCGGCATCAATAAACATGTGTGGAAAGCCTGATAATGCTTAGAAAGGAGTTAAATGGGGGCGGGTAAACCGATCCCATAAACGAGATATGGTGCTCTGGTGTACGTTGAAATGACGTGCAACTGCAGCCTGGGACTCTCCAGCATCAAGACGTACTGTGGCGATGTTGGGATTGGCTGCATTTAGTCTCGGCATGTTCCACTTCCAATAAGTCGACAAACGTATGACAAAATGTTGACTAACGTTTGTCCTTTTATAGTCCTACTCACTGCACATGAATGTCATAACTTGCTCGTGCATTCTGCTATTAATATCCTTTCCATGACATTGTCATGCAGTCTGATAAAACTTTCTGTATAAATCTACAAACGTTTAAAACGATTACGTTTGTGCACTACAGCAGTTAACGAACCTGTGATTAACATCGTGCAATCGAACATATTGCATTTGTCTTGAATGTTTCTTGAATAAACAACATCAATATTCACATTATCCCAGCGTTTCCTTTTGTGAAGAGTGTATATCATTGAACTCCCTGTCCCTTTTGATACTGATTTGATTGACAAGATCAATAGTGAATATAGTAAGCCAGTATGGGATGCAAACCTATTATTATTATTATTATTATTAGTAGTAGTAGTAGTAACAGTAGTAGTAGTCGTTCTAGCAGCAACAGCGGCAGTAGTAGTGAATGAGTGGTTTTACGCCGCTTGTAGCAATATTCAAGCAGAGCGAACGCTTTAACCACTAGGCTACCCTACCACCCCGACAGTAGTAGTAGAAGTAGTAGTAGTAGCAGCAGCAGCAACAGTAGTAGTAGCATCAGCAACAGTAGTAGTGGTTGTAGTAGTAGAAGTAGTAATAGAAGCAGCAACAGTGGTAGTGGTAGTAGCAGTCTGTAAATACCTACCTAAGCAAGCCCTTCAGGTTTGGATAATACATCTGCACTGAGTCTTCCTTGCCCTCCGACAAAGACCCCAGCTGAAATATACACGCAACTGCATAGCCAGGGTAAGATAAAATACTGCATAGCAAAGGAAGCATGTATTACTACATAGCCAGGATAACATGTAGTACTGCATGGTCAGGGTACCGTGTATACTGAACCGCAATGGATAGATATATGAGAAACCTTACTTGTCCAAACACTGTAAATATACTTTGTGACATATTAAAAAGATGAAACTTGGCAAAACTGATCTTCAAGGTTGAAATTAAAGTGTCAAATGTTCTGAAAGTGAAACACAACTCTAGTCTCTGAGAAAATGGCATCAAAAGTCAGTACCTCGTGTGTCCGCCATGTGCATTGATGACTGCCGTGCAACGTCGATACATGGAATGTATGAGGCGGTTGGTGAAGGCCATAGGCACTTGAGCCCACAGTCTGAGGAACGCCTGACGCAGTTCAGCTGCAGTTGTCGGCCTTGGTTGGACGTCATTCAGCCGTCTTTGAATCTCGTCACACACGTGCTCAATGGGATTTAAATCGGGACTGAGGGCCGGCCACTTCATGGTTCTGATGGTCTCAAGACTTGATCAATGTACCGAGCTGCTGTGACACCATTGCCTCTCCCTGAACCGATGTCCTGGAAGACAACAGGGCCCACCCTCTGTGCAAGACCAACTCCACTCCACACCATGATGCTCGGACCACACCACGAGTCTTTCTCAGCAACAGAAGCATCCGGATAACGTTCCCCACGGTGTCGCCAGACCCTCTCTCTGCCATCTGCTGTTGAGATACAGTAACGGCTCTCGTCTGAGAAGAGGCCACTTCTCCACTGGTGGTAGCGCCAATGCTGGTGCTGTGTTTCCCACTGACGATGACGTGGTGTCAGAATGGGTCCTCGGTGTGGCCTGTGACAGTAGGGGTGTCTGCACTAATGTGTCGCTGGTGTGTCTCCATGTCCAGCAGTTTCCGCAGCAGTAACCAAGCGATCTTGAAGATGGTGTCGCACAATCTGACGATCCTGACGTCGGGTGGTGACCCTTGGTGGTCTGGTACCGTTGCTGGAGTCCTTACGTGGTCCTTACGTGGACTTGAAATGCATTGGCTACTTGCCGGGCGGTTTGTCCAGCTTGCAATCGTCCAAGGGCTTGGTGTCGCTGATTTCTTGTCAATCTTGGCATATGATAGCAATTCAATAACGAATGAATGTTATCCGATCTGGGCGGACTTTTATTGGGAAAGAAATGGCGGAACGCATGTGCATTTCAATTTGCACACAACTCACGTGCATCGGGTTACCATGGCCGTTGCCGTGATGCGTTTGGGCGATCGGTTTTATTGTCATCTGCTTGTGTTTTTTTGTCATCAAATTTCATTTTTCCAGACAAGATAATGTTAAATCTTAGAAACTTTGACAAAAATTACCCAGATATTTGAACTTTTCATGCAATGTTACTTTGGTGACGTTTCTTTTGCGGTTCAGTATATTACTGCATAGCCAGGGTACCATGTAGCACTGCATAGCCATGGCAACACACAGTACTGCATAGCCAGGGTAACATGTACCGCATAGCCAGGTTAACATGTAGAAATGCATAGCCATGGTAACACACAGTGCTGCATAGCCAGGGTAACATGTACCGCATAGCCAAGGGAACATGTAGTACTGCATAGCCAGGATAACATGTAATATTGCATATCCAGGGTAACATGTAGTACTGCATAGCCCGGGAAACATGCAGTACTACATAGCCAGGGTCACATCTAGTACTACATAGCCAGGGTAACATCTAGTACTGCATAGCCAGGCTAACATCTAGTACTGCATAGCCAGGTAACATTTAGTCCTACATAGGCAGGTAACATTTAGTACTGCATAGCAAGGGCCACATCTAGTACTTCATAAACAGGGTGAGGTGTAGTACTGCATAGCCAGGGTCACATCTAGTACTACATAGCCAGGGTAACATCTAGTACTGCATAGCCAGGGTAACATCTAGTGCTGCATAGCCAGGGTAACATCTAGTACTGCATAGCCAGGGTAACATCTAGCACTGCATAGCCAGGTAACATTTAGTACTGCATAGCCAGGTAACATTTAGTACTACATAGCCAGGTAACATCAAGCACTGAATAGCCAGGGTAAAATGTAGTACTACATAGCCAGGTAACATTTAGTACTGCATAGCCAGGGTAACATTTAGTACTGCATAGCCAGGTAACATTTAGTACTGCATAGCCAGGTAACATTTAGTACTGCATAGCCAGGGTAAGGTGTAGTACTGCATAGCCAGGGTAACATGTGGTACTGCATAACAAGGGTAACAGAAAGTATTGCATAGCCATTGTAACTTCAAGTAATGCGTAGCAAGGGTGACATACCTCACTGCATGGTCATGGTAACATATATCTAGCACTACATAGCCAGGGTAACATCAAGTACTGCATAGCCAGGGGAGCATGTAGTACTGCATAGCCAAGGGAACATGTAGTACTGAACAGCCAGGGTAACATCTAGTGCTGCATAGCCAGGGTAACTTCAAGTACTGCGTAGCCAGGGTAACACACAGTGCGCGAAGCCAGGGTAACATCTAGCAATACATAGCCAGGGTAACTTCAAGTACTGCGTAGCCAGGGTAACACACAGTGCGCGAAGCCAGGGTAACATCTAGCACTACATAGCCAGGGTAACTTCAAGTACTGCGTAGCCAGGGTAACACACAGTGCGCGAAGCCAGGGTAACATCTAGCAATACATAGCCAGGGTAACTTCAAGTACTGCATAGCCAGGGTAACACACAGTGCGCGAAGCCAGGGTAACATCTAGCACTACATAGCCAGGGTAACTTCAAGTACTGCGTAGCCAGGGTAACATGTAGTACAACATAGCCAGGGTAACATGTAGCACTACATAGCCAAGGTAACATCTAGTATTGCATAGCCAGGTAACATCTAGTACTACATAGCCAGGGTAACATCAAGTAATACATAGCCAGGGTAACATGTAGTACTGCATAGTCAGGGTAACACACAGTACTGCATAGCCAGGGTAACATGTAGTACTGCATAGCCAGGGTAACATGTAGAACTGCATAGCCAGGGGTTACAGAAAGTATTGCATAGCCAGGGTGACAGAAAGTATTGCATAGCCAGGGTAACATACCTCACTGCATAGCCAAGGGAACATGTAGAAATGCATAGCCAGGGAAACATGCAGTACTACATAGCCAGGGTAACATCTAGAAAACATAGCCAGGGTAACATACAGTACTGCATAGCAAGGGTACCATGTATTACTGCGTAGCCAGGGTACCATGTAGTACTGCATAGCCAGGGTAACATCTAGTACTACATAGCCAGGGTAACATCTGGCACTACATGGCCAGGGTAACATCAAGTACTGCATAGCCAGGGTAAAATCAAGTACTACATAGCCAGGGTAACATCAAGTACTGCAAAGCCAGGGTAACATCAAGTAATACATAGCCACGGTAACATGTAGTACTGCATAGTCAGGGTAACACACAGTACTGCATATCCAGGGTAACATCTAGTACTGCATAGCCAGGGTAACATGTAGAACTGCATAGCCACAGTTACAGAAAGTATTGCATAGCCAGGGTAACAGGAAGTATTGCTTAGCCAGGGTAACATACCTCACTGCATAGTCAGGGTAACATGTTGTACTGCATAGCCAAGGGAACATGTAGAAATGCATAGCCAGGGAAACATGCAGTACTACATAGCCAGGGTAACATCAAGCACTGCATAGCCAGGGTAACACCAAGTACTGCATAGCCAGGGTAAGATCTAGCACTACTAAGCCAGGGTAACATATAGTTATACGTAGCCAGGGTAACATCTAGAGCTACATAGCCAGGGTAACACCTAGTACTGAATAGCCAGGGTAACATCTAGTACTACATAGCCAGGGTAACATCTAGTGCTGCATAGCCAGTTAACATCTAGTACTACATATAGCCAGGGTAACATCAAGTACTGCATAGCCAGGGTAAAATCTAGTACTACATAGCCAGGGTAACATCAAGTACTGCATAGTCAGGGTAACATCAAGTAATACATAGCCAGGGTAACATGTAGTACTGCATAGTCAGGGTAACATGTTGTACTGCATAGCCAAGGGAACATGTAGAAATGCATAGCCAGGGAAACATGCAGTACTACATAGCCAGGGTAACATCAAGCACTACATAGCCAGGGTACCACCAAGTACTGCATAGCCAGGGTAAGATCTAGCACTACTAAGCCAGGGTAACATCTAGTGCTGCATAGCCAGTTAACATCTAGTACTACATATAGCCAGGGTAACATCAAGTACTGCATAGCCAGGGTAAAATCTAGTACTACATAGCCAGGGTAACATGTAGTACTGCATAGTCAGGGTAACATCAAGTAATACATAGCCAGGGTAACATGTAGTACTGCATAGTCAGGGTAACACACAGTACTGCATAGCCAGGGTAACATGTAGTACTGCATAGCCAGGGTAACATGTAATATTGCATATCCAGGGTAACATGTAGTACGCCATATCCCAGGAAACACGCAGTACTGCATAGCCAGGGTCACATCTAGTACTACATAGCCAGGGTAACATCTAGTACTACATAGCCAGGGTAGCATCTGGCACTACATAGCCAGGGTAACATCAAGTACTGCATAGCCAGGGTAAAATCTAGTACTACATAGCCAGGGTAACATCAAGTACTGCAAAGCCAGGGTAACATCAAGTAATACATAGCCAGGGTAACATGTAGTACTGCATAGACAGGGTAACACACAGTACTGCATATCCAGGGTAACATCTAGTACTGCATAGCCAGGGTAACATGTAGAACTGCATAGCCACGGTTACAGAAAGTATTGCATAGCCAGGGTAACAGGAAGTATTGCTTAGCCAGGGTAACATACCTCACTGCATAGTCAGGGTAACATGTTGTACTGCATAGCCAAGGGAACATGTAGAAATGCATAGCCAGGGAAACATGCAGGACTACATAGCCAGGGTAACATCAAGCACTACATAGCCAGGGTAACATACAGTACTGCATAGCCAGGGTACCATGTATTACTGCGTAGCCAGGGTACCATGTAGTACTACATAGTCAGGGTAACACCAAGTACTGCATAGTCAGGGTAAGATCTAGCACTACATAGCCAGGGTAACATATAGTTATACGTATCCAGGGTAACATCTAGTACTGCATAGCCAGGGTAACACACAGCACTGCATAGCCAGGGTAACATCTAGAGCTACATAGCCAGGGTAACACCTAGTACTAAATAGCCAGGTAACATCTAGTACTACATAGCCAGGGTAACATCTAGTGCTGCATAGCCAGGGTAACATCAAGTAATACATAGCCAGGGTAACATGTAGTACTGCATAGACAGGGTAACACACAGTACTGCATATCCAGGGTAACATCTAGTACTGCATAGCCAGGGTAACATGTAGAACTGCATAGCCACGGTTACAGAAAGTATTGCATAGCCAGGGTAACAGGAAGTATTGCTTAGCCAGGGTAACATACCTCACTGCATAGTCAGGGTAACATGTTGTACTGCATAGCCAAGGGAACATGTAGAAATGCATAGCCAGGGAAACATGCAGGACTACATAGCCAGGGTAACATCAAGCACTACATAGCCAGGGTAACATACAGTACTGCATAGCCAGGGTACCATGTATTACTGCGTAGCCAGGGTACCATGTAGTACTACATAGTCAGGGTAACACCAAGTACTGCATAGCCAGGGTAAGATCTAGTACTACATAGCCAGGGTAACATATAGTTATACGTATCCAGGGTAACATCTAGTACTGCATAGCCAGGGTAACACACAGCACTGCATAGCCAGGGTAACATCTAGAGCTACATAGCCAGGGTAACACCTAGTACTAAATAGCCAGGTAACATCTAGTACTACATAGCCAGGGTAACATCTAGTGCTGCATAGCATGGGTTACATCTGGTACTGCATAGCCAGGGTAACATTTAGTACTACATAGCCAGGGTAAGGTGTAGTACTGCATAGCCAGGGTAACATCTAGCACTACATAGCCAGGGTAACATCAAGTACTGCATAGCCAGGGTAACATCAAGTAATACATAGCCAGGGTAACATGTAGTACTGCATAGTCAGGGTAAGGTGTAGTACTGCATAGCCAGGGTAACATCTAGTACTACATAGCCAGGGTAACATCAAGTACTGCATAGCCAGGGTAACATCAAGTAATACATAGCCAGGGTAACATGTAGTACTGCATAGTCAGGGTAACACACAGTACTGCATATCCAGGGTAACATCTAGTACTGCATAGCCAGGTAACATATAGTACTACATATAGCCAGGGTAACATCAAGTACTGCATAGCCAGGGTAGAACCTAGTACTACATAGCCAGGGTAACATCAAGTACTGCATAGCCAGGGTAACATCAAGTAATACATAGCCAGGGTAGCATGTAGTACTGCATAGTCAGGTTTACACACAGTACCTCATAGCCAGGGTAACATGTAGTACTACATAGCCAGGGTAACATGTAGTATTGCATAGCCAGGGTAACAGAAAGTATTGCATAGCCATTGTAACTTCAGGTAATGCGTAGCTAGGGTAAGAAGCCTCACTGCATAGTCAGGGTAACAACAAACACTGCATGGCCCGGGTAACATCAAGTACTGCGTCGCCAGGGTTAGACATAGTGCTGCATAACCAGGGTAACATGTAGTACTGCATAGCCAGGGAAACAGAAAGTATTACATAGCCATTGTAACTTCAGGTAATGCGTAGCTAGGGTAACATACCTCACTGCATAGTCAGGGTAACATCAAACACTGCATAGCCAGGGTAACATCAAGTACTGCGTCGCCAGGGTTACACATAGTACTGCATAGCCAGGGTAACATGAAGTACTGCATAGCCAGGGAAACAAAGTATTGCATAGCCATTGTAACTTCAGGTAATGCGTAGCTAGGGTAACATACCTCGCTGCATGGTCAGGGTAACATCAAACACTGCATAGCCAGGGTAACATCAAGTACTGCACAGCCAGGGTGAAACATATAAACACACTATAAAACAACATACACTCACATTCACGCTGCACACTCAATAAAACGTACCTTAGGGAGGACCACGTCTTCCAGTAGCTTGTTCTCGGCAGTGCCAATGTCAATGAAACCCTGTGTTAAAGTCCGTAAATGAATCGTATGAGTTTAATAGTGAGCGTTATAATGTGGATTAGCATGATAGTTGATCGCTTTAGTTTTGTATTTTAATCATTTTACACTGTCTGTACATACGTTGATGATATACATTCGTAGACTAAACTAACATTCAGTATCTGAAATGTGAACATATTTATTTGTCAAATTGTTTCATAATAAGAGCGCATCGTGAGAATGTCCTCCCGGGCACTTTAAACCCTAGACTTGCCACACCATTATAGACTTGCATTACATATCTGGAAAGCCTGCATGAGAGACAAGAGGATAGTGTTTGATTGACATGCAGTAGTATGTAAGTAATTAAAACAGTATGGATGGTTAACGTACTTCGTGCAGATATGTGTAGATTCTATCAAGTGGGTAATCGGTGTGTTTGTATTAACAATAAACGACCCCTTGATTTGTGATGTCGACCGTTGGAGGCGACCCAGGTGTAGAACTGAATGTTTCTCCCCATTCGCTTCCTTTCGTCCGCGGCCCCAGTGGGAATACATCGGAATAAATGTTTATTTACGCAACAATATTTAGGATATAATAGAATGCCTCCCTATATAGGAGACCTAGTTAGGAATATAATAGACTATTACCCATATACAAAATGTAGTCGACCTAATCGGGAATATAATAGATTATTATGCCTCAAAGTGGGAGACCAATCAGAGGGCAGGGTGACTAACCCCACATGAACCCGTATACCGTCAGTAATAATCCAAGATGGTTGTTATTGATCTAACATAAGACCGTATACCATCAGTAACACCCACCTCACATATTTCACATGAAAGTTCAGGTACAGAAAATTTTATTGAGCACTGGTTTGAATTTTAATATAATCAATTTTGATGTGAAAAGACATTAATTTTAAAAGAAACCACGTTCAAGATTTGACTAATAAAACTTGTGAGACAAAGTAAACTGACAAAGTAACAAGGTCACTGATTAAACAAATAGCAACGTCATAGGACATACTAAAGAATGACGCAAACAAGCAATGGAATAGATAACAGCCCGTCGTTAGGGAAAAGCGGGCTGCTATCAAATTAGAGTGGCCCGCATATTTCTGATAATATGCACACATTTTTATGATAATTCTATCCATTGTAGATATAATATTTGTTTAAATGTTCACATTTAGTGTCATATATTCCACTGTTGACGTTTGTGTTTACGTTGAACCGTTGTATCGGAAACACATGTACTGGTCCGGTCATCTATACCGGTTGTAAGTGTCAAGTTCTCTGACATAACATGTGCGATAAGGATACCAGATATTGTAAACCTATTGGCATAATACATTGGTTATGGTGTCTTTAGGTGCCGTATACGGTGTCATATTAGGTTAGTTAAAAAAATCTTTGGTCCGGCTCTCGCCTCGCCCAACATTTTCTGCTTACCTATAGCTTATATGACACCGTTTACGGCAACTAAAGACACAATAACCAATAATATGATTAGTTATGGTGTCTTTGGTTCCCGTATACGGTGTCATATTAGGTAGGCAGAAAAAATATTACATATTATGTTATAACATTGTTGAACAGTTTACAGTGTAATTGTATCTAGCTTGTATATATCAAGTACTGCTTGACTTGTTGGTTGGTCCATTCATGTTTATAGGTTTCATTTATGAGGAAAGTTTTACTTGTTCAGGTCGTATCGCGATGGCAACAATGGATGTCATAGTTCATGGATGTGTTCGCATTGCCCACTCATCACATCGATAACGTAAGGCTAACCTATTTCATGTCAGTATTGTATAAACATTAATGCTGACTCCCAGAACACTTATGTTCTGTTTATATATACATAATATGAATGGGAAGAATGTGGCGTGAATTTGTTTCATATCACCATGTGGTAGTGTTATATATGCATGCTCATGATGCGTGCATTGTTTTTTTTAATTAGTTTTTTTATGGTTCTTTGATTACAACGGTGTTGTTGGCTGCTTGAATCACAGTTTGGCTTCACAACATCACAACCAAGACCAAAGCATTCACAATATCACGACCAAGACCCCAGCATTCGCTATATCATGACCAAGACCAAAGCATTCACAATATCACGACCAAGATCACTGCATTCGCTATATCATGACCAAGACCAAAGCATTCACAATTTCACGACCAAGATCACTGCATTCGCTATATCATGACCAAGACCAAAGCATTCACAATATCACGACCAAGATCACTGCATTCGCTATATCATGACCAAGACCAAAGCATTCACAAGTTCACGACCAAGATCACTGCATTCGCTATATCATGACCAAGACCAAAGCATTCACAATATCACGACCAAGACCACAGGAATCAAAATACCATACCCAAGACCACAGCATTCACTTTATCATGACCAAGACCACAGCATTCACATTATCACGACCAAGGCCACAGCATTCACTATATCATGACCAAGACCACAGCATTCACACGATGACGACCAAGAGCACAGCATTCACAATATCACGACCAAGACCACAGCATTCACTATATCATGACCAAGACCACAGCATTCACATTATCACGACCAAGGCCACAGCATTCACTATATCATGACCAAGACCACAGCATTCACACGATGACGACCAAGAGCACAGCATTCACAATATCACGACCAAGACCACAGCATTCACTATATCATGACCAAGACCACAGCATTCAAAATACCATGACCAAGTCCATGTCCAGCAGTGCTGCTTTAATGGACGCCGTTTACAGTGAAGACCACCATGGCTTATGTGACTTTATGAACGTGACATGTGCCTCTTCCCTACAGACAAGGTAGACATACTTTTATGGATAACGACCTCTTTAATACTGTAAAAAGCGACGTTTCGGTATAGATCCTTATACCATTGTCTATACCGAAACGTCGCTTTTTACAGTATTAAAGAAGTTGTTATCCATAAAATTGTGTCTAATTAAGGATCTATACTGAACCGTCGCTTTTTATAGTATTAACGGGGGCGGTCGGGTAGCCTAGTGGTTAACGCGTTGGCTCGTCACGCCGAAGACCCGGGTTCGATTCCCGACATGGGTACAATGTGTGAAGCCCATTTCTGGTGTCCCCCGCCGTGATATTGCTGGAATATTGCTAAAAGCGGCGTAAAACCATACTCACTCACTATAGTATTAACGAAGTTTTATCCATAAAATTGTGTTTGCCATGTCAGCCGTCAACTTCTAAGTAATGCCTGTCAAACAAATTCCCTGCAGACATTTATAGTTAATGCTTTGAGCCTTTACACGTGATCTGTACCTCGGAACACTATAACTGTAAATATTCTACAGTCTTTGGATGCTTAAATATTGTTAGATTCTGAAACAAATGTAATTGTTTTGATAGATATTATGTGCTAATTTAGTTTTACCAGATATTTAAGTTGTTTTCAGTTGTGTATTCAGAAACCGAACAGCTACCAGGTTAATTATTATTTCATTAAGTATACATTAATTTCATCATACTACTACATAAAGTAAATGTATAGCATTTCATAAATACTCAAGTGTAAATGCTTAAATATTGTTAGATTCTGAAACAAATGTAATTGTTTTGATAGATATTATGTGCTAATTTAGTTTTACCAGATATTTAAGTTGTTTTCAGTTGTGTATTCAGAAACCGAACAGCTACCAGGTTAATTATTATTTCATTAAGTATACATTAATTTCATCATACTACTACATAAAGTAAATGTATAGCATTTCATAAATACTCGAGTGTAAATTAGCTTTTGATTGCCACACTTAATTACTTAGTTGTTAAACTGAAGGCAAGTGGCTGGAGTTGTTAAACTTTAGAAGTATGTACATGTACAGTAAACTATGGTTATAACGAACTACTGTTACAACGAACTCAAAGGGACCACTAATTTTAATTCGTTATAACCGAAGTTCGTTTAAAGCATAGTTCGTTTACAACATCTAAACACAAAATGGACGGAACCAAGAAACAGTTTGTTATGTCCGGAAGCTCGTTATAAGCGTATTCGTTATAAGCGTTGTTTACTTATGTCTTTTTTGTTTTAACCAGTGTAACATCCTGAGAGTAAGGCATTGTAGTAGTCCCGTGACTTCTGTTGGTTCTGGGTTATTGTAGACATGCCTCTCTCTCTGTGTGGAGGAAGAGAAAGCATTACTTCTAAGCCTCAAGGAGTGGGGTGTTAAGCCCGAGGGTGCTAGTCCAGGTGATGTACGCCAATGGTTGGCTGAGTATGTCGTTGGTGACGGTCTAATCGAGTCTGAACTAGGCGCATCAGGGTCAGGTCATGTTCCTGGCAAGGATCCTAAACAGTCTACTGTTCATATTTGTCAACCTCCTCACTGTTTTCTGGTGACCCTGCAGCTAAAGGAGAAGCTGATTAACCTGTCTTCTTAGGGAGAATAAACATCCTGAACATGTTTGGGTCACACAGTCCGGAGGTCGTTGCGGGGTCATGTAGCTATGGTTGCTATGGGTTTGGGTCCTGCTGCTTCGATTACTAAATTAATTCAGTAATGTATGAGTGTCGTCTGTGCAGAGGAGGAAGGTGAAGATGTTCTTGCTATTTTATATAGTGCGAAACAGGAGGAAAGTGAAGATGTTACTGTTACGGTGAGTAGATTAGAACAAATGCCACACAAGTTTACTCAGCAAGAGCATGTTGTTGCATGTTGTTCAGTTCTACTGAGATGCTTAGAAAGAACGTTTGGGGAGGTCTTCGCCGGTGAATCAAGGATTGCCCCGAACACAAGTTTGATACAATCTGAGTTTGATCAGCTCTGATTTTCAGCATGATCATCATACTAAGGACAGGTTGCCAAATGTTTCAACTGTTTCTAAGGGGGTTTTCACGGAAAACGAACCCGAGAAAGAGTTGAAACGTGCTAGGTCTACGACAAAGGGTGAGAATACATCTATGGCAACAAATCCTTTTGATCCACGTGGTCCTCAGTGACGGGGATGTCGTCACTTTGGTCATCGTGCTCGAGGATGTAGGGTTCGTCTTGACCATGTGCACAGAGGGGAAGATAACTGATCAAGACCAATGTTGAGGGACGAACACTTAGTTCTCAGGATAGTAGGCCCATCGCTTCACGTTTACCCCCAGGGTTTATAGGCGAAACAAATGAAGTAGACCTTACAGACAATGGAAGTCAATTAACAGCTCAGCTGCAACTTAGGAATTGAAAAGTTCATTGTAGAGTATTTGCTAATGTCTTTTCCTCTGGTGATACTGATATTTGACATGCGTCAACAGTTCCTCGCAAGATAAACTTGTTTGATGACGTTCCGTTAAGGCAGTGTCATAGGGGTGTTCCACCAGGACTTTACGATGAGGTTAAAGAACATTAAAATCAGCTGCTAGCTTGTAGTGTGATCAGGTCACCGTTTAGTCCTTGGGCTTCGAACATGGTTTTAGTTCGCAAAAGGGGCCCTTCCCTCAGAATTTGTGTGGATTATCCCTCTTTGAATCGTCGGATTTATTTGCGCTCCCGTGTGCTTTCATTGTCTCAGGTCAACGGAGTCCTTGACATTCAGTCTGGATAACATCAAACTGAAATTAAGGAGAGACATAAAACCTGGCACAGCATTCACAGCAGGACCTTCAGGGTTCTATGAATTTAACAGTCTACCGTTTGGTTTAGTTAATGCTATAGCTACTTACCAAAGGCAAATGTAACAGATTTCTAGTGATGTCCATTTAAAAATGTGTACGATGTATTTAGATGATCTCATAGTGTTTGCTGATAGCATCGATGAACACACATCATGAATGAAGGGAAAACGAAGTCTATATTGTAATAGAACAGCAAACTGTATTGAGAGAAGATTGTACAGGCCAGAAAGGAAGTGTTACGTCACAATTTGTTACTTTCCATTGGAGCGACTACAGGCAGTGGTGGACAAGACCCTGTTTACAGTTTAATGCACACACCATTGATGATGGTCCTCCGGGCTTGGATTATGATAGCTTCATGGTGAAAGGTTTTAATCATTGAAATTGGTCCAGTGGCCACCACGTGTGATACCTCAAGTACTGGAATTGACCATTCCCGTGATGATGACGAAATGAAAATTTCCTCATTACTTAGTTCTAGCCAACCAGTCGTAGGTGAAGTTCAGGGGAAGAAGATGGTGACAAACTTGACAATGACGGCCATGACACCATTGAGGTCGTCGTAGCTACAGATTTGGTAAGTGTGGAACCTAAAGTTACAGATGGGAGAAGCAAGGAATGCATCTTGTAGTTAAGAACTGTACGGGTGGCTCGTCGTTCAACTTGGGAGAGAAAACGAGCCGCGTGGATGGGATTTGTTGCATTTTGTTTGTTGCATTCGATCAGGCTTCTGCACTGGTAAAAAAGTGCTAGTTTCTTGACCATGATGGTCACCCAGGGTTTTGTTGGCAGATCTGAGACAAGTACGGAAATAACTATAATAATCCCTGCTTGAATAAAAGTCTCATCCCAAATGCTGTCGACCTCATTATTGTGCGTGGATACTACCGGCTACATATGTGACACACGGAACGTTACATAACGGAATGTTACTGTATATATGCGACTCGAGAGGCGTTATAGCGGCAGGTTACATTATATATGTTACTTGAGTGGCGTAATAGCGGCATGTTACACTATATGTGTGACTCGAGTGGCGTTATAGCGGCATGTTACACTATATATGTGACTCGAGTGGCGTTATAGCGGCATGTTACACTATATATGTGACTCGAGTGGCGTTATAGCGGCATGTTACACTATATATGTGACTCGAGCGGCGTTATAGCGGCATGTTACACTATATTTGTGACTCGAGTGGCGTTATAGCGGCATGTTACACTATATATGTGACTCGAGTGGCGTTATAGCGGCATGTTACACTATATGTGTGACTCGAGCGGCGTTATAGCGGCATGTTACACTATATATGTGACTCGAGCGGCGTTATAGCGGCATGTTACACTATATATGTGATTCGAGTGGCGTTATAGCGGCATGTTACACTATATATGTGACTCGAGTGGCGTTATAGCGGCATGTTACACTATATATGTGACTCGAGTTGCGTTATAGCGGCATGTTACACTATATTTGTGACTCAAGTGGCGTTATAGCAGCATGTTATACTATATATGTGACTCGAGTGGCGTTATAGCGGCATGTTACACTATATATGTGACTCGAGTGGCGTTATAACAGAATGTTAAACTATGTATGTGACACCAGTTGCGATATAACCGATTGTTACATTGTATATGAGACTTCACTGATGATATAACGTAGTGTTACCATATATACCATATATAGTAGGGATATAACGGAATTGTACCTTTTTCATGCGACCATGGTGGGATTATAACTGAATGTTACCCCATATATGCGACGCTGGTATATATTACGTAATATTATAACTATAGCGGGGGAAAGTATCTATATACGCGACCTGGTAATAACGAAAGATTTCGTTTAACGTTACCTCAGAGTTTGTGTCCTTGTCGTAGGCATCGTTGCTGACAAGCTGACTGTACTGGACCAGGGGGCTGTGGACCTGCATTGCCTTGTAGCCCCGCGCTGAAAGAAGGTTGTCTCCAGACATACTTGTCATCCTCCCTGACGACGAGGTTGCAGTTGCTGCTTCTCAGCTTCTCTTCTAAAAAGCAAGTTGCCGCAATACCAAGCAATATGGTGATTCTGATTAAATTGCTGCCACCTTATCAGCTACTTGAAAAACGTACATAATCTCAATTACCTGTGTAATTACGCGTTCAAAATGGATATAATAATTTATGCGTTCTTGTCGTCGCGATATAATGAAGGTACATTATATTTATACATTTGAATCATTGCACTGAAGCGCGCGGCTTCAGATCAAAGTAAGAGGTGTCTTATCCGCCATGTATTCCTCCGTGTCTATAACAGTGTATGTATATCCCTTATTGTGAGACATGTTCTTGCAATGCCACGAATTATTCATCTATGGTTGGTATATGTCAACATTGTACACACAGGAAAACGTTGATGCAGAGCCCCGCCACATGTGATGCCTCAGAAATGCACAACAATGATGTTACCGAGGAACGGAATGTAATCAATCAGTCTGAAGGCCATGGGCCCAGATACAAATAACAATGTCAAGTATTGTAGTGGCAAAATAAATACTTTATTTGTTCCGTATCGTCTGCGGCAATTATTTTTTGGAATGTATGCATATTTACATTACTGATACATGTCATTGGGAAATAGTTAATTCCAAGTATCAAAAGTAGCGCAAACCAGTTAAATAATGATATTATCATTATCAGGACATATAATTTATCACAAGTTTCTCAATAAAGTTGCAACCCGTGAAGATTCCGGGGTAGAATAGGTCTCCAGCAACCCATGCTTGCCGTAAAAGGCGACTAACAGGATCGGGTGGTCAGGCTAGCTCACTTGGTTGATGCATGTCATCGATCCCAATTGCGTGGATCGATGCTCATGATATTAATCACTAGATTGTCTGGTCCAGACTCGATTATTTACAGACCGCTGTCATATAGCTGGAATATTGCTGAGTGCGGCGTTAAACAAAAAAACAAACCCCAAAACAATACATTTGCTGCAAGCTGTATTTTACAAAAGTAAATCGTATGACATGGCAGCACTTTCTTGAAGAAAAATAAATATGTGAAAACCCCCCATAAAAACTGCCAATAAACAAAGCAGATACACATACTCAGATACTATATAATCACATTGTCCACACTTGGCAATAAGAAGCATGTGGTTACAATAATGGACATATTGACAACATTAAGGGTTCCATTGGCATATGATAACTGTTATTTCTCTGTTGACTGTTTTTAGTACAGTTTGTCAAATATTGAACTATGAAATGATGATTTAGTGTCTACATTTTCCGTTGACATGTGTTTATGTGTTGTTTAATTAGTCTGCCATTTAACGCCGCACTCGGCCATATTCCAGCTATATGACGGCGGCCTGTAATTAATCGAGTCAGGTCCAATTCATACATCATACGCATCGATCCACGCGCCATTTGAGATACGATGACATGCATCAATCAAGTCAGCGAACCTGGCCACCCGTTCCCATGAGTCGCCTCTTACGGCAAGCATGTGTTCATATGATGATGATTGATATTCTTCTAAGATTTAAAATAACATTTCATTCATAGTACTCAATAGAAGTAAGACCGCTTGTCCTTTCGGATCACAAGCGGTACAGACGCAAATAGATTTGATCGGCCAGGCTACGGCCGTGCACTGAATTCCATGAAACGGTTAAAACATACCACAGCCTTGCTGCAAGTTCGCCGACATACTACTTATCATTATGCTTCAACTTTGTTAGCTTGGGTGTTTCACTTGTGGCAAATGCTTACACCGCCACGGCAGACTGGGTTCATTTAATATATGAAAAAACCCCGATTCCAAATATTTTCAGTGATCATGAGCTGAGACCATATACGTCGGTATATGGCCTTTTACATGAACATCCAAACAACAATCAAGAATCCAAAATGATGTTATTGTTCACCATACATTAAAAATTTGCAAATTATGTACCCCAGGTACTTTTCTGTATACAGAATGGGTACAATGTGTGAAGCCCATTTCTTGTGTCCCCCGCCGTGATGTTGCTGGAATATTGCTAAAAGCGGCGTAAAACCATACTCACTCTCTCACTGTATACAGAAATGTACCTTAGCCAAAACCAGAATAACAGAAACATACCCAAGGACGAGTCCATTCCGCATTGCGCAGAGCGCTGAACCGGTTCCTTAATCGCTGACGCACTTTGTCACACTTTGTCCCGCGGCCCGAAAATGCTCTGTCTCCCCCTCAACCCACACACCACACACACTAGTACTGGGAGGGCATGATACCCATGCTATTTGTATGTTGTTATCGGGAGATTGCTTCTCTCCAGGGAGACTCCAGGGAGAGGCCCCACAGAGAATGCTCGTCCACTGGCATGGATACTCCTGCTTTGACTTACTTCGTCCGCTATTTATTATGACACAATGAGTCCAATTTTAACAAAGATTTAATTATTACGGACAAGTATTAATCTCTCTTTTCCGTTATTAACAAAACAAATATTTGAATTTCCAATTCCCCATTGCGGGGGATTCCGATGACTGTGTCCTCTTCTTTTTCTGCGATATTGTTTTAAAAACTACCAACGTTTGGATTTCCGAAGACATCCAAGCTTCTGCATATTCCGCTCTGCACAGTATTCCCCAGCATGCACTCGTAATCAGGCGACCTGGCACAACATGAACCGGTTTCGGTTTCGGGTTGAGAACTATACGGACTCGTTTAGAAATCGGGTACGTTTCTGTATTCTGATTTTGGCTTAGGGTATATTTCTGTCTGCAGAAACATACCTGGGGTATAGTAGCTACATGTAGTACCTGTGCCGACAAGGACCCCTTCAGCTTTACTGAGGAATATGTTATGTTGTTAATGACGATTAATAACACTTCTTCTTTTGTGTAGACCTTCTCAATCGGAACATTAGTCCTTGAGGAAACACACGACGTGGGATTATTCCTTTTCGTGTTCAATAATAGCAGTTTATTACCAGAAACAGACAGCTACAACAATTAGCTACATAAGGGTGATCTGGGGAGGCCTGTTATCTCTGGGATATCGCACAGGTCACAAACGTGCTCTTCCGGGGCCCATGACGCTCTTCATGTAAACAAAACACAAGCACCTGTCTGCTAAGGATTCTGTTTTCGTAATTGCATATCTTATTTTGAAAAGCTTCTTTCTTTTGAATATTAATGATAATAATAAGAAAGAATATCACAACACCATACTGACATATCTTGACAAACGTGTCCACTTTCAATGTACGACTGGAATGAGCATGTCAACCGGCCCCATGCTTCTGGGGGGCAGGCTACGGCACTGAGGTCTACTTAGGGCATCAGTGACAAGTCCTCAAATCCAAATCATATGACTTTGTGGTTGAGTTGTGGAAACGATTCAGTCCATAACTAAAACATGGACGATAGTATGGCAACTAAGATTTTTATTTTATGTAGTCATATTAGTTAACACAGAAAGATAAAACATATTAATTCCACTATAGATGTTTGGAATTAATTCAGAAGTATTTTTTGTTATATGGAAAAAACGCATATGGGCTACAGTGCCGTACGTGGCACTTGCCTGTACATGTTTGGTAAAATAACATTGTTATTGTTGAAGAACCTTTTATGATTGGTTGATATATTATTACATGAACAATACATGAACAGAATCAAAAGTGATGTATGGTTTTGTAATTGTTGTCAAAAGTACAATCATTGTGATGTAGTTCCTATCCCCAATGCAAAACGGTCGCATACAGTAAGACATAATTGTGTTTTTTTTAAGATTAATTTCATGCCGCATGTGACCACACATTCACCAGCCACACGACCCCTAATCTATGATTGGAATGTGGTAGAGGAATGTGATGTTGAGAACATAAAGTGGGTTGTAACTGGCGGTTTATGCAAACTGTAACAAAACAACAAAGTAATAGATCAAAGAAAATACTTAAATCACAACCCAAAACAGCAACAATGTCTTTCCGATGTGTATTTACTCTTAGTAAAAGTTAGCTTTACACATAATACGGCGTCCCCGTGACTTCCTAAATTACAACTTAAATTGAACTTACCGTGGAGGCTCACGCACAGCCGTGACTTGGAACCCAATGAAATGAAACCAGCGATCTGTGTTTGGTCTGTGTGACCTTGAGAGAAATGTAGATCACGTATCTTCAGTGCTTGCCGTCACTGATGTGGCCTTTGTGAGAAATGTCCCTGTGTTGTAGGTCACTTCGACTGCAGATAACGGTCACATCCACCAATAGCCGGCTCTGTTTTCTGGCACTGAGGAATGTTCTTATGGTTGTATACAATTGAGGCCTACATGGTGGTCTAAACCGTTACAAGGTACTTTGTTCCTGAGATATCGCTGAAGGATAATTGATTGCAGTTGGTATGAAGGGGCTTGATTCATCATTAACGGAACATCTTGCAATATGAGTAAAATACACAATATTTAAACTTCTTTCTCGAAATATGTAAATTTATCGTCGAGAATTTCCAGGGAAACTGCATGAAAGTATCATTTTCCTAAATTCGTCAGCATTAAGTTCACAATTACGTTAGTACTTATATCAGGCCACTGGGAACTATGCCGTCGATGTCGCCTCGGGGAACTATGCCGTCGATGTCGCCTCGGGGAACTATGCCGTTGATGTCGTCTTCACAAGTCACGTTAGTCCTTATACAACGCCTCGGGGAACTATGCCGTTGATGTCGCCACAGGGAACTATGCCCACGATATCGTCTTCACAAGTCACGTTAGTCCTTATATCACGCCTCGGGGAACTATGCCGTCCATGTCGTCTTCACAAGACACGTTAGTCCTTATATCACGCCTCGGGGAACTATGCCGTTCATGTCGTCTTCACAAGACACGTTAGTCCTTATACAACGCCTCGGGGAACTATGCCGTCCATGTCGTCTTCACAAGACACGTTAGTCCTTATATCACGCCTCGGGGAAGTGTAATCACGTAGGCATGCTCGGGTCAAGGTTCTGATGCTAACCCCTGGGATCCCCAGCCACCTCTTAGGCAGAGCTCTAACGCCCCTTCTCCGAGCTAAACTAAAACTAGCTGAACTAAACCCACATGTTCCGACTGTGTCGTGTCAGTAACAGTGCCTAGTGGTGGTTCGAACAAGCATATATGGACGTAAACCGCCATTTTGACGACCATAATATTGATATAGAGTCTACTGAAACACTGTTGATGACATCCAACTGCACCCGATCTGTTGAACCCTACATCTTGTATTGTGGAAGCACAGTATTCGATGTCATCCACTGCCTTAATTGAGGTGGTCACCCTATTGTTTGTAGCCTACTGCCTGAATTGAGGTAGTGACCCCATTGTTTGTACGTCACTGCTATAATTGAGGTCGTCATCCTTTTGTTTGTACGTCACTGCTATAATTGAGGTCGTCAACTTATTGTGTGTACGTCACTCCTATAATTGAGGTCGTCACCCTTTTGTTTGTACGTCACTGCTATAATTGAGGTAGTCATCCTATTGTGTGTACGTCACTGCTATAATTGAGGTAGTCACCCTATTGTGTGTACGTCACTGCTATAATTGAGGTGGTCACCCTATTGTGTGTACGTCACTGCTATAATATAGGTAGTCATCCTATTGTGTGTACGTCACTGCTATAATTGAGGTAGTCACCCTATTGTGTGTACGTCACTGCTATAATTGAGGTGGTCACCCTATTGTGTGTACGTCACTGCTATAATATAGGTGGTCACCCTATTGTGTGTACGTCACTGCTATAATTGAGGTGGTCACCCTATTGTGTGTACGTCACTACTATAATTGAGGTAGTCACCCTATTGTGTGTACGTCACTGCTATAATTGAGGTAGTCACCCTATTGTGTGTACGTCACTGCTATAATTGAGGTAGTCACCCTATTGTGTGTACGTCACAGCTATAATTGAGGTGGTCACCCTATTGTGTGTACGTCACTGCTATAATTGAGGTAGTCACCCTATTGTGTGTACTTCACTGCTATAATTGAGGTAGTCACCCTATTGTTTGTACGTCACTGCTATAATTGAGGTAGTCACCCTATTGTGTGAACGTCACTGCTATAATTGAGGTGGTCACCCTTTGTGTGTACATCACTGCCTTAATTGAGGTCGTCACCCCGTTGGTTATACCCCGTTTAAAGCCTGTGTGTGGTGTGGCGTTGTGATGTTGAAACAACTCCCTCTGTCGGTTGATTATCGGAAGATGGTGACGTTGAAGATTTTGATCGATGTACCAGTTTGCTGACAGATTTCCCTGAACCACCACCAAGTCAGATCATCGGCTGCAGGATATGGCTCCCCATCATCACACTGCCTGTACCGTGTTGCTCCATCGCATACGTTGTCGTGGATGTAAACGCCTCAATACACAGACGAATACCGGTCCTCTAGGTCTAATTCCAACCTCTCGCAGACGATTCCTGATTCGTTACCCTCCTCAAACCAGGCTCATGCCCTGCCATCTCGGTGACGTAGATGAATGGCCCGGATGTAGCGATCCTGTGCAGGGCGGGGACTACCACTTCTTGGACGATCTTGAGTTGAATTGAGCCGGGTATACCGATCCCATAAACGAGATGCTCTGGTGGATGCTGAAATGACGTACAACTGCAGCTTTACGACGTCCAATGGCAGCATTCCTTCTCGGCATTTTCCCACTTCCAATAAGTCGACATAGGATAGAATGTTGACTGCTGTTTGACCTTTTATAGCCATAGTCACTGTGCATCAATTTCACGTGCATCCTGCTTTAAATTTCCTTTCCATGACATCTTCGTGCAGTCTTATAAAACTTTCTGTATAAATCTACAAAAGTGACACCAGTTAACGAACATGTGCCTAACAGTGTTCAATAAAAACTATTGCATTTGTATTGAATATTTTATGAATGAACAAAATCAACATTCCTATTATCCCCTGTGCGTTTCTTTTTGTTACGAGTGTAGTTCAGGGCAAAACTATACTTTACTACACAACATGGTGAAACTTGTCACTGAACATCCTTTATAGTGAGTGATGGTGAAACGTGTCACTGAACGTCCTTTATAGTGAGTGATGGTGAAACGTGTTTCTGAACGCTCTTTATAGAATGTGATGGTGAAACTTGTCACTGAACATCCTTTATAGTGAGTGATGGTTAAAAGTGTCACTGAACGTCCTTTATAGTGAGTGATGGTTAAACGTGTCACTGAACGTCCTTTATAGTGAGTGATGGTGAAACGTGTCACTGAACGTCCTTTATAGTCAGTGATGGTGAAACGTGTTACTGAACGCTCTTTATAGAATGTGATGGTGAAACTTGTCACTGAACGCTCTTTATAGAATGTGATGGTGAAACGTGTTACTGAACGCTCTTTATATTGAGTGATGGTGAAAGGTGTTACTGAATATCCTTTATAGAGAGTGATGGTGAAACGTGTTACTGAACGCTCTTTATAGTGAGTGATGGTGAAAGGTGTTACCGAATATCCTTTATAGAGAGTGATGGTGAAACGTGTCACTGAACGTCCTTTATAGTGAGTGATGGTGAAACGTGTTACTGAACGCTCTTTATAGAGAGTGATGGTGAAACGTGTTACTGAACGCTCTTTATAGAGAGTGATGGTGAAAGGTGTTACTGAATAACCTTTTATAGAGAGTGATGGTGAAACGTGTCACTGAACGCTCTTTATAGTGAGTGATGGTGAAACTTGTCACTGAACGCTCTTCATAGAATGTGATGGTGAAACGTGTTACTGAACGCTCTTTATAGTGAGTGATGGTGAAACGTGTCACTGAACGTCCTTTATTGCGAGTGATGGTGAAACGTGTCACTGAACGCTCTTTATAGTGAGTGATGGTGAAACTTCTCACTGAACATCCTTTATAGTGAGTGATGGTGAAACGTGTCACTGAACGTCCTTTATAGTGAGTGATGGTGAAACGTGTTACTGAACGCTCTTTATAGAATGTGATGGTGAAACTTGTCACTGAACATCCTTTATAGTGAGTGATGGTGAAACGTGTCACTGAACGTCCTTTATAGTGAGTGATGGTGAAACGTGTTTCTGAACGCTCTTTATAGAATGTGATGGTGAAACGTGTTACTGAACGCTCTTTATAGAATGTGATGGTGAAACTTGTCACTGAACATCCTTTATAGTGAGTGATGGTGAAACGCGTCACTGAACGTCCTTTATAGTGAGTGATGGTGAAACGTGTTACTGAACGCTCTTTATAGAATGTGATGGTGAAACTTGTCACTGAACATCCTTTATAGAGAGTGATGGTGAAACGTGTCACTGAACGTCCTTTATAGTGAGTGATGGTGAAACGTGTCACTGAACGTCCTTTATAGTGAGTGATGGTGAAACGTGTTTCTGAACGCTCTTTATAGAATGTGATGGTGAAACTTGTCACTGAACATCCTTTATAGTGAGTGATGGTTAAAAGTGTCACTGAACGTCCTTTATAGTGAGTGATGGTGAAACGTGTCACTGAACGTCCTTTATAGTGAGTGATGGTGAAACGTGTTTCTGAACGCTCTTTATAGAATGTGATGGTGAAACTTGTCACTGAACATCCTTTATAGTGAGTGATGGTTAAAAGTGTCACTGAACGTCCTTTATAGTGAGTGATGGTTAAAAGTGTTACTGAACGCTCTTTATAGTGAGTGATGGTGAAACGTGTCACTGAACGTCCTTTATAGTCAGTGATGGTGAAACGTGTTACTGAACGCTCTTTATAGAATGTGATGGTGAAACTTGTCACTGAACGCTCTTTATAGAATGTGATGGTGAAACGTGTTACTGAACGCTCTTTATAGTGAGTGATGGTGAAAGGTGTTACTGAATATCCTTTATAGAGAGTGATGGTGAAACGTGTTACTGAACGCTCTTTATAGTGAGTGATGGTGAAACGTGTTACCGAATATCCTTTATAGAGAGTGATGGTGAAACGTGTCACTGAACGTCCTTTATAGTGAGTGATGGTGAAACGTGTTACTGAACGCTCTTTATAGAGAGTGATGGTGAAACGTGTTACTGAACGCTCTTTATAGAGAGTGATGGTGAAAGGTGTTACTGAATAACCTTTTATAGAGAGTGATGGTGAAACGTGTCACTGAACGCTCTTTATAGTGAGTGATGGTGAAACTTGTCACTGAACGCTCTTCATAGAATGTGATGGTGAAACGTGTTACTGAACGCTCTTTATAGTGAGTGATGGTGAAACGTGTCACTGAACGTCCTTTATTGTGAGTGATGGTGAAACGTGTCACTGAACGCTCTTTATAGTGAGTGATGGTGAAACTTGTCACTGAACATCCTTTATAGTGAGTGATGGTGAAACGTGTCACTGAACGTCCTTTATAGTGAGTGATGGTGAAACGTGTTACTGAACGCTCTTTATAGAATGTGATGGTGAAACTTGTCACTGAACATCCTTTATAGTGAGTGATGGTGAAACGTGTCACTGAACGTCCTTTATAGTGAGTGATGGTGAAACGTGTTTCTGAACGCTCTTTATAGAATGTGATGGTGAAACTTGTCACTGAACATCCTTTATAGTGAGTGATGGTGAAACGTGTTACTGAACGCTCTTTATAGAGAGTGATGGTGAAACGTGTTACTGAACGCTCTTTATAGAGAGTGATGGTGAAAGGTGTTACTGAATAACCTTTTATAGAGAGTGATGGTGAAACGTGTCACTGAACGCTCTTTATAGTGAGTGATGGTGAAACTTGTCACTGAACGCTCTTCATAGAATGTGATGGTGAAACGTGTTACTGAACGCTCTTTATAGTGAGTGATGGTGAAACGTGTCACTGAACGTCCTTTATTGCGAGTGATGGTGAAACGTGTCACTGAACGCTCTTTATAGTGAGTGATGGTGAAACTTGTCACTGAACATCCTTTATAGTGAGTGATGGTGAAACGTGTCACTGAACGTCCTTTATAGTCAGTGATGGTGAAACGTGTTACTGAACGCTCTTTATAGAATGTGATGGTGAAACTTGTCACTGAACATCCTTTATAGTGAGTGATGGTGAAACGTGTCACTGAACGTCCTTTATAGTGAGTGATGGTGAAACGTGTTTCTGAACGCTCTTTATAGAATGTGATGGTGAAACGTGTTACTGAACGCTCTTTATAGAATGTGATGGTGAAACTTGTCACTGAACGTCCTTTATAGTGAGTGATGGTGAAACGTGTCACTGAACGTCCTTTATAGTGAGTGATGGTGAAACGTGTTTCTGAACGCTCTTTATAGAATGTGATGGTGAAACTTGTCACTGAACATCCTTTATAGTGAGTGATGGTTAAAAGTGTCACTGAACGTCCTTTATAGTGAGTGATGGTGAAACGTGTCACTGAACGTCCTTTATAGTGAGTGATGGTGAAACGTGTTTCTGAACGCTCTTTATAGAATGTGATGGTGAAACTTGTCACTGAACATCCTTTATAGTGAGTGATGGTTAAAAGTGTCACTGAACGTCCTTTATAGTGAGTGATGGTTAAAAGTGTTACTGAACGCTCTTTATAGTGAGTGATGGTGAAACGTGTCACTGAACGTCCTTTATAGTCAGTGATGGTGAAACGTGTTACTGAACGCTCTTTATAGAATGTGATGGTGAAACTTGTCACTGAACGCTCTTTATAGAATGTGATGGTGAAACGTGTTACTGAACGCTCTTTATAGTGAGTGATGGTGAAAGGTGTTACTGAATATCCTTTATAGAGAGTGATGGTGAAACGTGTTACTGAACGCTCTTTATAGTGAGTGATGGTGAAACGTGTTACCGAATATCCTTTATAGAGAGTGATGGTGAAACGTGTCACTGAACGTCCTTTATAGTGAGTGATGGTGAAACGTGTTACTGAACGCTCTTTATAGAGAGTGATGGTGAAACGTGTTACTGAACGCTCTTTATAGAGAGTGATGGTGAAAGGTGTTACTGAATAACCTTTTATAGAGAGTGATGGTGAAACGTGTCACTGAACGCTCTTTATAGTGAGTGATGGTGAAACTTGTCACTGAACGCTCTTCATAGAATGTGATGGTGAAACGTGTTACTGAACGCTCTTTATAGTGAGTGATGGTGAAACGTGTCACTGAACGTCCTTTATTGTGAGTGATGGTGAAACGTGTCACTGAACGCTCTTTATAGTGAGTGATGGTGAAACTTGTCACTGAACATCCTTTATAGTGAGTGATGGTGAAACGTGTCACTGAACGTCCTTTATAGTGAGTGATGGTGAAACGTGTTACTGAACGCTCTTTATAGAATGTGATGGTGAAACTTGTCACTGAACATCCTTTATAGTGAGTGATGGTGAAACGTGTCACTGAACGTCCTTTATAGTGAGTGATGGTGAAACGTGTTTCTGAACGCTCTTTATAGAATGTGATGGTGAAACTTGTCACTGAACATCCTTTATAGTGAGTGATGGTTAAAAGTGTCACTGAACGTCCTTTATAGTGAGTGATGGTGAAACGTGTCACTGAACGTCCTTTATAGTCAGTGATGGTGAAACGTGTTACTGAACGCTCTTTATAGAATGTGATGGTGAAACTTGTCACTGAACATCCTTTATAGTGAGTGATGGTGAAACGTGTCACTGAACGTCCTTTATAGTCAGTGATGGTGAAACGTGTTACTGAACGCTCTTTATAGAATGTGATGGTGAAACTTGTCACTGAACATCCTTTATAGAGAGTGATGGTGAAACGTGTCACTGAACGTCCTTTATAGTGAGTGATGGTGAAACGTGTTACTGAACGCTCTTTATAGAATGTGATGGTGAAACTTGTCACTAAACATCCTTTATAGTGAGTGATGGTGAAAAGTGTCACTGAACGTCCTTTATAGTGAGTGATGGTGAAACGTGTCACTGAACGTCCTTTATAGAATGTGATGGTGAAACTTGTCACTGAACGTCCTTTATAGTGACTGATGGTGAAACGTGTTACTGAACGCTCTTTATAGTGAGTGATGGTGAAAGGTGTTACTGAACGCTCTTTATAGAGAGTGATGGTGAAAAGTGTCACTGAACGTCCTTTATAGTGAGTGATGGTGAAACGTGTTACTGAACGCTCTTTATAGTGAGTGATGGTGAAAGGTGTTACTGAACGCTCTTTATAGAGAGTGATGGTGAAACGTGTTACTGAACGCTCTTTATAGAATGTGATGGTGAAACGTGTTACTGAACGCTCTTTATAGTGAGTGATGGTGAAAGGTGTTACTGAATATCCTTTATAGAGAGTGATGGTGAAACGTGTTACTGAACGCTCTTTATAGTGAGTGATGGTGAAAGGTGTTACTGAATATCCTTTATAGAGAGTGATGGTGAAACGTGTCACTGAACGTCCTTTATAGTGAGTGATGGTGAAACGTGTTACTGAACGCTCTTTATAGAGAGTGATGGTGAAACGTGTTACTGAACGCTCTTTATAGAGAGTGATGGTGAAAGGTGTTACTGAATAACCTTTTATAGAGAGTGATGGTGAAACGTGTCACTGAACGCTCTTTATAGTGAGTGATGGTGAAACTTGTCACTGAACGCTCTTCATAGAATGTGATGGTGAAACGTGTTACTGAACGCTCTTTATAGTGAGTGATGGTGAAACGTGTCACTGAACGTCCTTTATTGTGAGTGATGGTGAAACGTGTCACTGAACGCTCTTTATAGTGAGTGATGGTGAAACGTGTTACTGAACGCTCTTTATAGCGAGTGATGGTGAAACGTGTTACTGAACGCTCTTTATAGAATGTGATGGTGAAACGTGTTACTGAACGCTCTTTATAGTGAGTGATGGTGAAAGGTGTTACTGAATATCCTTTATAGAGAGTGATGGTGAAACGTGTTACTGAACGCTCTTTATAGTGAGTGATGGTGAAAGGTGTTACCGAATATCCTTTATAGAGAGTGATGGTGAAACGTGTCACTGAACGTCCTTTATAGTGAGTGATGGTGAAACGTGTTACTGAACGCTCTTTATAGAGAGTGATGGTGAAACGTGTTACTGAACGCTCTTTATAGAGAGTGATGGTGAAAGGTGTTACTGAACGCTCTTTTATAGAGAGTGATGGTGAAACTTGCACTGAACATCCTTTATAGTGAGTGATGGTTAAAAGTGTCACTGAACGTCCTTTATAGTGAGTGATGGTTAAACGTGTCACTGAACGTCCTTTATAGTGAGTGATGGTGAAACGTGTCACTGAACGTCCTTTATAGTCAGTGATGGTGAAACGTGTTACTGAACGCTCTTTATAGAATGTGATGGTGAAACGTGTTACTGAACGCTCTTTATATTGAGTGATGGTGAAAGGTGTTACTGAATATCCTTTATAGAGAGTGATGGTGAAACGTGTTACTGAACGCTCTTTATAGTGAGTGATGGTGAAAGGTGTTACCGAATATCCTTTATAGAGAGTGATGGTGAAACGTGTCACTGAACGTCCTTTATAGTGAGTGATGGTGAAACGTGTTACTGAACGCTCTTTATAGAGAGTGATGGTGAAACGTGTTACTGAACGCTCTTTATAGAGAGTGATGGTGAAAGGTGTTACTGAATAACCTTTTATAGAGGGTGATGGTGAAACGTGTCACTGAACGCTCTTTATAGTGAGTGATGGTGAAACTTGTCACTGAACGCTCTTCATAGAATGTGATGGTGAAACGTGTTACTGAACGCTCTTTATAGTGAGTGATGGTGAAACGTGTCACTGAACGTCCTTTATTGCGAGTGATGGTGAAACGTGTCACTGAACGCTCTTTATAGTGAGTGATGGTGAAACTTGTCACTGAACATCCTTTATAGTGAGTGATGGTGAAACGTGTCACTGAACGTCCTTTATAGTCAGTGATGGTGAAACGTGTTACTGAACGCTCTTTATAGAATGTGATGGTGAAACTTGTCACTGAACATCCTTTATAGTGAGTGATGGTGAAACGTGTCACTGAACGTCCTTTATAGTGAGTGATGGTGAAACGTGTTTCTGAACGCTCTTTATAGAATGTGATGGTGAAACGTGTTACTGAACGCTCTTTATAGAATGTGATGGTGAAACTTGTCACTGAACATCCTTTATAGTGAGTGATGGTGAAACGCGTCACTGAACGTCCTTTATAGTGAGTGATGGTGAAACGTGTTACTGAACGCTCTTTATAGAATGTGATGGTGAAACTTGTCACTGAACATCCTTTATAGAGAGTGATGGTGAAACGTGTCACTGAACGTCCTTTATAGTGAGTGATGGTGAAACGTGTCACTGAACGTCCTTTATAGTGAGTGATGGTGAAACGTGTTTCTGAACGCTCTTTATAGAATGTGATGGTGAAACTTGTCACTGAACATCCTTTATAGAGAGTGATGGTTAAAAGTGTCACTGAACGTCCTTTATAGTGAGTGATGGTGAAACGTGTCACTGAACGTCCTTTATAGTGAGTGATGGTGAAACGTGTTTCTGAACGCTCTTTATAGAATGTGATGGTGAAACTTGTCACTGAACATCCTTTATAGTGAGTGATGGTTAAAAGTGTCACTGAACGTCCTTTATAGTGAGTGATGGTTAAAAGTGTTACTGAACGCTCTTTATAGTGAGTGATGGTGAAACGTGTCACTGAACGTCCTTTATAGTCAGTGATGGTGAAACGTGTTACTGAACGCTCTTTATAGAATGTGATGGTGAAACTTGTCACTGAACGCTCTTTATAGAATGTGATGGTGAAACGTGTTACTGAACGCTCTTTATAGTGAGTGATGGTGAAAGGTGTTACTGAATATCCTTTATAGAGAGTGATGGTGAAACGTGTTACTGAACGCTCTTTATAGTGAGTGATGGTGAAACGTGTTACCGAATATCCTTTATAGAGAGTGATGGTGAAACGTGTCACTGAACGTCCTTTATAGTGAGTGATGGTGAAACGTGTTACTGAACGCTCTTTATAGAGAGTGATGGTGAAACGTGTTACTGAACGCTCTTTATAGAGAGTGATGGTGAAAGGTGTTACTGAATAACCTTTTATAGAGAGTGATGGTGAAACGTGTCACTGAACGCTCTTTATAGTGAGTGATGGTGAAACTTGTCACTGAACGCTCTTCATAGAATGTGATGGTGAAACGTGTTACTGAACGCTCTTTATAGTGAGTGATGGTGAAACGTGTCACTGAACGTCCTTTATTGTGAGTGATGGTGAAACGTGTCACTGAACGCTCTTTATAGTGAGTGATGGTGAAACTTGTCACTGAACATCCTTTATAGTGAGTGATGGTGAAACGTGTCACTGAACGTCCTTTATAGTGAGTGATGGTGAAATGTGTTACTGAACGCTCTTTATAGAATGTGATGGTGAAACTTGTCACTGAACATCCTTTATAGTGAGTGATGGTGAAACGTGTCACTGAACGTCCTTTATAGTGAGTGATGGTGAAACGTGTTTCTGAACGCTCTTTATAGAATGTGATGGTGAAACTTGTCACTGAACATCCTTTATAGTGAGTGATGGTTAAAAGTGTCACTGAACGTCCTTTATAGTGAGTGATGGTGAAACGTGTCACTGAACGTCCTTTATAGTCAGTGATGGTGAAACGTGTTACTGAACGCTCTTTATAGAATGTGATGGTGAAACTTGTCACTGAACATCCTTTATAGTGAGTGATGGTGAAACGTGTCACTGAACGTCCTTTATAGTCAGTGATGGTGAAACGTGTTACTGAACGCTCTTTATAGAATGTGATGGTGAAACTTGTCACTGAACATCCTTTATAGAGAGTGATGGTGAAACGTGTCACTGAACGTCCTTTATAGTGAGTGATGGTGAAACGTGTTACTGAACGCTCTTTATAGAATGTGATGGTGAAACTTGTCACTAAACATCCTTTATAGTGAGTGATGGTGAAAAGTGTCACTGAACGTCCTTTATAGTGAGTGATGGTGAAACGTGTCACTGAACGTCCTTTATAGAATGTGATGGTGAAACTTGTCACTGAACGTCCTTTATAGTGACTGATGGTGAAACGTGTTACTGAACGCTCTTTATAGTGAGTGATGGTGAAAGGTGTTACTGAACGCTCTTTATAGAGAGTGATGGTGAAAAGTGTCACTGAACGTCCTTTATAGTGAGTGATGGTGAAACGTGTTACTGAACGCTCTTTATAGTGAGTGATGGTGAAAGGTGTTACTGAACGCTCTTTATAGAGAGTGATGGTGAAACGTGTTACTGAACGCTCTTTATAGAATGTGATGGTGAAACGTGTTACTGAACGCTCTTTATAGTGAGTGATGGTGAAAGGTGTTACTGAATATCCTTTATAGAGAGGGATGGTGAAACGTGTTACTGAACGCTCTTTATAGTGAGTGATGGTGAAAGGTGTTACTGAATATCCTTTATAGAGAGTGATGGTGAAACGTGTCACTGAACGTCCTTTATAGTGAGTGATGGTGAAACGTGTTACTGAACGCTCTTTATAGAGAGTGATGGTGAAACGTGTTACTGAACGCTCTTTATAGAGAGTGATGGTGAAAGGTGTTACTGAATAACCTTTTATAGAGAGTGATGGTGAAACGTGTCACTGAACGCTCTTTATAGTGAGTGATGGTGAAACTTGTCACTGAACGCTCTTCATAGAATGTGATGGTGAAACGTGTTACTGAACGCTCTTTATAGTGAGTGATGGTGAAACGTGGCCCTGAACGTCCTTTATTGTGAGTGATGGTGAAACGTGTCACTGAACGCTCTTTATAGTGAGTGATGGTGAAACGTGTTACTGAACGCTCTTTATAGCGAGTGATGGTGAAACGTGTTACTGAACGCTCTTTATAGAATGTGATGGTGAAACGTGTTACTGAACGCTCTTTATAGTGAGTGATGGTGAAAGGTGTTACTGAATATCCTTTATAGAGAGTGATGGTGAAACGTGTTACTGAACGCTCTTTATAGTGAGTGATGGTGAAAGGTGTTACCGAATATCCTTTATAGAGAGTGATGGTGAAACGTGTCACTGAACGTCCTTTATAGTGAGTGATGGTGAAACGTGTTACTGAACGCTCTTTATAGAGAGTGATGGTGAAACGTGTTACTGAACGCTCTTTATAGAGAGTGATGGTGAAAGGTGTTACTGAACGCTCTTTTATAGAGAGTGATGGTGAAACGTGTCACTGAACGCTCTTTATAGTGAGTGATGGTGAAACTTGTCACTGAACGCTCTTCATAGAATGTGATGGTGAAACGTGTTACTGAACGCTCTTTATAGTGAGTGATGGTGAAACGTGTCACTGAACGTCCTTTATTGTGAGTGATGGTGAAACGTGTCACTGAACGCTCTTTATAGTGAGTGATGGTGAAACGTGTTACTGAACGCTCTTTATAGCGAGTGATGGTGAAACGTGTTACTGAACGCTCTTTATAGAATGTGATGGTGAAACTTGTCACTGAACATCCTTTATAGTGAGTGATGGTGAAACGTGTCACTGAACGTCCTTTATAGTGAGTGATGGTGAAACGTGTTACTGAACGCTCTTTATAGAGAGAATAAGGGGTAAACGTGTTGCTATTTGTCCTTTACAGAGAGACCGCCTCCGTGTTCTAGTGATATAGCGTCTACCCGGAGAGAAGAAGGTCGGGGAATCGATCTCCGCCCGCGTCATACCAATAAACGTTAAAAGCTGGTACTTGTTGTTACCCTGCCAGATGTTCGACATTAAGGGGCTAAACCAAGGACTGGTCGCCTCGTTGTTGGTATTTCTGCTAAACTGCGGCATAGTATATCAGTGGGATAGCATTAAAGAATCGGCAGAAGTCCGGACTAGTACAAGCAGCCACACACACGCACGCACGCACGCACGCACACGCGCACGCACATACACGCTGACACACAAATGCACATCGCGATATAAGCCGATAATCTTGAACGCGACGTTAAATTCCATTTCACTTCACCTCATCTTTACCAAGAGTAAACGTAATATATGTTACTAAACAATATTTCATAGAGAGGAATGGTGATGCAGGTTGCTGAATATCCTTAATCGAGAGGATGTTTAGTTTGAACATATTTTATTCAACTTAACTTGAAAGTTATTGTAAACAGGCCTAACAGGCTTATGTAGGTATATGCTCCCTGAAGCATTATAACATTGGCTTAGACATCAAAAGTATAAGTTCATGCAGAAACAAGTTATAGAGTAAAAAGACCACTTGTTCTTCAAAGACTACAGTCATATGCATATGAGTCTGATTTATATTTATAGATATTGATCTACCATTTTTTTCTGTGAAATCATGAACAGACATAGGTGTCACCAGAAGTTACACCCCCGGCTATGTATATATAATTAATAAATACTTAAAAGAGAATTGTTTAATTGTGCTTGAAAAATAATTGTTGTTTTGTTCCTGAAGACCAAATCAAGAATCCTGGCTACATAAGAGTTAGTTCCCATTTCTTGTTAAGTTCCCGTCACCATACATTACAGATTTCACGTCAAAACCCTTTGTGTCAGAAGTGGAGTCAACATTCAGAAGTATTCGATCCGTTTTAAACCAGCTTGAATATCATCTGGTAACAGATTCCAAAAGAGGGTTGTAGCTGGAAGAAAGGACTTACTGCAAAGCAAAGTCTTGAAAATGTTTATTATGACTGCCTACCATTTATTTAGTTTGTAATGAGTAATCATATCGACGTGGAATAAGGTTACACAGATATTCTGGAGCCAGCTGTATCCACTCTATCCAGTTGCATGGGAGAATGAAAGTAGACTACTCTCCGTGCGAGAGTCCGTCATAATGCATCAACGTATGTATGCAAACAGACCAATATATGCTACTGAACACATCATATGAAGTAAAATCTAATCTAGATTAGAACATGTGAAACATTCATAATACTATCGTTCATGCTATGTCTGTCCTGATGACGCAAATCCAAATAATGAACATACACGGTCATTCGCCACATAATGTTGTACTACTGACTAAGGTGATTGTTTGCGGCATCATATTTGCCACATGCTTTCGTTCATAGCGTCGGGTTACAGAGGTCATAAAAGGAGGTCACATTCACACCCTAAATAATGTATATCACGCCTAGCCAATTGTCTTGCAGGACTGACAGTCAGTGTTATGTCAAGTTCTGACGTTGAACTGATTCCTGGTCGATGCCTTTCTCCGGCCCGGCTTGCAGATCCGCGGCACAGGGATTCCTCCATGGAGGCGATTACACCGCGTGAAGGAGGCGATTACACCGCGCGCTGTCTTGCTAGATGACGCAATGATTACATCAGGGAGACAAGCACACATCGGATTGCGTTACTGAATGGCACAGGAGAACCAGTCAAAGTCTTCAAGTACATTCTCCCTGAAAATCAAAGATTCTAGTGAACAATTGCAGACATACAAAAAAGACACAACATTATTCCATTTGCATAAATATAACGGAAGCCGTCATCACTTTGTGGATTGATTGATGTTTGAGAGACACAACGGAAATCATTGACGTGAATCACCCAGCCTAGAATCAGGAATCAGAATTTTTTCTCCTTGTGTCTACAAACATTTCATTTCTGAAAATCACTCGATCGATTGCATGAAAGTTAGGATATTGGAGAAAATATGCAATCCATCGTTTAGCCTTAAATGTAGATGCCCTTTCTGCTATGATAATGGTTGTTGCAGGAGGGGCAACGCATCTACCAAATTAATAGCATCGATCATTTGGCCTTCGTCCTTTCTTGTGACCATGGGGCGGTCGGGTAGCCTAGTGGTTAAAGCGTTCGCTGGTCACGCCGAAGACCCGGGTTCGATTCCCGACATGGGTACAATGTGTGAAGCCCATTTCTGGTGTCCCCCGCCGTGATATTGCTGGAATATTGCTAAAAGCGGCTTAAAATCATACTCACTCACTCACTCTTGTGACCATGACTGCGGCAGCGTCTCTGGGATGCCGGAGACAGACTCACAACATTGGCGTTGGCAGGTCTTTGGTTAGGATGAATATTGCCAATATCTTCTATATTGTTATTATATCCACTTGATATTGCATTACACAACTATCGAATGCAGTGACTTTCTTTCTACATCATATAAGGAGTTAGATAAATCTGTACTATATGTCACTGAAAAATACCAAAGGACTTCAGCAACGTTTGCTAATGGAGGGGTCTACAAATAGCAAGAGCCCATAGTATCGACTAGAGAGTATAGTTCTTGAGGTCGCTTTGAAACGCTTGGTCAAAGCAGAAACAGAATCAAGTCAATCAGTAAAATACCGAATGTTACTGAAATTAACCCTTAAATACGTGAAACAAAAATCACAATATTTCAATTTCGGAACCACAACCATTTTTATTTTCCTGTACGAACATCATCTCATTCATGTATTTTTCAATGATAGAAACGCGTTGCGGAACGTGGACTTGGCAGCTTATGATGTAAATGCAACTACTTGTGGCTGCCAAGACTCATAATACTGCTATATATATGGTCATATAACGGGTGACTACTCTATTCGTGACAATAACAATTTTAACAGCTATTAAAATAATATGTCGTGGATAGCTGGCTACCACTTGGGATCACAACGTTTTAAATCATTATGGATTCTGTCGATGAGTTTGCCCAGCTATGGGCTGAAAGAGAGGATGTACCTGTGGAATGCATATGTTTTCACGAGTGGCTAAAGTCAGTACGTGATGTTGTCATTGATAGAATGCACAAACAGAAAAAGAGGAGTGAGTGAGTATTGTTTGCTTAACTCCGCATCAGCAAATCAGCAATCTTGCAACTTTTCGTGGCGACAGAAAAAGAGGAAACGGAATCGGAATAAACTCATTCTGTCCCAGCCAGCTGTTATCCAATGTCAGGCGCTCCTATAATGAAAGTTAGTCTGAAGACATGTCCATTCCTGTTTTGTACTGGATTCGAAAGCTGCTGTAAAATCATCCATAACCTTTCAACAAGCCAACACAATTACTGACACAACTTGTACAACGTTGGTCCTAGAGAACTCGTAGAGAAGTCACGGAAGGTGAGTATTCGACAACTAACTGCATGGTCTACTGAGGGACTCAGATGTGCAAAGCCTCGCTCACTGTCTACCGCCAGATGATGCAATACAGAGGAACATTGTAAAGTTTATGAAGACGTAAAGAAGAGATGTTTCACGTCAAAGATGTACAATGTTCAAGATCAGCGGGAAGTATGTCAACTGGAAATGCACAACTCTTCAAGAAACGGCAAGCGCGATTGTGCTTTCCTGTACAGCAACAGAGAAGTTTGCTATCAAGTTTATCAAGTCCTTAACTGAAAAGATATAAAACATCCAAAATGATCTCAGTTTGTCAATGAACAATATGCTGCCAAATGCAGCTGGTTGGGTTCATCCGGCAAAGTCAGCTACGACCTACTTACCACGCTTTGATGCCACCACTGCTGACGAAGTTAGAAAACGTTTAGCAAAGAGTCCCAGAAAATATTGCAGTCTCGACATTGTTAAGGTATTGTCTTGCCAACAATCACTTCAATAGTAAATTAGTCGTTGGCTCAAAACGAGGTTCTGACAGAAGCGCTGATAATGCCCCTACTAGAAAGGCCATCATTGGATCGAGAACTATCGACCGGTCTCAAACCGACGTTTCCTTTCAGGGTTGATTGAGCAGGTAGTAGCGGGTAGGCTGTATAAAGACATGCAAGACAACACTGCTGGAGATGTCCTCCAATCGGCTTACAAGAGTGGTCACAGAACAAAAGTAACTTTGCCACGTGCAAAATGACATACTTGATTCCAAGGGAGCGGCGATTCTTGTCCTCTTTGATCTCTCAGCTCTCAACTCTTCTCAAAACACCTGCCCTGTATATAACCTGCACTGTCCATCATCTGCCTTGTATATAACCTGCACTGTCCATCACCTGCCTTGTATATAACCTGCACAGCCCATGACCCTTATGTATATAACCTGCACTGTCCATCATCTGCCCTGTATATAACCTGCCCTGTATTTAACCTGCACTGTCCATGACCTGCCCTGTATTTAACCTGCACTGTCCATGACCTGCCCTGTATATAACATGCACTGTCCATGACCTGCCCTGTATTTAACCTGCACTGTCCATCACCTGCCCTGTATATAACCTGCACTGTCCATGACCTGCCCTGTATTTAACCTGCACTGTCCATGACCTGCACTGTATATAACCTGCACTGTCCATGCCCTGCCCTGTATTTAACCTGCACTGTCCATCACCTGCCCTGTATATAACCTGCACTGTCCATGACCTGCCCTGTATTTAACCTGCACTGTCCATGACCTGCCCTGTATATAACCTGCACTGTCCATGACCTGCCCTGTATTTAACCTGCACTGTCCATCACCTGCCCTGTATTTAACCTGCACTGTCCATGACCTGCCCTGTATTTAACCTGCACTGTCCATGACCTGCCCTGTATATAACCTGCACTGTCCATGACCTGCCCTGTATATAACCTGCACTGTCCATGACCTGCCCTGTATATAACCTGCACTGTCCATGACCTGCCCTGTATATAACCTGCACTGTCCATGACCTGCCCTGCATTTAACCTGCACTGTCCATGACCTGCCCTGTATTTAACCTGCACTGTCCAAGACCCTTATGTATATAACCTGCACTGTCCATCGCCTGCCCTGTATATAACCTGCACTGTCCATGACCTGCTATGTATATAACCTGCACTGTCCATGACCTGCCCTGTATTTAACCTGCACTGTCCATGACCCTTATGTATATAACCTGCACTGTCCATGACCTGCCCTGTATATAACCTGCACTGTCCATGACCTGCCCTGTATATAACCTGCACTGTCCATCGCCTGCCCTGTATATAACCTGCACTGTCCATCACCTGCCCTGTCCATGACCTGCCCTGTATATAACCTGCACTGTCCATGACCTGCCCTGTATTTAACCTTCACTGTCCATGACCTGCCCTGTATATAACCTGCACTGTCCATGACCTGCCCTGTATATAACCTGCACTGTCCATGACCTGCCCTGTATATAACCTGCACTGTCCATGACCTGCCCTGTATATAACCTGCACTGTCCATGACCTGCCCTGTATTTAACCTGCACTGTCCATGCCCTGCCCTGTATTTAACCTGCACTGTCCATGACCTGCCCTGTATTTAACCTGCACTGTCCATGACCCTTATGTATATAACCTGCACTGTCCATCGCCTGCCCTGTATATAACCTGCACTGTCCATGACCTGCTATGTATATAACCTGCACTGTCCATGACCTGCCCTGTATTTAACCTGCACTGTCCATGACCCTTATGTATATAACCTGCACTGTCCATGACCTGCCCTGTATATAACCTGCACTGTCCATGACCTGCCCTGTATATAACCTGCACTGTCCATCGCCTGCCCTGTATATAACCTGCACTGTCCATCACCTGCCCTGTCCATGACCTGCCCTGTATATAACCTGCACTGTCCATGACCTGCCCTGTATATAACCTGCACTGTCCATCACCTGCCCTGTATATAACCTGCACTGTCCATCACCTGCCCTGTATATAACCTGCACTGTCCATCGCCTGCCCTGTATATAACCTGCACTGTCCATGACCTGCTATGTATATAACCTGCACTGTCCATGACCTGCCCTGTATTTAACCTGCACTGTCCATGACCCTTATGTATATAACCTGCACTGTCCATGACCTGCCTTGTATATAACCTGCACTGTCCATGACCTGCCCTGTATATAACCTGCACTGTCCATCGCCTGCCCTGTATATAACCTGCACTGTCCATCACCTGCCCTGTCCATGACCTGCCCTGTATATAACCTGCACTGTCCATGACCTGCCCTGTATTTAACCTTCACTGTCCATGACCTGCCCTGTATATAACCTGCACTGTCCATGACCTGCCCTGTATATAACCTGCACTGTCCATGACCTGCCCTGTATATAACCTGCACTGTCCATGACCTGCCCTGT
>NW_025963957.1:6725000-6777500 GCF_023055435.1 Haliotis rufescens | reverse complement strand
TCAGAACGTATTAAAAACCTGTGATGGAAAATAACTCTGCATTAAGGTAATAAGGACGTCACGCATGCGTACCTACAACCGGATATGGTACAGATTTGTATCACTTTGTTTTGGCCGCCGATTTTGGGTTAACAGCGCTAAGCTTGCGTCGCGTACCAGCAGTGGAACCAGTTTAGGCCCATCCCATCAGTTAAATGTCCCACTGTTCATTCATACGGTCCTTTCCCCTCTATACACACGGCACATCCAGACTCAGGATGAAAAGTGCTACAACCCGTCACCCCACGATCACGTGCAATCAAGTAATGTGTCACAGACGACAAACGCACGCATACCACGAGCGAACTTCCAGCACTGCGTCTGTCTATAGCGTCAGGCCATTGTTATCTCCCTTTATCAAACGATATGATGGTCATGTCGTGAGTGAGTGAGTGAGTGAGTTGGGTTTAACGCCGCTTTTAACAGTATTCCAGTTATATCGCGGCGTGTCAGCTTAATGTGGGAGGAAAGCCCGAAGTGATGCAGGTCTCGGACGTCCACCACTTCGGTGAAACCCACGAGCACGGGTATGGTGCTGACAAACCTATAAACATAATCGGGGCGAACCGGGATTCGAACCAACAATGATAGGTTTCTGGCGTGGGGACGCAACTCTGCACAGCGAACCGCGGCGCCTTAGACGACTGTGCCACCCGTGCCCCCTGATGGGCATGTAAATTATGAGGAAAGACACAACGTCAGGACTATAATACATATATTTTATTTGCTCACAACAGTTGCAACAGGTTAATAAAGTCTCTTCTGTTCTACAATCTCAAGACTTCAAACGTTTCATCAGGCAAGAATACACATGGGAACAGAAGGTGGAGTACTCGGTGTTGACAGGAGCAACAACGTGGTATACGTACGTGTACACAAGTTTAATTGCTGTTGTTTATAAGTCTTTATATAGTCTCTGGTCCTAAGTTGTCTATCACAATGATACAACGTCGGCGTACATAAGGAGGTGAAGTGTTGTGTCAGAATAGATTCACAATAAGCAAAATATGGCCACAGTTAAAAGTAAGCACACTGACACTGCCTCTGGGTTCTATCTACAATATTTGTTGCAGAGCCATAGTCTAGTCTCTGAAATAATCATATTTTACAGAAAACAGTTGCTTAATGTTAGTCATAAAATATAATATAAAGGAGCCCAGAGACTTTCTTCATTTTCACTTGCATGGGCTGTATTGGATTTGTTTCAGGGTCTGTATGTGAGACGAGCAGAGCCAGTGCATCTCATCTTCTGGGACTGCCGACGTGTGAGACCTCCACCTTCTGTGACACGCCATATTTGAAACTGAGAGAGCCCCCGACTGACCAAAACACGGTTCTGCCATCAGTGTGAACGCTTTGTGTATCGTCATCAGTGTAGACATAGCCATAGGCCTCAAACATATCGCTGACAATCTGTCCAATCCTATTCTCAACTGTCATCAAGAAGGCCCCACTTCTTATGCTGCTGAGTGTGATCTTGACCTGACCTTTGAAGGCCACGAGTGCCGTAAACCTACAGTTAAATGTCTGCTGATTGATGTGTAGCGTGGCAACCGTTCTCGACATCGGAGGGACCCGTATGTTGGAATTGGCGGTCCAGGTTATTGAGTGCTTCACTGAATTACTGTTCTCACTTTCCACGATAACCTCGTTTCCAAAACCGGAAGTCACTTTTGTGACTTCCGGTGGAACAGGAATGCAGATGCCATTCTTCACTCCTCTAGTGAATCCGTTTGTCAAGTCTGTAGTGGAGGTGGCCTCAGTGGTCCGCTGGGTTGAGAAGTTGTGTTCCTGTGTTTCGTTCGTGTTATTGGCGTAGTCTGACTGGAACACCGTCGTTGTCTGTGACGGCGAAGGGCCCTCTTTGCTCCCATAAGAGACGTCTCTCGTGTCGAAGTGGACGCTGTCCCAGATGACCTTGAACTCAACGTCTTTGTAAGACAGCCTGTCCTCACTGGCCGTGATTGAGTACTTCTTCCAGGCCCACTCCTTCAGTATGCTGTCCAGATCTACAACTGGAGGCGGCACTGCCGGTTTCAAAGTTTCCTTGTCTGGACTTGATTCAGTTCCTCCCATCTTCGACTGTGACTGAAATGGTGAAGAGAGTACACGTCAAAACCTTAAACGTTCCCCGATGTATGCCTGTTGATGCTCTGAAATTAACTATCGCATAAGACCCGTGAAGATCCGTTGAAGACTTGGTCTTTAGCAACCCATTCTTGCCGTAAAAGGCGACTATGCTTATCGTAAGAGGTGACTTACATGATCGGGTGGTCAGGCTCGCTGACTTGGTTGATGCATGTCATCGTATTCCAACTGCGCGGACCGATGCTCTTGATATCAATAACTGGATAATCTGGTACAGACTTGATTATTTACAGACCGCCGTCATATAGCTGGAATATTGCTGGGTGTGGCGTTAAACAACAACAAACAAACAAACTATCGCATAACAGGCTGTGCTATACTGTTATTTAGAACTCGGTGTACACGGTGCGACTGATCACGTACAACGTGTACAAATTACCTGCCCCTTGTCAAAGGACGTACAGACGTCCCAACTCTCTACGCATGTACGGATGTCGGAGTTGTACCGTTATAAATGGGGATCGAGTTGGCATTGCAGTTGTCAACGTCTACGATTGTGACAGCACCTACTCCAACTAACACGTCGAGATATAACTAGTTATGTTGAAATAAAACTGCTTTTTGGATGAAATGTACATATTGCAATTTTCAAAGCGGCATTAACTCACAAACTCACCTAATATTCTGTCATTTACATCAGACCCGTGAAGATTCAGGGGTAGAATAGGTCTTCAGCCACCCATGCTTGCCGTATAAGGCGACTAACGGGACCTGGTGGTCAGGCTCGCTAACTTGGTTGATGCATGTCATCGATCTCAATTGCGTGGATCGATGCTCATGATATCAATCACAGGATCGTCTGGTCCAGACTCGATTATTTAGCCGTCATATAGCTGGAATATTGCTGAGTGCGGCGTTAAACAACAAACCAACCAACAAAATCATTTACATCATGTGTACATAAGTCATCAAGAATTATACAGTCCATGCTACTTTCAAGTTCCGATCAGTGGGAATGGACCAACATGTTATCCACTAAAATGTCCCGCTTTGCTAAATCCCATGGCAAGACATGGAAAGCAACACTCCCCATAAACGTATCTAACCATGGCTCCTTTGTCTTTGACTGTGGTCTAACTAACTGTTTGTTAAACACCACTTGGTAATGCCGGAACTTCTTTCTTTCCCTATCATTTATCTGACCGCCTCCGTGGTCTTGTGGTAGAGCGTCCGCCCGGAGAGCGGAAGGTCCAGGGTTCGATCCCGGGCCGCGTCATACAAAAAGACGTTAAAAGATTGTACTTGTTGTTACCCTGTCTGGCGCTCGGCATTAAGGGGCTAAAACAAGGACTGGTCGGCTCGGAGTCAGTATACTGTGTCTGAGTGGGGTATTCATGTTAAACTGCGGCATGGTATCTCAGTGAGCTAGCACTATAAATCGGCATCAGTCCGGACTAGTACAAGCAGCCACACACACACATACACGTGCATGCACGTCGCTATATAAGTGCAATAATCTTGGACGCGACGTTAAACCCAATTTCACCTCACCTCACCTATCATTTATCTTGATGATAGAACAATTTCACATAAAACGTTTGTCGCCAGCGGGTTTAGAACCAGAGAAGTACACTCGGAAGGCTGACAAATGTTGTCTTCTACCACGGCGACATTGGAGAAATTGTTTGAAATTAACAACTAAACTAGTTAAATACTTACATCAGGATTTATTGCTTATCCGTATATGAACTGCGAAATATGTTATATGTGTGTTATTCTGGGCATTGTGGTATTTGTACAGTACTTGTGATTTGGTAGCTTTTTGGTCAACGAAACGAACAGAAAAGAAATTACTATTATCTAGATCAGGGCTGTGTGTGCTCATAATAGGCCCATCAACATGAACAAGTAATGTTTTAACTTTAGGTGATTGATAAATGTGCTCGAGTTGGTCCAAACTGAATGGTATACTTGCCCAGGGACATGTATTTTATAACCTAAAATCGGCGAGGTGCACGTGCGAAAGGCTCGGGGAACATATTGCACGTGAATCACGCAGGCCCGATTCGCACAGTATTCTCACAGTTGAGAATATCTTTCAAAATACCTTCAACAAAACAATGTTTGTAAAGCATTTTAGGTGCTATAAATGATTAAAGTATGTTAGACCACTCGGGTCCCCGTGTCTAATGTGTATCCGTGTAGGGAACTGAGCCGTGGGTTTCGGCATGGAGCCGACGCATTCACCACTGGACTATCCCGCTGCCCCTAACAGTAGAAGCAGTTAAACAGACAGCGATATGCGTCAATTGTGATATGCTGAATGACCCTGCATTCAGTACATTCAGACTTTAGTCGATGTAGTTATAGAGCTGTGGATCTCTGTTTAAATAAACCAAACACACTTTATCCATTGTGCTATTGACCTAGAAAATAAGAGATCATGAATCAAAGGAATGCTACTTACATTAGTACGCGTCGCAGTTGTCTTTCGGTCGATCAGCTGTATGAAAAGTTGAAAACTGAAGTTATTTGAACATATCTACTTATATAGCATTACGTGCTCGGGTTAACCCCAGTATCTTTTTATAGCCATGACAGGTAACACGTGTCACTAATTCGAGACGTTTTCAATTCAATAAAAGAGCAATCAGTAAAAGTGAATGTAAGTAAACTACATTGTGCGATTGTGTGTGTGTTCATATTCGATGGGGTTGTTCGACAAAACGAAAGCCACTATTTAAACCGATGATGTGTTATGTTTTCCAGTATAGCTGGATATAAGTTATTACTTCGTTTTTTATTTCTCCTGTCCTTTCTGCACTTAATTAAACAAGAAAATCATATGTGGCTGTGTATTGTGATACTTACGATAATTGCTGTATGAACGTCAGGTTTGACTAGATACATATTGATAAATAAAATAATGTTAAAACTTTGAACAGAAATCGCAATCAGCATCATATACATGTACAAAAGGAACAACGGTTCCCTAAGTACAACCATACACACAGCAAGACATTTATATAAGAGCTTGCTGATAAATAGGCCACGTGAGTATTTCCTTCACGAACACCAATCAATCATTCAACGACATTGAGTACATTATAATCAGATAATACCGGATCCGTTAGATCCGTAGTGATCCGAACAAATGTTTAGGGCTAGAAAACCCTGCATGCGTGTCTTTCTTACAGAGGACGACTGCAAACTTGAATCCACGCGTGTCTTTTTACGGCCATGGTTAAGCCTAGTAGTCTATTCTAGTGTATGGATGTAACACATGGCCATGGGGTTTTGTTAATATGCCTGTTAAGAGGGGTACCCATTTATTTATGCTTTATGGGGATTTTGTTAGATATCCACTCTCTGCGTTCAGACACGTATGTAAACATTCTGGTCAAAACTGTTACTCAGTAAATCCACAAAACAATCCTCGAAACTCTAATATACATGTACATTGATATTGCATCAAGTCTAGTCATGTTGGTTAATGGTTGTCCTTTAATTTGTAAAATATATTGGAAATTATACAGGGCTTGGCTATGTTTGGTTATTGCAATCCTTTTATTTCATCTTCGTCGCTTAAAAACTCTGTCCGTCGCATTCTAACTGAAAAATCGAAACGAAATTGGAATGCGTATAATTTAAATTCAAGTAAATGCTCAACGTACTCTATAATGAAATTCGAATTCAATTTGGAAAATTGTTTAAATTTTACACCATTTTCTTTGGTAATAAAGCTATCATAACTGCCCATTGAAAAGGGGATATGGACCAATATAGGAAATGAAATGCAGCAATGTAACATTAATGATACTGGTGAAGAATTCCAGTATATATTTAAAATTATTTTTAAAGGGACAATTGTTTACACAAAAGAAGTTAACATTCAAAGCACTTTTTAATTGTACCAAACTGTCAGTTGTTAAAAAAACACTATTTTGTTAGCACATCATAGGAAATGTTAAATCTTCCAGTTAAGTTCTTCTTTGAGAGGCATTTAGAAGTTGGAGTACTAAGTAAGGATAAGATAAATGGATGAACAACTTCTTTATTACAATTAAGAGCGACGTTTCGGTGTAGGTTCTAACACTGTCATCACACAAGTGACGAGTTATCACTTGCTTGATAACGGTGTTAGAACCTACACCGAAACGTCACTCCTAATTGTAATAAAGTAGTTGTTCATCCATATATCTTACCCTTACTTCCAGTTAAGCTTGTACCCGGCATCTCACATTATATATATTGTCATTAGTACCTCGCATGCAGGACAGTTCCTTTAAAGAGAAACATAAGTTCTGTTTTGTTCTGTTCTGGGTCTCCTTGTCGTGTCTGTATGTCGGTGACTTCATGAACAAGACTGTCCCAGTATGACGACCCGTCTACTCTACTGTAGCCTATGTATGTCGGTGACTTCATAAACACGGCTGTCCCAGTATGACGACCCATCTACTCTACTGTAGCCTATGTATGTCGGTGACTTCATAAACACGGCTGTCCCAGTATGACGACCCGTCTACTCTACTGTAGCCTATGTATGTCGGTGACTTCATAAACACAGCGGTCCCAGTATGACGACCCATCTACTCTACTGTAGCCTATGTATGTCGGTGACTTCATAAACACGGCTGTCCCAGTATGACGACCCGTCTACTCTACTGTAGCCTATGTATGTCGGTGACTTCATAAACACGGCTGTCCCAGTATGACGACCCATCTACTCTACTGTAGTCTACGTATGTCGGTGACTTCATAAACACGGCTGTCCCAGTATGACGACCCGTCTACTCTACTGTAGCCTACGTATGTTGGTGACTTCATGAACAAGACTGTCCCAGTATGACGACCCATCTACTCTACTGTAGCCTATGTATGTTGGTGACGTATCCCGTGGATGTACATATACTTCGTGTGGACCGCCGCCGTGGCCTAGTGGTAGACCGTCCGCACGCAGAGTGGAAGCTCGATGGTTCGAACCCCGGACGCGTCGTACCAAACGACGTAAAACGTTGTTGCCTTTTATTACCCTGCCTGACGCTCGGCACTAAGGGGTGAAAACAAGGACTGGTCGTCTCCGAGTCAGTAAACTGTGTCTGAGTGGGGTATTCATGTTAAACTGCGGCATGGTATCTCAGTGTGCTAGCACTATGAACTCGGCAATAGTCCGGACCAGTACACGCAGACATACGCACGCACGTCGCTGTTTTAGTGCAATAATCTTAGACGCGACGTCAAACACCATTTCCCTTCCCCTCATCATACCATGAAGTCAGACTCCTCTACACTAGACTTACAAACACTCCTCTACACTAGACATACAAACACTCCTCTACACTAGACTTACAAACACTCCTCTACACTAGACATACAAACACTCCTCTACACTAGACATACAAACACTCCTCTACACTAGACTTACAGACACTCCTCTACACTAGACTTACAAACACTCCTCTACACTAGACATACAAACACTCCTCTACACTAGACATACAAACACTCCTCTACACTAGACATACAAACACTCCTCTACACTAGACATACAAACACTCCTCTACACCGGACATACAAACACAGGCTCCCAAACTGTACACACGTGTCTGACTGTGTGGTTGTCATGTACTATCAGTATGTGAGACACTATCTATTTGCCTCTCCATCTATTTACAAGATCATAGTATATATCGTTGTGGGCACATATCTATTAACAAGATCACAGTATATATCGTTGTGGGCACATATCTATTTAAAAGATCATAGTATATATCGTTGTGGGCACATATCTATTAACAAGATCATAGTATATATCGTTGTGGGCACGTATCTATTAACAAGATCATAGTATATATCGTTGTGGGCACGTATCTATTTAAAAGATCATAGCATATATCGTTGTGGGCACGTATATATTAACAAGATCATAGTATATATCGTTGTGGGCACATATCTATTAACAAGATCAAAGTATATATCGTTGTGGGCACATATCTATTTACAAGATCACGATATATATAGTTGTGGGCACATATCTATTTACAAGATCATAGTATATATCGCTGTGGGCACATATCTATTTACAAGATCATAGTATGTATCGTTGTGGGCACATATATATTTACAAGACCATCGTACATATCGTTGTGGGCAAATATCTATTTACAAGACCACAGTATATCGTTGTGGGCACATATGTATTTACAAGATCTTAGTATATATCGTTGAGGGCACCTATCTATTTACAAGATCACAGTATAAATCGATGTGGGCACATATCTATTTACAAGATCACAGTATATCGTTGTGGGCACATATCAAAAACAAGATCATAGTATATCGTTGTGGGCACATATCTATTTACAAGATCAAAGTATATCGTGGGCATATATCTATTTACAAGATCACAGTATACATCGTTGTGGGCACATATCTATTTAAAAGATCATAGTATATATCGTTGTGGGCACGTATCTATTAACAAGATCATAGTATATATCGTTGTGGGCACATATCTATTTACAAGATCACGGTATATATCGTTGTGGGCACATATATATTTACAAGACCATCGTATATATCGTTGTGGGCACATATCTATTAACAAGATCATAGTATATCGTTGTTGGCACATATCTATTTACAAGATCACAGGATATCGTTGTGGGCACATATCTATTTACAAGATCACAGTATATCGTTGTGGGCACATATCTATTTACAAGATCACAGTATATCGTTGTGGGCACATATCTATTTACAAGATCTTAGTATATATCGTTGTAGGCGCCTATCTATTTACAAGATCACAGTATAAATCGTTGTGGGCACGTATCTATTAACAAGATCACAGTATAAATCGTTGTGGGCACGTATCTATTTACAAGATCATAGTATATATCGTTGTGTGCACATATCTATTTACAAGATCATAGTATATATCGTTGTGGGCACATATCTATTTAGAAGATCACAGTATATATCGTTGTGGGCACATATCTATTTATAAGATCACAGTATATATCGTTGTGGGCACATATCTATTTACAAGATCACAGTATATATCGTTGTGGGCACATATGTATTTACAAGATCACAGTATATATCGTTGTGGGCACATATCTATTTACAAGATCACAGTATATCGTTGTGGGCACATATCTATTTACAAGATCATAGTATATATCGTTGTGGGCACCTATCTATTTACAAGATCACAGTATATCGTTGTGGGCACATATCTATTTACAAGATCATAGTATATCGTTGTGGGCACATATCTATTTACAAGATCACAGTATATATCGTTGTAAACACGTATCTATTTACATGATCACAGTATATATATAGTTGTGGGCACATATCTATTTACATGATCATAGTATATATATCGTTTTTGGCACATATCTTTTTACAAGATCACAGTATATATCGTTGTGGGCACATATCTATTTACAAGATCACAGTATATATCGTTGTAAACACGTATCTATTTACATGATCATAGTATATATATAGTTGTGGGCACATATCTATTTACATGATCATAGTATATATATCGTTTTTGGCACATATCTATTTACAAGATCATAGTATATATCGTTGTGGGCACATATCTATTTACAAGATCATAGTATATATCGTTGTGGGCACATATCTATTTACAAGATCATAGTATATCGTTGTGGGCACATATCTATTTACAAGATCACAGTATATATCGTTGTAAACACGTATCTATTTACATGATCATAGTATATATATAGTTGTGGGCACATATCTATTTACATGATCATAGTATATATATCGTTTTTGGCACATATCTTTTTACAAGATCACAGTATATATCGTTGTGGGCACATATCTATTTACATGATCATAGTATATATATCGTTTTTGGCACATATCTTTTTACAAGATCACAGTATATATCGTTGTGGGTATACAATTGATGTAACCACCGTCCACTTGTATTCTGTTGCTGTTCTGCTGATCCCGCCGCTGAATGTTCGAGACATGCTATAATTACAGCTTGGCATTCCTTGGTCGCGATAAACATGGCGCCACGTCACCTGGACATTTGATTGTGAAATGTATTGCAATGTCGTCATTCATAGGTCATAGATTGTGTTCAGTACTGACAGGAATGGTGTACCTAATTACACAAAAAATATGTCTAAGCATCAACTCTTCCGTAATATGATATTCAAACAGTAAGATAAGACAACGCACGATAAGTACATCTTTATTGACGAGGGGTGATTACATTCTCAGCAGCTTGACTCCAAATGGGCATCGTTCATCCACACTGACCACACACGGACCACACACGGACCACACACTAAAAGTCCGCCCGTCTGGACCTCGGTATTCCAGAAACCTGTTCATAAGACTTCTTATACAAGCTTATATGTGCTATACAATGTATTACCACGTCATGTTTATTTAGTACGAAGTTGTAATTCGTAAATCGGGACGACTAGACGAGGCAAACAACCGTCCGGTTTAAAGGGGGTTCACTATATATGAGAAACACACGTGGTGTGAGCAACAGTGTTCGGTTTAACGGGGCTTCAATGTGCCTGTGTCACACCCGTCATGTAAAGACAGAGGAGAGGTGTCCGGTTTAAAGGGGGTTCACCATGTATGTTTAACACACGCGATGTAAGCAACAGTGTTCGGTTTAACGGGAGTTCGCAACACACGCGAAAAGAAACGATGTAACAACGGTGGTGTCGGTAACAAAATCTGATTTTTTTTCACTTGATAATAAAAGTTCATAATCATACCTAAATATCGGCACATAAATAGAGTGGCTGTGACGTCAGAGTGACCTCTTTGGTCGGAGAAATGAGTGAAAGAGAGAGAATGCTACAATACCTGTGGGTATTTCTGTCTCCGAGAGCGGCATACTTCGCGCCACATCACGTGATGGCTGGTGACATGTTGACATGCGTGGTGTAAAACAATTTGTCCATGTGGAGGTCGTTAACTGCAGCTATGATCTATCGCAACTTCATCTGGAATGTTCATTGATTCTGGAATGTTGTTTAGTGTTTAACGTGTCATCCGCTGTGTAAATACGACGCATATAACAATCACTCGCTGTGGTATAGTGGCTGATTGCGGCATATAATACTCTGTGATCTGCGAGTGACCACAAAAATACAATTTCAAGAAAAAAATATAAAGATGTTATTATTGTAATATTATGAGGCTTTATGAGCTCTAAGCCAGTGACCTTTCTAACTGACTAAGGGGCGGTGGGATAGCCTAGTTAGTTAAGCGTTCGCTCGTCACGCCGTAGACCCGGGTTCGATTCCCCACCATTTCTAGTGTCCCCCGCTGTGATATTGCTGGAATATCGCTAAAAGCGGCGTAAAACAATACTCTTGCTGAATAAACACTTTCTGTTTCCGAACACAACAACCCCTGGAGCAGCTCCCCATCACCTCCCCCTGGTCGGCAGAGCTGAAGACTAGTATACTACTGGCTACAGCGTTTGTGATGCGGCGTAAAACACCAATTAATGATTCAACACGAATGTCAGCACAATATATGGGCATTGTTGTAGGGGCAGAAATACCAGCAACATATACACCTCCGCTGTTACGGACTCCATCGATCTGTACCTAACGCGTTAGTGCTTACTATATGACTGATGAATAGACTCGGCAGCGTTCATTGCTCGGACATTGTTCACAGTGTCATTCAAACACACCGCTCTGTTACAAGACATGTATCTCCACTGGCTAACGCCTCATGGTGAAATGTATTTAATGCCCGATCTCTGTTCCCCCCCCCCCCCCCCCCCCCCCCCCCCACACACACACACTAACCATGACATGAAAGCCGAACCCAGCTGACTTCAACCTTTTGATTGTCACAGAAGTCGCGATCCATAATAAAAACCGGGTATTATTTAACACTGCTTAGTATAGGTACGTCTCTCTACTCCCTAGGAGCAAGACACCGGTTCATTCTACAGTAGAATCTCGTTTATCCGAACGGTGTTGTTGAAACCGTAAATATAATACCCGCATTCACAAATTTCGGCATTAACGAGTCACAGGCAAGTCCTGACGCCCCTATGCCCATATATAACGAGGTATCCGGATTCACGGGAGTTCACTGTACATAAATCAACAATTATCTGTGTAAATATATTGCCATTATTGAGTTGACAAAATCCTTGACCTAAGATAACATTAAAAAATATAATTAAAATTTAATGTTGATTTCGGAATGATGTTTATGGTGTAAAATTGATAATCCTTTTCGACATAATCATTGATAAAATGCAGTTGTGATGGGCTATTATGTTATTAGACAACCTTTGGGTACAATGTTTTGTCATGCGCAACTCACACTGGCTATAAATAGAACCATGTCATTTGCAGCAGTGATCGTGGAACAAGCCGACTCCTAATATGCCACGCCCACCACGAAGCTCCACCCCTTTGGAGGTACTTCGCATATTCTTTGAACAAAAGCCTCCGACATTTCTGGTTATTCCCAAACTTTCAATATTTTACGTGATACCTATTGGATGGAGCCGTTACTAATACAATAATCAAAGACACACCGAGTCATGTTTAATTTTAACATTAAACAGCAGAGGGTATATATAAGTCGAATTGGCTCGGTATTTCACAAAGTTGTATAACCAGTACTTGGAGGCACTGCATATTTTGACTCACAAAACTAGGTAAGTGCCAGTCCCTTGTTTGTTTCATGTAGATTGGTCACAGGTGTACAGATCGTGGTAACTACAGCCGTGAATGTGGTACGTGGACATCATTACACTCAGGGTAGATCTATTTTGAACAGATAATTCTCTGTTAAATGTATACATGCCACTGTGACGTGTTCTTGTGGAGGGAACGTGGACATCATTACACTCAGGGTAGATCTATTTGGGACAGATAGTTCTCTGTTAAATGTATACATGCCACTGTGACGCGTTCTTGTGGAGGGAACGTGGACATCATTACACTCAGGGTAGATCTATTTGGGACAGATAGTTCTCTGTTAAATGTATACATGCCACTGTGACGCGTTCTTGTGGAGGGAACGTGGACATCATTACACTCAGGGTAGATCTATTTGGGACAGATAGTTCTCTGTTAAATGTATACATGCCACTGTGACGCGTTCTTGTGGAGGGAACGTGGACATCATTACACTCAGGGTAGATCTATTTGGGACAGATAGTTCTCTGTTAAATGTATACATGCCACTGTGACGCGTTCTTGTGGAGGGAACGTGGACATCATTACACTCAGGGTAGATCTATTTGGGACAGATAGTTCTCTGTTAAATGTATACATGCCACTGTGACGCGTTCTTGTGGAGGGAACGTGGACATCATTACACTCAGGGTAGATCTATTTGGGACAGATAGTTCTCTGTTAAATGTATACATGCCACTGTGACGCGTTCTTGTGGAGGGAAGGTGGGTACAAGCCTGGTGCAGGAATTGATTTATTGACTGATGACATATGTGTTGTCATCGGGCGTATTTCAGTTTGACGTGAAACTTCACACAAACTATGGGTACCAATAACAGTTGAAATTTAACTTTTATTTTTTTTTAAACTTTAAATTGTATTTTATATGTAGTAATATATGATTGTATTTATATGGCAATTAATTAATTAACTAGACTCTTTATATATGTTTGATTTCACACTTTTTGTTAGTTTTCGCTTCTTGAGACGTAGACTCGAACTCAGTACCTCATATTTGTGCTAAGAGAGCCCTTGTTGTGTAACTTTTAAATAGCACACTCCACAGCCCTCGCCCGGCAGCCCTCGCCCCTCGCCTGAAGCCCGACCCCACAGCCCTCGCCCGGCAGCTCTCGCCCCTCGCCTGTAGCCCCATCCCTTTAGCCCCACCCCACAGCCCTCGCCCCTCGTCTGTAGCCCCACCCTACTACCCTCGCCCCTCGACTGTAGTCCCACCCCACGGCCCTCGCCTGTAGCCCCACCCTACTACCCTCGCCCCTCGCCTGTAGTCCCACCCCTCGCCCCTCGTCTGTAGCCCCAACCTACTACCCTCGCCCCTCGCCTGTAGTCCCACCCCACGACCCTCGCCCCTCGCCTGTAGCCCCACCCCTGCAGCCCTCGCCTGTAGCCCCAGTATTTGCCCAACCCCACAGCCCTCGCCCATAGCCCATAGACCATCCCCACCGCACCCAACCAACTGTGCATAACTGTGCATATTAAGAAAACTATTTTTAAGATCGTAGTTACTGTGTTTACACACAAGGAACAAGACATACTTATGGTTCGTTAAACCGGACACTCACAGGAAACATTACCGTTCGGATAAACGGGGTTTCACTGATGTAAGCAATAGTTTCAAACACTCAGTATTATCGCATATCCATGATGTCCTTTCTGTTTAAGATACAACATGGGAATGACCGACTTTGATGCTGTTATCAGAGAGTGGGCCGGACGCCAGGCCCGCACAGTGGGTAACACACATGGCCCCAGTGAAAACATCCCCATGGAGATCGACTGGAGCAAGGTGAGGCAGTCGACTGTCAAGACAACTTTTACCACCCCTGTCCATCAACAGCAGGGGTGTGTTACACCTAGATCTCAGATCGTCTTCACCTCCAACTACGACAACAACACCGACGAAGTCCAGAACCACACCTTCCAGATGGACCGGACGACGGAGGCCACGGTAAAGACATTTGTCACAAAGGGCTTCTCAAAGAACGGAAACGTCGGCATCCACATTGACGTCCCTCAGGTTGTCTCTGACATGACCGGCGTCTTCGGTAGCGACATCGTCGTCGCCAGTGAGGACCAGAGCTCGGTGAAGCACGCCGTCTCCTGGGGGCTTAACTCCACGGTGAAGGCTCAGCCGAAAAAGAGAACCATTGCTGAACTGCGTATCACGGAGATTGAACATCACTGCACATTTGAAGCAGAGGTCAACATCCGCGGTCGTGTCTTCGTCAGGGTCAACAACGGCGGCTCCACGCAGGTGGTTGAGGGCGACATTGCCACTATCCTAAAGGATGAGCTCAGTGACGCGGCAGCACGGAATGATGGCATGGTGTCCATCCAGGGAAAAAAGGTCACCTGGAAGGTCGCCGGTGGACTGCGGTTCAAGTTCGGAGTGTCTCAGGACGTCAAGGTGAAGAGCGTTAAATTGCCACCACAGCTGCCGTGCTAGGACTTTGACCTTTGTCAGTTCAAGCTAGTAATGTCATATCTTCTTCATGTGATTACAATAATGTACGTACTGTTAAGAACGCCATTGTCAGACATGCAGTCCCAAGGAAGACATGTGAAGCGTGTGTCTGAGGAAATATTTACCTTAACTTGCCTTGTGTCTTTTTTTTCGTTTTTAAAGAAGTATAATCTTTCAATAAATGTTGAACTACTTACATTGGTTGTGTTATGTTGTTGTAAGAGGGGAACTCCCTCACTCACTCCATGCAATGGAGCTTGGCTCCATGTCATGACCCGTGACGTACGATCAGTGCCACCCCAGCAGGTGGACAAACCGCATCAACCAGCTTGAACATATTAGCTATGGACTATCAAGAGCTGATAGTACACATAGTCGGATTACCGTGGTTAAGGCGCTCGCTGTTCATGCAGTAGACATTATGCCCTTCCATACATCTTACATTCTATACCTGGACAATTCAAAGTTCAACTCGTCACACACAAAACTAGTAACATGTCACATTCCACTAGTATCGGCCCACATCAACCTGTATGTACGCCCTGGAAACTGACGAAATAACTCCCAGATCATTATTGCTGTGTTGAATGATCGAGGTAGATCAATAGAGCATGGAGCCATCACGACGGTACTGTTATAACGTCATTGAATGAATGCTGTTCAATAATAATACGAATAGCAAGGCTGTTCGCCTTCTGAAGATGCTGTGTACATGTCGTGGTGTGATTTCGTTTGTCTGCCATTCCGTTGCCGGTTTAACAATTATATGCACGCGATTCGAAGCTCCCGATTCACAGTTTTTAATGTCACCACGTGATGTCCGTGTGTTGACGTATTGCCATGCGTTGCCTTGCATTTGCCTGTTAGGCGCTGAAATAACAAACTGCCTGTAAATGATCTTCATTGACACCCGGAGTTTCTTCTCTTCTTTCCAGATATATACTGTTATACATTCTACAAGAGATAAGCATGTATTAATGCCGTTTAAACGGATGGTGGCGTGCATTTCATCTTTTAAGGCGTGGTAATATGCTGTCCAGATGATTGTTTCATCGAAATTCAAATATTCTCGCTGATTATCGTCCTTGGTATGTCAGCACCAAACCCGTGCGTCGTACTTTCGTCAAAGTGACATTTTACATGATACTCGTATTAAGCACTGATACAATATAACTACTGATAATAGTATACTGATTCTGTAACTATAATTAACCTGTGAAGATCCGGAGTAGAACAGGTCTTCAGCAACCCATGCTTGTCGTAAGAGCAAACGGTAAACATTCGATGATTATATTAATAAATCTTGTTTGTTATTTTGGACGATAGAATGTAAACACTCGCAATTATAGTAATATAAAGACAACTATAATAATATATGGAACCACACATACATGATAACAAGTTGATTGATTTCTTCCTAAAGTTTTGTTGTTATAAACCCACAGCCTGTAATACACGCCTCTGGTGCACGACATCGTATCCCAATCACATTGATCTATGCTGATGATGTCACTCACTGGGTCCAGACTCGATTATTGACAGACCGCCGTCAAATAGCTGGAATATTTCTGAGTGCGGCGTTAAACAACAAACAAACCAATCAAAGCATGGGTTGCTGAAGACTACCCTGGATGTTCACAGGTAGCTAGGCATTGTATTCGGACCTCTGGCTCTTCCAGACTATTAGTAATAGTTTCACATGTGATTAACAGCACAAAACTATATTTACAATGATGTAGGTGGTAAATCAGTTTGAATTATTAAACCGAACCTTCGCTCACTGTCAAGCTGTGTTGGAACGACTACTGTATTACGTCAGTGTAATGAGTGCATGTTGTTGCACGCCGTATCCAACCCTAATCCCCCATACTGCTGCGGCTAAGGAACTATCTGGTCAAGAGTGACAGTATGGGGAATGACCCACAGTACACATAGTGACCACAAAGTGACCACAAAGTGACCACTCTCTAGTGACCCCTGGAATCACACATTTTCCACAAAAAGGCCACTCCATATTTCAATGTTAGACTGTTTGACTACGGATATTACGAACGCAAGGGACATACTATGAGCTGTAGTCGAAGTTCGGCATTGGCATGTACAGCAAACCTTACCTTGTTTCAATATCATTGTATATATATCGTTGTGGGCACGTATCTATTTACAAGATCACAGTATATATCGTTGTGGGCACATATCTATTTACAAGATCACAGTATATCGTTTCGAGCACATATCTATTTACAAGATCACAGTATATCGTTGTGAGCACATATCTATTTACAAGATCATAGTATATATCGTTGTAAACACGTATCTATTTATATGATCACAGTATATATCGTTGTGGGCACATATCTTTTTACAAGATCACAGTATACATCGTTGTGGGCACATATCTATTTACAAGATCACAGTATATATCGTTGTGGGCACATATCTATTTACAAGATCACAGTATATATCGTTGTGGGCATATATCTATTAACAAGATCACAGTATATATCGTTGTGGGCACATATCTATTTACAAGATCACAGTATATATCGTTGTGGGCACATATCTATTTACAAGATCACAGTATATATCGTTGTGGGCACATATCTATTTAGAAGATCACAGTATATATCGTTGTGGGCACATATCTATTAACAAGATCACAGTATATATCGTTGTGGGCACATATCTTTTTACAAGATCACAGTATACATCGTTGTGGGCACATATCTATTTACAAGATCACAGTATATATCGTTGTGGGCACATATCTATTTAGAAGATCACAGTATATATCGTTGTGGGTACACAATTGATGTAACCACCGTCCACTTGTATTCTGTTGCTGTTCTGCTGATCCCGCCGCTGAATGTTCGAGACAAGCTATAATTACGAGGCTGGGCATTTCTTGGCCCCGATAAACATGGCGCCACGTCACCTGGACATTTGATTGTGAAATGTATTGCAATGTTGTCATTAAAAGGTCATAGAGTGTGTTCAGTACTGACAGGAATGGTGTACCTAATTACACAAAAAATATGTCTAAGCATCAACTCTTCCGTAATATGATATTCAAACAGTAAGATAAGACAACGCACGATAAGTACATCTTTATTGACGAGGGGTGATTACATTCTCAGCAGCTTGACTCCAAATGGGCATCGTTCATCCACACTGACCACACACTGACCACACACTGACCACACACTGAAAGTCCGCCCGTCTGGACCTCGGTATTCCAGAAACCTGTTCATAGGACTTCTTATACAAGCTTATATGTGCTATACAATGTATTACCACGTCATGTTTATTTAGTACGAAGTTGTAATTCGTAAATCGGGACGACTTGACGAGGCAAACAACCGTCCGGTTTAAAGGGGGTTCACTATATATGAGAAACACACGTGGTGTGAGCAACAGTGTTCAGTTTAACGGGGCTTCAATGTGCCTGTGTAACACCCGTCATGTAAAGACAGAGGTGTCCGGTTTAGCGGGGGTTCACCATGTATGAGCAACACACGTGGTCTAAGCAACAGTGTTCGGTTTAACGGGAGTTCGCAACACACGCGAAAAGAAACGATGTAACAACGGTGGTGTCGGTAACAAAATCTGATTTTTTTTCACTTTATAATAAAAGTTCATAATCATACCTAAATCTCGGCACATAAATAGAGTGGCTGTGACGTCAGAGTGACCTCTTTGGTCGGAGAAATGAGTGAAAGAGAGAGAATGCTACAATACCTGTGGGTATTTCTGTCTCCGAGAGCGGCATACTTCGCGCCACATCACGTGATGGCTGGTGACAGTTTGACATGCGTGGTGTAAAACAATTTGTCCATGTGGAGGTCGTTAACTGCAGCTATGATCTATCGCAACTTCATCTGGAATGTTCATTGATTCTGGAATGTTGTTTAGTGTTTAACGTGTCATCCGCTGTGTAAATACGACGCATATAACAATCACTCGCTGTGGTATAGTGGCTGATTGCGGCATATAATACTCTGTGATCTGCGAGTGACCACAAAAATAAAATTTCAAGAAAAAAATATAAAGTTAAGTTATTATTGTAATATTTTGAGGCTTTATGAGCTCTAAGCCAGTGACCTTTCTAACTGACTAAGGGGCGGTGGGATAGCCTAGTTAGTTAAGCGTTCGCTCGTCACGCCGTAGACCCGGGTTCGATTCCCCACCATTTCTAGTGTCCCCCGCTGTGAAATTGCTGGAATATCGCTAAAAGCGGCGTAAAGCAATACTCTTGCTGAATAAACACTTTCTGTTTCCGAACACAACAACCCCTGGAGTAGCTCCCCATCACCATATATAACGAGGTTTCCGGATTCACGGGCGTTCACTGTACATAAATCATCAATTATATGTGTAAATATATTGCCATTATTGAGTTGACAAAATCCTTGACCTAAGATAACATTAAAAAATGTAATTAAAATTTAATGTTGATTTCGGAATGATGTTTATGATGTAAAATTGATAATCCTTTTCGACATAATCATTGATAACATGCAGTTGTGATGGGCTATTATGTTATTAGACAACCTTTGGGTACAATGTTTTGTTATGCGCAACTCACACTGGCTATAAATAGAACCATGTCATTTGCAGCAGTGATCGTGGAACAAGCCGACTCCTAATATGCCACGCCCACCACGAAGCTCCACCCCTTTGGAGGTACTTCGCATATTCTTTGAACAAAAGCCTCCGACATTTCTGGTTATTCCCAAACTTTCAATATTTTACGTGACACCTATTGGATGAAGCCGTTACTAATACAATAATCAAAGACACACCGAGTCATGTTTAATTTTAACATTAAACAGCAGAGGGTATATATAAGTCGAATTGGCTCGGTATTTCACAAAGTTGTATAACCAGTACTTGGAGGCACTGCATATTTTGACTCACAAAACTAGGTAAGTGCCAGTCCCTTGTTTGTTTCATGCAGATTGGTCACAGGTGTACAGATCGTGGTAACTACAGCCGTGAATGTGGTACGTGGACATCATTACACTCAGGGTAGATCTATTTGGGACAGATAGTTCTCTGTTAAATGTACACATGCCACTGTGACGTGTTCTTGTGGAGGGAACGTGGACATCATTACACTCAGGGTAGATCTATTTGGGACAGATAGTTCTCTGTTAAATGTATACATGCCACTGTGACGCGTTCTTGTGGAGGGAACGTGGACATCATTACACTCAGGGTAGATCTATTTGGGACAGATAGTTCTCTGTTAAATGTATACATGCCACTGTGACGCGTTCTTGTGGAGGGAACGTGGACATCATTACACTCAGGGTAGATCTATTTGGGACAGATAGTTCTCTGTTAAATGTATACATGCCACTGTGACGCGTTCTTGTGGAGGGAACGTGGACATCATTACACTCAGGGTAGATCTATTTGGGACAGATAGTTCTCTGTTAAATGTATACATGCCACTGTGACGCGTTCTTGTGGAGGGAACGTGGACATCATTACACTCAGGGTAGATCTATTTGGGACAGATAGTTCTCTGTTAAATGTATACATGCCACTGTGACGCGTTCTTGTGGAGGGAACGTGGACATCATTACACTCAGGGTAGATCTATTTGGGACAGATAGTTCTCTGTTAAATGTATACATGCCACTGTGACGCGTTCTTGTGGAGGGAACGTGGACATCATTACACTCAGGGTAGATCTATTTGGGACAGATAGTTCTCTGTTAAATGTATACATGCCACTGTGACGCGTTCTTGTGGAGGGAACGTGGACATCATTACACTCAGGGTAGATCTATTTGGGACAGATAGTTCTCTGTTAAATGTATACATGCCACTGTGACGCGTTCTTGTGGAGGGAACGTGGGTACAAGCCTGGTGCAGGAATTGATTTATTGACTGATGACATATGTGTTGTCATCGGGCGTATTTCAGTTTGACGTGAAACTTCACACAAACTATGGGTACCAATAACAGTTGAAATTTAACTTTTATTTTTTTTTAAACTTTAAATTGTATTTTATATGTAGTAATATATGATTGTATTTATATGGCAATTAATTAATTAACTAGACTCTTTATATATGTTTGATTTCACACTTTTTGTTTGTTTTCGCTCCTTGAGACGTAGACTCTAACTCAGCACCTCATATTTGTGCTAAGAGAGCCCTTGTTGTGTAACTTTTAAATAGCACACTCCACAGCCCTCGCCCGGCAGCCCTCGCCCCTCGCCTGAAGCCCCACCCCACAGCCCTCGCCCGGCAGCTCTCGCCCCTCGCTTGTAGCCTCATCCCTTTAGCCCCACCCCACAGCCCTCGCCCCTCGCCTGTAGCCCCACCCAACAGCCCTCGCCCCTCGCCTGTAGCCCCACCCCACGGACCTCGTCCCTCGCCTGTAGCCCCACCCCACGGACCTCGTCCCTCGCCTCTAGCCCCATCCCACAGCCCTCGCCCCTCGCCTGTAGCCCCGTCCCTGTAGCCCCACCCCACGGACCTCGTCCCTCGCCTGTAGCCCCATCCCGCAGCCCTCGCATCTCGCCCGTAGCCCAACCTCACAGCCCTCGTCCCACGCCTCTAGCCTCACCCACAGCCCTCGCCGTTAGCCCCACCCCACAGCCCTCGTCCCTCGCCTGTAGCCCCGACCCACAACCCTCGCCCCACGCCTCTAGCCTCACCCACAGCCCTCGCCGTTAGCCCCACCCCACAGCCCTCGTCCCTCGCCTGTAGCCCCGACCCACAACCCTCGCCCCACGCCTCTAGCCTCATCTACAGCCCTCGCCGTTAGCCCCACCCCACAGCCCTCGTCCCTCGCCTGTAGCCCCGACCCACAGCCCTCGTCCCACGCCTCTAGCCTCACCCACAGCCCTCGCCGTTAGCCCCACCCCACAGCCCTCGTCCCTCGCCTGTAGCCCCGACCCACAACCCTCGCCCCACGCCTCTAGCCTCATCTACAGCCCTCGCCTGTAGCCCCACCATACTACCCTCGCCCCTCGACTGTAGTCCCATCCCACGGTCCTCGCCTGTAGCCCCACCCTACTACCCTCGCCCCTCGCCTGTAGTCCCACCCCTCGCCCCTCGTCTGTAGCCCCAACCTACTACCCTCGCCCCTCGCCTGTAGTCCCACCCCACGGCCCTCGCACCTCGCCTGTAGCCCCACCCCTGCAGCCCTCGCCTGTAGCCCCAGTATTTGCCCAACCCCACAGCCCTCGCCCATAGCCCATAGCCCATCCCCACCGCACCCAACCAACTGTGCATAACTGTGCATATTAAGAAAACTATTTTTAAGATCGTAGTTACTGTGTTTACACACAAGGAACAAGACATACTTATGGTTCGTTAAACCGGACATTCACAGGAAACATTACCGTTCGGATTAACGGGGTTTCACTGATGTAAGCAATAGTTTCAAACACTCAGTATTATCGCATATCCATGATGTCCTTTCTGTTTAAGATACAACATGGGAATGACCGACTTTGATGCTGTTATCAGAGAGTGGGCCGGACGCCAGGCCCGCACAGTGGGTAACACACATGGCCCCAGTGAAAACATCCCCATGGAGATCGACTGGAGCAAGGTGAGGCAGTCGACTGTCAAGACAACTTTTACCACCCCTGTCCATCAACAGCAGGGGGGTGGTACACCGAGATCTCAGATCGTCTTCACCTCCAACTACGACAACAACACCGACGAAGTCCAGAACCACACCTTCCAGATGGACCGGACGACGGAGGCCACGGTAAAGACATTTGTCACAAAGGGCTTCTCAAAGAACGGAAACGTCGGCATCCACATTGACGTCCCTCAGGTTGTCTCTGACATGACCGGCGGCTTCGGTGGCGACATCGTCGTCGCCAGTGAGGACCAGAGCACGGTGAAGCACGCCGTCTCCTGGGGGCTTAACTCCACGGTGAAGGCTCAGCCGAAAAAGAGAACCATTGCTGAACTGCGTATCACGGAGATTGAACATCACTGCACATTTGAAGCAGAGGTCAACATCCGCGGTCGTGTCTTCGTCAGGGTCAACAACGGCGGCTCCACGCAGGTGGTTGAGGGCGACATTGCCACTATCCTGATGGATGAGCTCAGTGACGCGGCAGCACGGAATGATGGTATGGTGTCCATCCAGGGAAGAAAGGTCACCTGGAAGGTCGCCGGTGGACTGCGGTTCAAGTTCGGAGTGTCTCAGGACGTCAAGGTGAAGAGCGTTAAATTGCCAACACAGTAGCCGTGCTAGAACTTTGACCTTTGTCAGTTCAAGCTAGTAATGTCATATCTTCTTCATGTGATTACAATAATGTACGTACTGTTAAGAACGCCATTGTCAGACATGCAGTCCCAAGGAAGACATGTGAAGCATGTGTCTGAGGAGATATTTACCTTCACTTGCCTTGTGTCTTTTTTTTCGTTTTTAAAGAAGTATAATCTTTCAATAAATGTTGAACTACTTACATTGGTTGTGTTATGTTGTTGTAAGAGGGGAACTCCCTCACTCACTCCATGCAATGGAGCTTGGCTCCATGTCATGACCCGTGACGTTCGATCAGTGCCACCCCAGCAGGTGGACAAACCGCATCAACCAGCTTGAACATATTAGCTATGGACTATCAAGAGCTGATATTACACATAGTCGGATTACCGTGGTTAAGGCGCTCGCTGTTCATGCAGTAGACATTATGCCCTTCCATACATCTTACATTCTATACCTGGACAATTCAAAGTTCAACTCGTTACTCACACAACTAGTTACATGTCACATTCCACTAGTATCGGCCCACATCAAGCTGTATGTACGCCCTAGAAACTGACGAAATAACTCCCAGATCATTATTGCTGTGTTGAATGATCGAGGTAGATCAATAGAGCATGGAGCCATCACAACGGTACTGTTATACCGTCATTGAATGAATGCTGTTCAATAATAATGTTCTCCCTGATTATCGTTCTTGGTATGTCAGCACCTAACCCGTGCGTCGTACTTTCGTCAAAGTGACATTTTACATGAAACTCGTATTAAGCACTGATACAATATAACTACTGATAATAGTATACTGATTCTGTAACTATAATTAACCTGTGAAGATCCGGGGTAGAACAGGTCTTCAGCAACCCAACTAACGGGATCGGGTAGGCAGGCTCGCTGACTTGGTTGATGCATGTCATCTTATCCCGATTGCATGGATCGATGCTCATGATATCAGTCGTAGGATTGTCTGGTCCAGACTCGATTATTAACCGCCGTCATATAGCTGGAATTTTGCTGAGAGCGGCCCTAAACAACAACCAAGCAAACAAATGTAACTATAATTAAATCATATACATGCTTGACAAAAGAAATTATACACTTGACAATAGGGCTTTAAGTTACTAAAAGACCTTCAGTCTACCAAGGTTATGAAAACGACAGTAGGCTGAGAACAGTCGCCGAAACACAATGGAGGATACCTGTGTAAAATACATCACCATCGAATAAACATTTCCGGTTTGTTTCTCATGGATGTGTAGAACCAGGACTAGTGGAGATTCAGCGTGAGTGAGTGAGTGAGGTGAAATGGTGAGGTGAGTGAGTGAGTGAGGTGAAATTGTGAGGTGAGGTGAGTGTGTCAGTGAGATGAAATGGTGAGGTGAGTGGGTGAGTGAGTGAGATGAAATGAAGAGGCGAGTGAGTGAGTGAGTGTGATGAAATGGTGAGGTGAGTGGGTGAGTGAGTGAGATGAATATGAAGAGATAAGTGAGTGAGTGTGATGAAATGAAGGGGTGAGTGAGGTGAAATAGTGAGGTGAGTGAGTGAGATGAAATGAAGAGGTGAGTGCGTAAAATGAAATGAAGAGGTGAGGTGGTGAGTGAGGTGAAATGGTGAGGTCAGTGAGTGAATGAGATGAAATGGTGAGGTGAGTGAGTGAGATGATATTGAAGAGGTGAGTGCGTGAAATGAAATAAAGAGGTGAGGTGGTGAGGGGTGAAATGGTGAGGTCAGTGAGTGAGTGAGATGAAATGGTGAGGTGAGTGAGTGAGATGATATTGAAGAGGTGAGTGCGTGAGATGAAGTGAAGAGGTGAGGTGGTGAGTGAGGTGAAATGGTGAGGTGAAGTGGTGAGTAAGTGAGTGAGCTGATTGGTAAGTCAGTCAGTGAGTGAGTGAGTGAGGTGAAATGGTGAGTGAGTGGGGTGAAGTGGCGAGTGAATGAGATGAAATGGTGAGGTGAGTGAGTGAGATGATATTGAAGAGGTGAGTGCGTGAAATGAAATAAAGAGGTGAGGTGGTGAGGGGTGAAATGGTGAGGTCAGTGAGTGAGTGAGATGAAATGGTGAGGTGAGTGAGTGAGATGATATTGAAGAGGTGAGTGCGTGAGATGAAGTGAAGAGGTGAGGTGGTGAGTGAGGTGAAATGGTGAGGTGAAGTGGTGAGTAAGTGAGTGAGCTAATTGGTAAGTCAGTGAGTGAGTGAGTGAGTGAGGTGAAATGGTGAGTGAGTGGGGTGAAATGGTAAGTGAGTGGGGTGAAGTGGCGAGTGAGTGAGGTGAAATGGTGAGGTGATTGAGTGAGTGAGTGAGATGAAATGAAGAGGTGAGGTGACTGAGTGGGATGAAATGGTGAGCGAGTGAGGTGAAGTGGTGAGTAAGTGAGTGAGCTGATTGGTAAGTCAGTGAGTGAGTGAGTGAGTGAGGTGAAATGGTGAGTGAGTGACCGAGGTGAAAAGAAGAGGTGAGTGAGTGAGTGAGTGAGTGAGTGAGTGAGATGAAATGGTGAGGTCAGTGAGTGAGTGAGATGAAATGAAGGGATGAGTGAGTGAGTGAGTGAGGTGAAGTGGTGAGTGAGTGAGTGAGTGAGTGAGTGAGTGAGTGAGTGAGTGAGTGAGTGAGTGAGTGAGATGAAATGGTGGGTCAGTGAGTGAGATGAAATGAGGTGAGTGAGTGAGTGAGCCGAAATAGTAAGGTGAGTGAGTGAGATGAAATGGTGAGTGAGTGAGTGAGTGAGTGAGTGAGTGAGTGAGATGAAATGGTGGGTCAGTGAGTGAGATGAAATGAGGTGAGTGAGTGAGTGAGCCGAAATAGTAAGGTGAGTAAGTGAGATGAAATGGTGAGTGAGTGAGTGAGTGAGTGAGATGAAATGGTGAGGACAGTGAGTGAGATGAAATGAAGAGGCGAGTGAGTGAGTGAGTGAGTGAGTGTGATGAAATGGTGAGGTGAGTGGATTAGTGAGTGAGATGAAATGAAGAGATGAGAGAGTGAGTGAGTGAGATGAAATGGAGAGGTCAGAGAGTGAATGAGATGAAATGGTGAGGTCAGTGATTGAGGTGAATTGAAGAGGTGAGGGGTGAGTGAGCTGAAATGGTGAGTTAGGTGAAATGGTGAGTGAGTGAGGTGAAATGGTGAGGTGAGGTGAGTGAGTGAGTGAGTGAGTGGGATGAAATGGTGAGTGAGGTGAAGTGGTGAGTAAGTGAGTGAGATGAAATGAGGTGAGTGAGTGAGTGAGGTGAAATAGTAAGGTGAGTGAGATAAAATGGTGAGTGAGTGAATGAGATGAAATGGTGAGGTCAGTGAGTTAGATGAAATGAAGAGGCGAGTGAGTGAGTGAGTTTGTGAATGTGATGAAATAGTGAGGTGAGTGGGTTAGTGAGTGAGATGAAATGAAGAGATGAGAGAGTGAGTGAGGAGATGAAATGGAGAGGTCAGAGAGTGAATGAGATGAAATGGTGAGGTCAGTGAGTGAGATGAAATGAAGAGGTGAGGTGGTGAGTTAGGTGAAATGGTGAGTGAGTGAGGTGAAATGGTGAGGTGAGGTGAGTGAGTGAGTGAGTGAGTGGGATGAAATGGTGAGTGAGGTGAAGTGGTGAGTAAGTGAGTGAGATGAAATGAGGTGAGTGAGGTGAAATAGTAAGGTGAGTGAGATAAAATGGTGAGTGAGTGAATGAGATGAAATGGTGAGGTCAGTGAGTTAGATGAAATGAAGAGGCGAGTGAGTGAGTGAGTTTGTGAATGTGATGAAATAGTGAGGTGAGTGGGTTAGTGAGTGAGATGAAATGAAGAGATGAGAGAGTGAGTGAGGAGATGAAATGGAGAGGTCAGAGAGTGAATGAGATGAAATGGTGAGGTCAGTGAGTGAGATGAAATGAAGAGGTGAGGTGGTGAGTTAGGTGAAATGGTGAGTGAGTGAGGTGAAATGTGAGGTGAGGTGAGTGAGTGAGTGAGTGAGTAAGTGAGATGAAATGAAGAGGTGAGGTGAGTGAGTGGGATGAAATGGTGAGTGAGTTGAAGTGGTGAGTAAGTGAGTAAGATGAAATGGTAAGTCAGTGAGTGAGTGAGGTGAAATGGTGGGTGAGTGACCGAGGTGAAAAGAAGAGGTGAGTGAGTGAGGGAATGAGATGAAGGTGTGGTCAGTGAGTGAGTGAGATGAAATGAAGAGGTGAGGGAGTGAGTGAGATGAACTGAAGGGATGAGTGAGTGAGTGAGTGAGGTGAAATGGTGAGTGAGTGAGTGAGTGAGGTGAAATGGTGAGTGAGTGAGTGAGTGAGTGAGGTGAAATAGTGGGTGAGTGAGTGAGATGGAATGGTGAGAGAGTGAGATGAAATGGTAAGTCAGTGAGCGAGTGAGGTGAAAAGGCGAGTGAGTGAGTGAGATGAAATGGTGAGGTCAGTGAGTGAGTGAGATGAACTGAAGGGATGAGTGAGTGAGTGAGTGAGGTGAAATGGTGAGTGAGTGAGTGAGTGAGTGAGGTGAAATGGTGAGTGAGTGAGTGAGTGAGGTGAAATAGTGGGTGAGTGAGTGAGATGGAATGGTGAGAGAGTGAGATGAAATCGTAAGTCAGTGAGCGAGTGAGGTGAAATGGCGAGTGAGTGAGTGAGGTGAAATGGTAAGGTGAGGTGAGTAAGAACATTATGTTGGGCGGTGGCTAAAGCGTTCGCTCGTCACGCTGAAGACCCGGGATCGATTCCCCATTTCTGGTGTCCCCCACCACTCCACACACTCACTTTAACACCATGTGTCCAGGAGAGCGGTCGAACTTGGCTAGGGATTAAACCCTCCAACTACCACACCGCCCCAATACCTATACAGACAGCAAGCGACTTGTCAGTATATTTAGACGACAAGTGCGCCAGTGTTCTCAAACCAGCTAGTGCGCGGCAGGTCATGAGCTGTCAATGGAAGAGCTGGTCACTGCAAAATATGCCTATAAATAACACTGACTTGGCCTCGCAAAAATATCGAAAGTCCCGGGTTTCCCCAGAACACCCCTATATAAGTGGTTCCCTTCCTTGTAGTGCTCACATTGCTGCTTCGTCCCGGAGATACTGGTTCTTCTTCACGACGCTACACACAGCCCACCAGGTACGTTTAACTTTTGCAGGTGTGTTAGTGTGAGTGAGTTGGGTTTAACGCCGCTTTAAACTGTATTCCAGTCATATCACGGTGTGTCAGCTTAATGTGGGAGGAAAGCCCGAAGTGATGCAGGTCTCAGACGTTTACCACTTCGGTGAAACCCACGAGCACGGGTATGGTGCTGACAAACCTAGACACATAATCGGGGTGAACCTGGATTCGAACCCACAATCATAGGTTTCTGGCGTACCCAAGGGACGCAACTCTGCACAGCGAATCGCGGCGCCTTAGACGACTGGGCCACCCGTGCCCAAGCAGGTGTGTTAAACCGACGTGTTGGGCTTAAGACACATCGTGCTTGAAACAGGACTGATATTGTCTAGACAGCCCACGTACATCATCCCAGCTTCATCACATGTTCTAGCCAAGTGGTTAAAGCGTTCGCTCATCACGCCGAAGACCCGGGTTCGATTCCCCACATGGGTGTGAAGCCGATTTCTGGTGTCACCCGCCGTGATATTACTGGAGTATTGCTAAAAGCGGCTTAAAACCATACTCACTCACTCACTCACTCACTCACTCATTATATGTTCTGTATATTCTATATTGCTGTATATTGCATTGCTGTTTTACGACCCATGAAAAACCGGGGTAGAATAGGTCTTCAGCAACCCAAACGTTCCGTAAAAGAGGCGACAAACGGTCAGGCTCGCTGATTTGGTTGATGCATGTCATCGTATCCCAATGGAGTGGATCGATGCCCTATGCTGGTCGTGCCGTTGGGAACCCGGATTAGACCTATGCCCCCAGCAACCTATGCTGGTCGTGCCGTGGGCTGGTTAGAAGTATGTCTCGGATCGTTGCTCATATTCAATAATCATAATAATAATAATAATAATTTAGAAGCCACACCCTAAAGCATTTCCAAAGCGTTAAATGACTACCCCTGTCAATGGTTCAGTCTGCACCTGTTTGCCATTCTCAGCTCCCTTCGGACAATACAACGCAAGCTGCTTGTGAGGCGCTAGAAGGTTAACAGTCACATTATCTGCAGTATATGCACGTTTCTGTTCCAGGATGAGCAAGGACAAACTGACCGATATTCTGGAGCCTATACAGACATTTGGTTGGGAAACCTATGTCGCTACAACAGATGAAGATGAACAAATAGACTTCAATGACGCGGACCTCGAGGTTCTCTTCGATGAGGTTGTGTGTACTACGAGCGGCCTGAAATACCTCCAGAAAAGCCAAATCGGGCCTGTTGAGGCCCCCACACAACTTGTCTTCACGTCTAACTTTGACAACCGAATGAATCATGACCAACACCATCGGTTCACTGCCCAGAAGGTCACTCATGCCACGGCCGAGGTACAGTTGAGCCAAGGCTTCACGAGCGGCAATGATGTCGGATTCACCATCGGTATTCCAGAACCTGTCGCCAAGGCAACCGCCGGATTTGGACGCGAAATGGTCATCAGCTCGAAGACCACCCACACCGTGGAGAAGGAATTGTCTTGGTCTGTCGACACCACGGTGTTGGCCCCCAAGAAGGCTAGAACCATAGCGAGGCTCGAGGTCAAGGAGGAAACATTTAAAAGTGACTTCCGGGTTTGGGTCACCTTGACAGGAAAGGTGAAGGTCAGGATCTCAAGAGATGGGGAGTTTGTAAAAATGATCCAAAATAAAATTGGCACCCTCCTCGGAGATCGTTTGCCAAAATGCGGCGTATCTGTCAATGACAGTTCAGGCAGTGTCAAAACTGACAAGAAATCAGTAACTTGGCTGGTGAAGGGACACGTTGATTTCAACTATGGGATCTCCCAGAATGTAGATGTGTCGCAGACAGATCTCCCTAAGAAGTAAAATGCCACTTGATGCACCGCACGATGCACTGAATGGTGACCACCGAGTCAAGTTATGAAACTGTTCTGTGTAATTCTCACAAACCATTGTAGTATTCCATTTTAAAATGAGTCATTAGGTCAAGAATAATCGAATACGTCTTTTCTGACAACTGAAATAAAATTGTTTAATTCACAAAGCCAATGTCCCGTTTTCCTTATCCAATTATTTCAACCTTGTTTACGAATATTGTTCCTGGAGTGATGTCAGCTGCTGAAGCAACTAGTACAGTTATATAAGTCGGCCTGGTGCAGGTACACCAAGGGTGGTAATCGGGGATTCGAACACACAATCAGCTGGTACCTGCATAGATTGACACAGAGCCACAGAGCAATAACGGCTGCTTCTGGTAACACAATACCATGGGAATAAAACATCAAGTTAATGTTTCCCACATGGCCACAATGTGTGAAGCCCATTTCTGGTGTCCCACGCCGTGATATTTTGGAATATTGCTAAAAGCAGAGTAAAATCAGACTCACTCACAGTACAGTACTCACTCACTCATCATGGGGGTCTCTTGGATGTGGGGGAAAATCCAGAGTATTGCCATTTTGATGACCCACGACCATAGGATAACGTACATTGAGTTAATCTGATTCTAGGGATGGGGCTCGGGGTGGAGGGATGAGCGTTATGCCAGTGATATGTTTGGGGCACTGTTCCAAGACTGGTCCTTAAACAGTTTAAATTAGTTGTCTATTCTCTGCACCATATGTGACTATTTACAGGTATTTACCTCTTACCTTCACTCAATACAAGGGTGATGCTACTGAAGCAGGTGGGATGTAGAAGCTAACAACAAACAAACAAACAACCAATGGAATTGTTGAATGGAATTACGAGTGAATCAGGAGTAAGCCATTCAACAACGAGCTTGTAGTATGGCCCTGTCAATCAAATGTTGGTTGGTTTGTTGTTTAACGCCGCAATCAGCAATATTCCAGCTATATGACGGCGGTCTGTAAAAGATCGAATATGGACCACGCAATTCAGTGATTGACATCATGAGCATCGATCCATGCACATGGAATAAGGCACACATATTCATCAGTCTGTTCACGACTTTAAACATGAAAATGGTGCTTTCCAATAAAAGTCGAATGAAAAGAGTTACCTTACAGAAACCTTCGCATGAAGCAACATGTGTGAGATTTTATCTGTAGATAATGTTTTTACTCCTTGAAACCCAAGGAAGCCAGCTCTGGCGTCCGCATAATAGTTGGTATTGATGTAAACTGAAAAGCGTCAACTTCACAATACAAAGCTAGTGAACATTTGTTTAGTGTAGGCCTATCAACGGATATATTAATTAGATCGCCCTCTGGCGTTGGCATAAATACTCACATTATAACATATACATACAGTGCAAATTTACAATTACATTTGCACCTGCTCAAGGCATGATGCAAATTTGCTCTTAGTTTACATATGCACATTATTAAACGCGTTCACATGACAAGTATTTTCACAAATATATATTTACGCACGCATGTAAATATACAAACTTATGTATAGATGTGCAAATGAACGGAGTATTAGACACTGCAAAACAAGCCAGTCACACAAAACAAATTTATTCACCAGATGAAGTTCTCGGACAATCAATTAGTCCTCTGGTAGGTGTCTGGTAGGTGTCTGGTAGGTGTCTGGAAGGTGTCTGGTAGGTGTCTGGTAGGTGTCTGGTAGGTGTCTTGTAGGTGTCTAATAGGTGTCTGGTAGGTGTCTGGTAGGTGTCTGGTAGTTCTGTACAATGTGTTCACGGACAGCAACTCTGGGACACTAGTCCTGCAGAACCTGCACAAGGATAACCTGCCTGCCAATCAGGCGTCTCCACCAATTAAAAAGGGACACGTAGCCTCTACCATCAGTCGTCACATACACCTTGCTCCTCCTCCTCCGCCTGTTCCAGCACGGATAAACAAGAGACAACAACACATTATCAGAGTACACGTCAGAATACGGTGTCCTTATTGTCATTGATGTGTCGCGTCCTTGGAAACCTACATTCAGAGTCACTCTGCGTTGTGCCGTTCTTACCGACAGTTCGAACCTAGAACCCCGCACCACAACATTAACGTAACTGATCATCACTTCTAAAGGTCCATGTTTGCGAAGAGTCGGGATGTAATACCACGGCTGTGATCTCAAAGGTCTGGAAGCAAAGAAGTACATCCGTCCATCCTGTCTAAGAACGAATCTCGCCTTAGGGCGGCTGGATCTGCTGACGGGTGCATAGAATACTATAGACGTGCATGCAACACGCATATGCCCTATCTGGACAACCATCTGTTTCCCTCGGCCTCTGAATGTCCTTATAGAAACGTGGTTTCTGTTGCCGTACAGAGGCCCCATGTTGGATCCTAGACTCAGTGAGTAGTGAACTGGGGCTCGGTACTGTCTGTACCAGCGAGATGTCAACTCTGGGAGGGTTGTCGAGAACGTCAGTTCTCTGACGTCATAGGACATGATGTTGTAGTGGGACAAGCCTCTCCGGCAGATGTAGTCGTACCGCCGCTCTAGGATCATACGTTGGCGTCGGGGGCAGCGCAGGATGACAGACTCGGTGGCACCAGGGGGAGGGGTCGGGTTTCTTGGCACGGATTCCGTGAGGGACGTTGGCGTGGGTGTGGGTGTGGGTTTCGGTGTGGGTGTGGGTGTGGGTGTGGGTGTGGGTGTGGGTGTGGGTGTGGATGTGGATGTGGGTGTGGGTGTGGGTGTCGGTGTTTGTGTTAGTTTTGAATTTTGCGTAGGTTTTGTTTTTTGTGTTGTTGTTTTTGGTCGTATTTGTGTTGCGTTGAGAGTTGTTTTGGTTGCGGCTGTGGGTGTGGTTGTGGGTGTGGTTGTGGGTGTGGTTGAGGGTGTGGATGTGGATGTGGGTGTGGGTGTGACAAAAGGGGGATAAACTGTCATTCTGTTATATTTGGTTGTTGTTGGCATCCCAGGGGTATAAGTCTCATCTTCTTTATCACCTGTAGCTTCTATGGCGAACGTTGATGTTTCTTTGTCATCTGTAGCTTTTGTCGTTTCCGTCATATCTGAAGATTCTGACGCGGTCGTTTCTGCAGCATATGAAAATAGCGTAGCCGTTTCTGTTGCGTCTGAAACATCTGCCACTATGGTTTTGGTTGTATCTGTCAGTGGCGTAGTCATTTCAGTTGTATCTGAAGATTCTGACACTGTCCTTTCTGTTGTATCTGAAGATTCGGACACTGTCCTTTCTGTTGTATCTGAAGATTCGGACACACCTGATTTGGTTTTATAAGATTCTGACACCGTCGTTTCTTTCGTCTCTGAAGATTCCAACACTGTCCTTTCTGTAGTGTCTGAAGATTCTGACACAACTGATGCCCTTGTATCCGAAGATTCTAACACAGGCGATTCTGTTGCATCCGAAGATTCTAACAACGTTGCTCCTGTTGTATCTGAAGATTCTGACACTGTTGCTTCCGTTGTATCCAAAGATTCTGACACTGTGGCTTCTGTTGTATCTGAAGATTCTGACACTGTCGCTTCTGTTGTATCTGAAGATCCTGACACTGTGGCTTCTGTTGTATCTGAAGATTCTGACACTGTCGCTTCTGTTGTATCTGAAGATTCTGACACTGTCGCTTCTGTTGTATCTGAAGATTCTGACACTGTCGCTTCTGTTGTATCCGAAGATTCTGATAATGTTGCTTCTGTTGTATCTGAAGATTCTGACACTGTCGCTTCTGTTGCATCGGAAGATTCTGACACTGTACCTTCTGTTGTGTCCCGGGAATCTGACACTGTCGCTCTTGTTGTATCTGAAGATTCTGACATTGTCGCTTCTGTTGTATCTGAAAATTTTGACACCGTCGCTTCTGTTGTATCCAAAAGTCCTGACATTGTGGCTTTCGTTGTGTCCCAGGAATCTGACACTGTCGCTCTTGTTGTATCTGAAGATTCTGACACTGTCGCTTCTGTTGCATCGGAAGATTCTGACACTGTACCTTCTGTTGTGTCCCGGGAATCTGACACTGTCGCTCTTGTTGTATCTGAAGATTCTGACATTGTCGCTTCTGTTGTATCCGAAAATTTTGACACCGTCGCTTCTGTTGTATCCAAAAGTCCTGACATTGTGGCTTTCGTTGTGTCCCAGGAATCTGACACTGTCGCTCTTGTTGTATCTGAAGATTCTGACACTGTGGCTTCTGTTGCATCTGAAGATTCTGACACTGTCGCTCCTGTTTTATCCCAGGATTCTGACACTGTCGCTTCTGTTGTATCCGACGATTCTGACACTGACACTTCTGTTGTATCCGACGATTCTGACACTATCGCTTCTGTTGTACCTGAAGACTCTGGCACTGTTGTTTCTGTTGTATCCGAAGATTCTGACAATGTTGTATCTGTTGTATCCAAAGATTCTGACACTGTCGCTTCCGTTGTATCTGGAGATTCTGAAGATGTTGTTTCTGTTGTATCCAAAGATTCTGACACTGTCGCTTCCGTTGTATCTGAAGATTCTGACGATGTTGTTTCTGTTGTATCCGAAGGTTCTGACATTGTCGCTCCTGTTGTATCTGAAGATTCTGGCACTGTAGCTTCCATGGTATCTGAAGATTCTGACAATGTAGTGTCTGTTGTATCTGAAGATTCTGATACTGTCGCTTCAGTTCTATCTGAAGATTCTGACACTGTCGCTTCTGTTGTATCTGAAGAATCTGACACAGGCAATTCTTTTTTATTTGAAGATTCTGAAGCTGTCGTTTCTCTTGTATCAGAATTTTCTGACACTGTCGTTTCTGTTGTATCCGAAGATTCTGTCAGTCTCGCTTCTGTTGTATCCGAAGATTCTGACACTGTCGCTTCTGTTGTTTCCACAGATTCTAACACTGTCGCTTCTGTTGTTTCCAAAGATTCTGACACTGTGGCTTCTGTTCTATCCGATGATTCTGACACTGTCAGCTCTGTTGTATCTGATGATTCTGACAAAGTCGTTTCTATTACATCCGAAGATTCTGACACTGTAGCTTTTGTTCTATCTGAAGATTCTGACAATGTCGCTTCTGTTGTATCTGAAGATTCTGACAATATCACTTCTGTTGTATCCGAAGATTCTGACACTGTGGCGTCTGTTCTATATGACGATTCTGACATTGTCGCTTCTGTTGTATCTGAAGACTCTGACACTGTAGCTATTGTTGTATCTGAAGGTTCTGAGACTATCGCTTCCATTGTAGCTGAAGATTCTGACACAGTCGCTTCTGTTGTATCCAAAGATTCTGACACTGTCGCTTCCATTGTATCCAAAGATTCTGACACTGTCGCTTCCATTGTATCCAAAGATTCTGACAATGTCTCTTCTGTGTCATCCGAAGATTCTGACACTGTCACTTCTGTTGTATCCGAAGATTCTGACACTGTCGTTTCTGTTACATGCGAAGATTCTGACACTGTCGTTTCTGTTGTATCTGAAGATTCTGACACTGTTGCTACTGTTGCATCCGATGATTTTGACACTGTGGCTTCTGTTGTTTCCGAAGATTCTGACACTGTCGTTTCTGTTACACCCGAAGATTCTGAAACTGTCACTTCCATTGTATCCGATGATTCTGACACTGTGGCGTCTGTTGTTTCCGAAGATTCTGACAAAGCTGTTTCTCTTACATCCGAAGATTCTGACACTGTTGCTTCTGTTGTATCAAAAGATTCTGACACTGTGGCTTCCGTTGTATCTGAAGATTCTGACAATGTCGCGTCCATTGTATCTGAAGATTCTGACACTGTACCTTCTGTATTATCTGAAGTTTCTGACAATGTCGTTTCTGTTTTATCTGAAGATTCTGACACTTCGGCTTCTGTTGTTTCCGACGATTCTGACACTGTGGCTTCTGTTGTTTCCGAAGATTCTGACGCTGTCACTTCTGTTGTTTCCGAAGATTCTGACACTGTAGCTTCTGTTGTATCTGAGGATTCTGACACTGTTGCTTCTGTTGTTTCCAGAGATTCTGACACTGTGGCTTCTGTTGTTTCCGAAGATTCTGCAACTGTCGTTTCTGTTACACCCGAAGATTCTGACACTTTCATTTGCGTTACATCCGAAGATTCTGACACTGATGGTTCTCTTGTATCTAATGATTCTGACACTGTAGGTTCTGTTGTATCTGAAGACTCTGGCACTGTCATCTCTGTTGTTTCCAAAGATTCTGACACTGTGGCTTCCGTTGTATCTGAAGATTCTGACAATGTCGCGTCCATTGTATCTGAAGATTCTGACACTGTACCTTCTGTATTATCTGAAGTTTCTGACAATGTCGTTTCTGTTTTATCTGAAGATTCTGACACTTCGGCTTCTGTTGTTTCCGACGATTCTGACACTGTGGCTTCTGTTGTTTCCGAAGATTCTGACGCTGTCACTTCTGTTGTTTCCGAAGATTCTGACACTGTAGCTTCTGTTGTATCTGAGGATTCTGACACTGTTGCTTCTGTTGTTTCCAGAGATTCTGACACTGTGGCTTCTGTTGTTTCCGAAGATTCTGCAACTGTCGTTTCTGTTACACCCGAAGATTCTGACACTTTCATTTGCGTTACATCCGAAGATTCTGACACTGATGGTTCTCTTGTATCTAATGATTCTGACACTGTAGGTTCTGTTGTTTCTGAAGACTCTGGCACTGTCATCTCTGTTGTTTCCGAAGATTCTGACACTGTGGCTTCCGTTGTATCTGAAGATTCTGACACTGTGGCTTCTGTTGTTTCCGAAGATTCTGACACTGTGGCTTCTGTTGTTTCCGAAGATTCTGACACTGTGGCTTCTGTTGTTTCCGAAGATTCTGACACTGTACCTTCTGTTTTTTCCGAAGATTCTGACACTGTGGCTTCTGTTGTATCCAGAGATCCTGACACTGTGGCTTCTGTTGTATCCGAAGATTCTGACACTGTAGCTTCCGTTGTATCTGAAGATTCTGACAATGTCGCGTCTGTTGTATCTGAAGATTCTGACACTGTAGGTTCTGTTGTATCTGAAGATTCTGACAATGTCGCGTCTGTTGTATCCGAAGATTCTGACACTGTAGCTTCCGTTGTATCTGAAGATTCTGACAATGTCGCGTCTGTTGTAACTGAAGATTCTGACACTGTCGCTTCCGTTGTATCTGAAGATTCTGACAATGTCGCGTCTGTTGTAACTGAAGATTCTGACACTGTAGCTTCCGTTGTATCTGAAGATTCTGACAATGTCGCGTCTGTTGTATCTGAAGATTCTGACACTGTACCTTCTGTTGTATCTGAAGTTTCTGACACTGTCGTTTCTATTTTATCTGAAGATTCTGACACTGTCGTTTCTGTTGTATCCGAAGATTCTGACACTGTTGCTTCCGTTGTATCCAAAGATTCTGACACTGTCGCTTCTGTTGTCTCCGAAAATTCTGACACTGTGGCTTCTGTTATTTCCGAAGATTCTGACACTGTGGCTTCTGTTGTTTCCGAAGATTCTGACACTGTTGCTTCTGAAGATTCTGACACTGTAGCTTCTGTTGTTTCCAGAGATTCTGACACTGTAGCTTCTGTTGTTTCCGAAGATTCTGATACTGTCGCTTCTGTTGTTTCCGAAGATTCTGACACTGTGGCTTCTGTTGTTTCCGAAGATTTTGACACTGTTGCTTCTGTTACATCCGAAGATTCTGACACTGTTGCTTCTGTTGTTTCCGTAGAATCTGACATTGTCAATTCTGATACACCCAAAGATTCTGACACTGTACCTTCCGTTGTATCCAGAGATTCTGAAACTGTAGCTTCCGTTGTATCCAGAGATTCTGAAACTGTAGCTTCCGTTGTATCTGAAGATTCTGACACTGTACCTTCTGTTACATCCGAAGATTCTGACACTGTGGCTTCTGTAACATCCGAAGATTCTGACACTGTACCTACCGTTGTATCCAGAGATTCTGACACTGTAGCTTCCGCTCTATCTGAAGATTCTGACACTGTCGTGTCCGTTGTATCCGAAGATTCTGACACTGTCACTTCTGTTGTTTCCAAAGATTCTGACACTGTAGGTTCTGTTGTATTTGAAGATTCTGACACTGTTGCTTCCGTTGTAACTGAAGATTCTGACACTGTCGCTTCTGTTGTATCTGAAGATTCTGACAATGATGGTTCTGTTGTATCCAAAGATTTGGACACTGTCGCTCCTGTTATATCTGAAGATTCTGACACTGATGGTTCTGTTGTATCCGAAGATTCTGACACTGTCGCTTCTGTGGTATTCAATGATTCTGACACTGTCGCTCCTGTTGTATCCAAAGATTCTGACACAGGCGATTCCGTTGTGTCTGAAAATGTCGCAGTTGTTTCTGAAGATTCTGCAATGGTTAAGCCTGTTGTCTCTGAAGATTCTGACACTGGCGGTTCTGTTGCATGTGATGATTGTGACAAAGGAGATTGTGTTGTTTCTGTTGTGTCTGATGGTGGCATTATTGTTCCTGTATAATCTGAAATTGTTTGCTCTTCGCGCAGAGTGTGTGTTGATGTTGATGTTGTTGAAGACTCTGGGGGAATGGGATAGAAGACATCAACCTTGACAATGATTGGCGGAAATGTAATTGACGTTGTTGATTTGAAGTCTTCAGCTGTCGAAGTTGTTTTAGACGTAGTCGGGGCTGATGTCGTTGTAGTGGCTGATGTCGTTGTAGTGGCTGATGTCGCTGTAGTGGTTGATGTAAGTGTTGTTAGATCTGGAACAGGACAAACATTCTGTTACACTGATCTCAAAATGACATCACCCACAGGTATAGTCAGGAACTTAAGACCTGACACTATGACTTTCAAAGAAACGTACACATGAGCGGTTCCAAATCACATCATACGATCTTAAACACGGTATGTAGTTGCATTCTATCATACCAAACAGTTTTGAATATGATATGAAGAAGTATTACATTATACCAAACAATCTTAAATATGATATGTAGAAGATTTACATGACACCAAACAGTCTTTTAATATGACAGGTAGAAGTATTACATTAAACCAAACAGTCTTAAACATGATATGTAGCAGTATTACATAATACCAAACAGTCTTAAACATGGTAGGTAGAAGTATTACATAATACCAAACAGTGTTAAACGTGGTAGGTAGAAGTATTACATAATACCAAACAGTCTTAAACATGATATGTAGCAGTATTACATAATACCAAACAGTCTTAAACATGATAGGTAGAAGTATTACATAATACCAAACAGTGTTAAACATGGTAGGTAGAAGTATTACATAATACCAAACAGTCTTAAACATGATATGTAGCAGTATTACATAATACCAAACAGTCTTAAACATGGTAGGTAGAAGTATTACATTATTCCAAACAGTGTTAAACATGATTAGGTAGAAGTATTACATTATACCAATATATATAGGTATAGCTCGTTTAAATACACCTGATTAACATGGAAGTGCTCGCCCAAACACACCCGTTGCGCATGTTCTTTTGGGGGGCATATCTCGTGTGTGTCATGCTGATGTGACAGACCACTACGTTGAACGGAGTAACATTTATGAGTTGACATTTTTTCGGTGTGGGACAAAGACGTCCTTAGAACTCCAGTCAGGAGGTTGCATTTTCTAATATTATCATGAATTTCCATAGTCGGGAGGTTGAGGCCACTTTGTGATAGAGAGTGGTCAATTATTCACTTTCGTTGGGTATGCGAAAGCGTGTCATGTGGGGGGATTTGGTCAGTGTGGCAAGGAAGGTTTGTGTTTCTGTCTTTAGTCTAATTCAAATGTCCGACATGATATATTTGACTTGTTGTTTACTTAACGGGGAATAAAAAGTGCCCCATTCCCATATGGTAGCAGAGCCTGTTTTTCAAAAGGTAAGTCAAATTCATTATGTTGTATCTGGAGGAGGGAGGCTCTGTAAAGAGCAATGAGTCTCTGGCCCAAGAAACAGAAGGATCTCTGTTAAAACTGGAGAACATTTTGAAACTAAAACAACAAAAGGCAAATGTTAAGTCAACCTTTACAAAAGCCAAAAACAAGTTATACAGCTTACTAGAATCTTCTGACCAACCATCTCGAATAGATATACGAGATGGTATAGATAAAGTAATTGAAAGTCTGGTGAAAGCAATCGATGTTATGACACAACTCACTCTGGCTTTTGCGGTATGTAGCAGTATTACATTTTACCAAACAGTCTTAAACACGGTATGTAGTAGTATAACATTATAATAAGCAGTCTTAAACACGGTATGTAGTTATATTAGATTATATCACACAGCCTTAAAGCGCGGAATGTAGTAGCATTGCTTTATTCCAAACAGTATTAAACACGGTATGTAGTAGTATCACTTTATTCCTAACAGTCTTAAACACGGTATGTAGTAGTATTACATTATACCAAACAGAACTAAACACGGTATGTAGTAATATTACATAAACAGTCTTAAACACGGTATGTAGTAGTATTACATTATACCAAACAGAACTAAACACGGTATGTAGTAGTATTACATTATAATAAACAGTACTTAACACGGTATGTAGTAGCATTACATTATAATAAACAGTACTTAACACGGTATGTAGTAGTATTACATTATAATAAACAGTACTTAACACGGTATGTAGTAGCATTACATTATAATAAACAGTACTTAACACGGTATGTAGTAGCATTACATTTTACCAAACAGTCTTAAACACGGTATGTAGTAGCATTACATTATAATAAACAGTACTTAACACGGTTTGTAGTAGCATTACATTATAATAAACAGTACTTAACACGGTATGTAGTAGCATTACATTATAATAAACAGTCTTAAACACGGTATGTAGTAGCATTACATTATAATAAACAGTCTTAAACACGGTATGTAGTAGCATTACATTATAATAAACAGTCTTAAACATGGTATGTAGTGGTATTACATTTTACCAAACAGAACTAAACACGGTATGTTGTAATATTACATTATACCAAACAGTCTTAAACACGGTATGTAGTAGTATTACATTATAATAAACAGTCTTAAACACGGTATGTAGTAGTATTACATTTTACCAAACAGAACTAAACACGGTATGTTGTAATATTACATTATACCAAACAGTCTTAAACACGGTATGTAGTAGTATTACATTATAATAAACAGTCTTAAACACGGTATGTAGTAGTATTACATTTTACCAAACAGAACTAAACACGGTATGTTGTAATATTACATTATAATAATCAGTCTTAAACACGGTATGTAGTAGCATTACATTATAATAAACAGTCTTAAACACGGTATGTAGTAGTATTAAATTATAATAAACAGCCTTAAACACGGTATGTAGTAGTATTACATTTTACCAAACAGAACTAAACACGGTATGTTGTAATATTACATTATACCAAACAGTCTTAAACACGGTATGTAGTAGTATTACATTAAAATAAACAGTTTCAAACACGGTATGTAGTAGTATTACATTATACCAAAAGTCTTAAACACGGTATGTAGTAGTATTACATTATACCAAACAGTACTTAACACGGTATGAAGTAGTATTACATCATACCAAACAGTACTAAACACGGTATGTTGTAGTATTACATTATAATAAACAGCCTTAAACACGGTATGCAGTAGTATTACATTATACCACACAGCCTTTAAGCGCGGTATGTAGAAGTATTAAATTATAATATACAGTCGTAAACAAGGTATTTTGTAGTATTACATTATACCAAACAGTACTTAACACGGTATGTAGTAGTATTACATTATAATAAACAGTCTTAAACACGGTATGCAGTAGTATTACATTAAAATAAACAGTTTCAAACACGGTATGTAGTAGTATTACATTATACCAAAAGTCTTAAACACGGTATGTAGTAGTATTACATTATACCAAACAGTACTTAACACGGTATGTAGTAGTATTCACCATACCAAAAAGTACTAAACACGGTATGTTGTAGTATTACATTATAATAAACAGCCTTAAACACGGTATGTAGTAGTATTACATTAAAGGAAACATTCTTAAACACGGTATGTAGTAGTATTACATTATACCAAACAGTCTTAAACACGGTATGTAGTAGCATTACATTATAATAAACAGCCTTGAACACGGTATGTAGTAGTATTACATTATACCAAACATTCTTAAACACGGTATGTAGTGGTATTACATTATACCACACAGTACTTAACACGGTATGTAGTAGTATTACATCATACCAAACAGAACTAAACACGGTATGGTGTTGTATTACATTATACCACACAGTCTTAAACACGATATGGAAGCATAACACTTTTTAAAATGAGTAGGTTAGTGTGCTTTAATGCCACTAATCACAGCTAGTGTCACCAGAAATGGGCTCCACATATGATGATTCGAGCCCCGGCCTCTGGCGTAACGAGGAACCATTTTATCCAATATGCAACCCACCTCTTCTGTGAAAATATGTTTGGAAAATCTTGTAAGTATTTGATGCGAGGTGGTAATTTCTATCTTATTCTAAACAAAGTTTAAGACAACTCACCAGTTTTTCGTGTTGTTGACTTTTTGGGCGTTGTTTTTTTAGGCCTGTTGGGATCCGTCAGTTCAGATCGACACTGGTCGCTTGCCGGACGTTTCCTGTCCCGGGCTGGCGGCCTTTGACACCGGATGTCGTCTGCTGTCAAACTGCCCCCGAATCCGAGTTGAACATTGTCTAATTCGACCCCATGTATATCTGCGTCTTCAACTGTGAGAGTCAGCGTGTGTTGCCCAGAGCTCAGAGTCCTCGTCGCGCCAACAGGTCCGGATCTGGAGAAGACATTCCAGTACATTCCGTACATGGAACCAGCCCTGGAAAGGACGTCCCCGACCTTCTCGCCGTCGATGTCCACTGATATCCGGTCTCTCCCGCCGTCATTGGACATCGTGACGTCACTAACCAGCACTTCATGATTCTTTTTCAGACAAAAATCAAACGACAGCGAATCACTCTGGAAGAGCCACACTGTCCTGTCATTGGACGCGCCTGATCTTGGGTACACCCGACAGCTCGGTAACCCGTTCGTGTTAATCAGTTCTTCCAGTTGGATGGACACAGCAGAAGGTTCGGATTGTGGTAAACATGAGAGCCAAACACAAACAAACAGTAGTGGCCGCATGAGCATGGCGAAGACGGAGTCAAGTAAAGTCCGGCTTCATTCTGTCCTTATAAAGCTACTCATTACATCCGGCTCTTCATGCCGGACACTTTACCGTCGCCATGTTTTTGTTGATGTAAGCGGTTAAGGGCACAACGAAACACCCCGCGTATTGCGCAGAAGCTAGTAATGACCAACAGATGGAGGCTGAAGAAGTGTGCTATGTGAGCTAAATGGATATATATTTACATGTTAAACAATGTCATAATAACGGCGTGGTGAAACAGATTTGCAAGTAGATGACGCTTCTGTTTATAACGATATCACAAACATAAATATTAATTGATTCGCGTGTTTATTTGACATATGTTTTACTAAAGGTACTTTACTTTGAATGAACGGGCGGTAAAATTGCCTAATTGTTCTACTGTCACTCGTCACCCCCAGGTATTACTATCAGTATGGGAGGTAAGACATCTCCAACTCTCCTCTTTGCTTCGTTCATAACTATGCGGTAACTGTTTAAGCCTCATCACCAAACAGCGCGTTCTAACAGAGACCATAAAATAGATCTCTGGTTCTAATGACAGGAAATATGAGCGTGCAGTTCTTTTCATTTTATTACACATGCTGCAGTGGCTGCACTAGTGATGCAGCATTTACTCACTCACTCACTCTAATACACATGGATGTGGGGTCATGTCAAACTGCTATCAGCCACACAAGTAGCCCTTTGACCTAATATCGCTCGGAGATGGCAATCTGACCTGTAGATGGTGTAGCATTACGCGCGTTAAGCGGTGTATGCCGTCGGTGCGAGCTCCAGACACGGAAGTGTGTGACGTCGATGGGGTTGGCCAATGTTTACGTTGCTGTACCAGATGGAGGATGCACTCTGTAGCCGAGCCACGCTCTGCTGCATGGCAAGTTGATACACTCAGCTTTGGTTGTTCAACATTTTACATTCTGTCTAAACTGACATCTCAGTAGTCCAACATTCTCTCTAAACCAATATCTGTGAAGCCAGACATTCTGTCTAAACTACCACCTACGTAGTCCGACATTCTCTCTAAACCAATATCTGTGAAGCCTGACATTCTGTCGAAACTAACACCTCAGTAGTCCGACATTCTCTCTAAACCAATATCTGTGAAGTCTGACATTCTGTCTAAACTAACACCTCAGTAGTCCGACATTCTCTCTAAACCAATATCTGTGAAGTCTGACATTCTGTCTAAACTAACACCTCAGTAGTCCGACATTCTCTCTAAACCATTATCTGTGAAGTCTGACATTCTGTCTAAACTGACACCTACGTAGTTCGACATTGTCTCCACGACAATATCTGTGAAGTCTGACATTCTGTCTAAACTAACAACTCAGTAGTCCGACATTCTCTCTAAACCAATATCTGTGAAGCCTGACATTATGTCTAAACTAACACCTCAGTAGTCCGACATTCTCTCTAAACCAATATCTGTGAAGTCTGACATTCTGTCTAAACTAACACCTCAGTAGTCCGACATTCTCTCTAAACCAATATCTGTGAAGTCTGACATTTTGTCTAAACTAACAACTCAGTAGTCCGACATTCTCTCTAAACCAATATCTGTGAAGCCTGACATTCTGTCTAAACTAACACCTCAGTAGTCCGACATTCTCTCTAAACCAATATCTGTGAAGTCTGACATTCTGTCTAAACTAACACCTCAGTAGTCCGACATTCTCTCTAAACCAATATCTGTGAAGTCTGACATTCTGTCTAAACTAACACCTCAGTAGTCCGACATTCTCTCTAAACCATTATCCGTGAAGCCTGACATTCTGTCGAAACTAACACCACAGTAGTCCGACATTCTCTCTAAACCAATATCTGTGAAGCCAGACATTCTGTCTAAACTAACACCTCAGTAGTCCGACATTCTCTCTAAACCAATATCTGTGAAGTCTGACATTCTGTCTAAACTGACATCTCAGTAGTTCGACATTGTCTCCACGACAATATCTGTGAAGTCTGACATTCTGTCTAAACTAACAACTCAGTAGTCCGACATTCTCTCTCAACCAATATCTGTGAAGCCTGGGATATTGGTTTGCCTGACATTCTGTCTAAACTACAATCACTGTAATACAACATTCTGTCTGAAACAACATATGCGTAGTCCGACATTATGTTTAAACTACAATCACTGTAATACAACATTCTGTCTGAAACAACATATGCGTAGTCCGACATTATGTCTAAACTACAGTCACTGTAATACAACATTCTGTCTGAAACAACATATGCGTAGTCCGACATTATGTCTAAACTACAATCACTGTAATACGACATTCTGTCTGAAACAACATATGTGTAGTCCGACATTATGTCTAAACTACAATCACTGTAATACAACATTCTGTCTGAAACAACATATGTGTAGTCCGACATTATGTTTAAACTACAGTCACTGTAATACAACATTCTGTCTGAAACAACATATGTGTAGTCCGACATTATGTCTAAACTACAAATTACTGTAATACAACATTCTGCCTGAAACAACATATGTGTAGTCCGACATTATGTTTAAACGACAAATTACTGTAATACAACATTCTGTCTGAAACAACATATGTGTAGTCCGACATTATGTCTAAACAACAATCACTGTAATACAACATTATGTCTGAAACAACATATGTGTAGTCCGACATTATGTTTAAACGACAATCACTGTAATACAACATTCTGTCTGAAACAACATATGTGTAGTCCGACATTATGTCTAAACTACAATCACTGTAATACAACATTATGTCTGAAACAACATATGTGTAGTCCGACATTCTGTTTAAACTACAATCACTGTAATACAACATTCTGTCTGAAACAACATATGCGTAGTCCGACATTATGTCTAAACTACAAATTACTGTAATACAACATTCTGTCTGAAACAACATATGCGTAGTCCGACATTATGTCTAAACTACAAATTACTGTAATACAACATTCTGCCTGAAACAACAGACACACAGACATATTAGAGACGCAAACAGACACACAGACATATAAGGGACGCCAACTGACACACAGACATATTAAAGGCGCAAACAGACACACAGACATATAAGGGACGCCAACTGACACACAGACATATTAGAGACGCAAACTGACACACAGACATTTTAGAGATGCCAACTGACACACAGACATATATGAGGCGCAAACCGACACACAGACATATTAGGGACGCCAACTGACACACAGACATATTAGAGACGCCAACTGACACACAGACAAATTAGGGACGCAAACAGACACACAGACATATTAGGGACGCCAACTGACTCACAGACATATTAGAGGCGCCAACTGACACACAGACATATCAGGGACGCAAACAGACACGCAGACATATCAGGGACGCCAACTGACTCACAGACATATCAGGGACGCCAACTGACACAGAGACATATTAGAGACGCCAACTGACACACAGACATATTAGAGACGCAAACCGACACAAGACATATGAAAGACGAAAACCGACACAAGACACTTTGGAAGCGCTAACAGAAATACAGACATATAAGGGCCGCCAAGTGAGTGAGTGAGTGAGTTTGGTGTTACACCGCTTTTAGCAATATTCCAGCAACATCACGGCGGGGGACACCAGAAATGGGCTTCAGACATTGTACCCATGTCGGGATTCGAACCCGGGTCTTCGGCTTGATGAGCGAACGCTTTAACCCGACCGTCCCAGGGCCGCCAAGAGGCACACAGAAATATTAAAGACACAAACAGACACAAATATGAGATGGCGACCCAAGCAGAGACACGAGGTAGGTCCGCCATTCTGTCCATCCCATTCTCAGGTGTTGGCTCGGCAGGTCAGGCAACCGCTGACAAAATATCAGTTCATTCATTCAACTAAACATTGGCTGATAAAACAAATATCTATATTTATTTATTTTTATCATTTTATAGTTGTCTCGGTTCTCTGCGGACGGTGTCACGTGGGATACCAAAATATTTCAGTTGGCAGAGCCAGTGAGAAACAGACAGCGTCACGTGACATGTTGATGTGGCAAGTTAGGAGAGACTGGTAATCTGGAAATTACCGTTTAAATATAAACACCGTTGATAGACAAAACGTAGGTCATTGACACGCTGCAACATACGTACGGCTAAAAATAGACGTGACAGCCACACATATCCGGATCTTATCTCATTCATCTGGGTGGGAGGCGTGTCGGAGCGATTGGGACCGATGATCATAACTATTTTCTTGCTAAAGGGGCCTGCAATATTTTGTCACACTATATGTAGACATTGACCAGCCAATGACCGCAGATTGCGGGCGGCAACATGTTGTGATTATATTTACATCGAAGGAGTATATTCATACAGTATCGATCTCATTAAAATCAGATCTAAGTTCTCGCGGCCGATAAACAAAGAACAAAGATAGGATTTTAGTGAGATTGATAAAGTATATACACGGTATTAAAATACAACTAAATGCGTGTTGGTATTACTTTACTACGTTAAATGGGAGATTGTCCCGGGCATCTGTCTATATAGGAAAAGGTTTTCAGAAGAAGATTCAATCGGCATATTATTGGATCTACTAAGTTTGTTTGTTTGTTTTTTGTTTAAAGCCAAACTGTTGTTTAGCACCACTCTCAGCAATATTCCAGCTATATGACGGCGGTCTGTTAGAAATCGAGTCTGAACCAGACAAACCAGTGATTGACATCATGAGCATCATTCCACGTAATTGGAATACGATGACATGCATCAACCATGTAAACGAGCCTCTTACGACAAGCATCGTCGCCTTTTACGACAAGCATGGGTTGTTGAAGACCTATTCTAACCCGGGTCTTCACGGGTCGGGTCTACTAACTGATGCTATCTTTGCCATTTAGTCTCGCTCACATACAGACCACCACTCAGTCAGATCATGTTTTGGAACTGTCTAAAAGTAACATGAAAATGGATCTGATAACTGATAAACTGCCCACTTCGACCACTGTGTCTATTTTCTAAGTCTACATCATACCTCGCGCAGCCAACTAGGGGATGGTGACAGAGGGAGTGAATATCGGCTACGCCTTTTTGCAATTGCTAGGGGACGCTATAGGTGGGCTTCACAGAGTTACGCATGTGGGGAATCGAACCAGGGCATTTGGAGTGACAGGTGAACGCTTTACCCACTCAGCTATCCGTGTCCCCCAGCGGGTGTGATTGCCATACCTCACGCACCCCTTTAGCCGTTACACGGGCCACTAAATACACTACACCGCATCACTGAAGACGTGGTTTGTTTGTTAGGTGGTTACAATTAACTATAAGTAGTGTAAAGAACATGATAGTAGTAAGTGACAGAAATATGAATTTCACAATAAAACACATGTTTCAACGTCGGTATAACGTTTGGATATTTGTGACGCGCAGGTTGGTAGCTGTCGGGTCTGTCAGCTGGATGCGGGCAATCAGCGATAGGAAAACGTACACACGTCCACAGGTGTGCACAGGCGAGATGTGGCTAAATATAGACATGGGAATTCCCAACAGCATTGGTCCTTCCAGGCTCCAAACTGTCCAATCAGCATTCCGTGCACAGCCGTAGCTTTTCTCATTGGATCTTCTGAAGGATATATTTCAGAACCTGACGTACTACCTATTGTTCCTTGTGTACGATATTCGTCGTTGCATGTCTCTGTAATGATATGTCGAAAGATGGGAATTTACTTACCTGTCTCTTTGTAAGACTTTATTTTCAATTTCAGTTTAAAGTTTGCGGGAATACAATATATGGCAGCGCAATTATAATGAATTTAGAATTGACCTATGGATTTGAAGACAACTGTTCACATGCTTTCGGCATAAACATTTAGTTTATCATCTTGGAAAGCGAAAGTACGGAATGCACGAACATTAAATCACAAACACTTCACATACACTTCACATACACTTCACAGACACTTCACATACACTTCATATACACTTCACAGACACTTCACATACACTTCACATACACGTCACAGACTATTCACAAACACTTTACAGACTATTCACAAACACTTTACAGACTATTCACAAACACTTTACAGACACTTCACATACACTTCATATACACTTCATATACACTTCACAGACACTTCACAGACACTTCACAGACACTTCACAAACACTTTACAGACTATTCACAAACACTTTACAGACTATTCACAAACACTTTACAGACTATTCACAAACACTTTACAGACACTTCCCATACACTTCATATACACTTCACAGACACTTCACAGACACTTTACAGACACTTCACATACACTTCACATACACTTCATATACACTTCACAGACACTTCACATACACTTCATATACACTTCACAGACACTTCACAGACTATTCACAAACACTTTACAGACACTTCACATACACTTCACATACACTTCATATACACTTCACAGACACTTCACAGACACTTCACATACACTTCACATACACTTCACAGACACTTCATATACACTTCACATACGCTTCACAGACACTTCACAGACTATTCACAGACACTCACACACTCGCTTATTCGCTCACGCATGCACGCACACATGAACGCACGCACGCACGTACAACAAAGACAAAATGGCGTTCCATACATTTTGTATCAATATCGATAGGTTATAAAGATGGTTCAGTCATTGGCACATATATTAAGGATCATGTATTTGAACAGTTTTTAAATAATTTGAAATTAACCAATTTCTTTTATATAATTGAGAACATAGTTTTTTCTGACTTTTTGATTCCAAGACTCGAGAACACGTACGTCAATTCAGGCACCGAAGCACATAAACACCCGACGCACACAAACATGTTCAACTTGCAGGACAACACGAAACCCCTTGTTGCGGGTTTGCCTTCCACACGATGGAATTGGGGATAAGTGAGACTGATTGTATCTGGCGTTAATGTTTTATAAATTTATGTGTGTTGCCTAACAGTGAAATAATTTGGGTGAAAAGTATTTCCTTTGTATTGCTTTGCCTCACTGATTCTACTGAGATGCAAGTCTCATCATAGTCCCACTTCGCCCGTGCCATTTCAGTCTGAGATCGTCAAGCCCCCTGCGAGGTGCCATAGCAAATCGGTCCAGACTCAGTTTGTCAAGGATAGGCTATCTGAACGACCATGGCATCGAGTCTATGTGAGTCCTTCCTTGGATGAAGTCGGCTGGTTTGATAAGTGAAGCAGAAGGCTTTCTGTTTGCTGCTCAAGACCAGTCACTTCCCACTCGAAACCGTTAATGTATGATTTGGCATCAAAATGTAGTTATGAAATGTAGATTATGCAATGAATTTAGTGAGACTGTCCAATACATTGTCAGTGGATGCCCAGCTTTGGCACAAACACAGTGATGATGGAGTGGCTCGATCATTTTATTACCGTCTTCGCAATGCTTTCGGTTTTGACGCAAAGGTCCATCCATGGTACGACCTGGAATATGTAGAGGTTGTCATGGAAAATGATAAATACACATCTTTGGAATAGACCCAAAAACAGCCTCAGACGTATCCAGACCAACAAACCTGACCTTGTCCTTTTTGATAAATCCAATGAAATCGTTCATATCATTGAAGTTTCTGTCCCTTTTGACACTGATATGATTGACAAGATTCAGGATAAACATGCATCCCAAATGCCAAGTTGTCCGACTCCCCATTGTTCTCGGTGCCTTAGGTGCCTACCGTCTCAGTGATTCTAAAGCCGCGAGGTGGAGCTAAATATAGCCCAACCTCAGCTGAGTCATTCAGACTGGTGTCGCAAGCCTCCCGCATGTACATAATATGTTGATATTAAACATACATGCTAGGGGACATGAGACATGAGCTGGTGGCTAAATATAGACTTGGGAATTCCCAACAGTATTGGTTCTACCTGTCTCCAAACTGTCCAATCAGCATTTCCTATATCGTCGTGTGTTTTCTCATTGGCTCTTATATTTTAGATATTGCAGAACCTGACGTACCATCTATTGTTCCGTCTGCACGGCGTTCTTTCTTACCTTGTCAATGCCTGTAATGTGGAAAGAGAGGGTTTCTTACTTGTCTATTTCTAAAACTTCATTTCACTTTCAGTTAGGCTGCATTCAAATGTTTGGTAATGTAATAATAATGAAGAGAAAATTAATCTACGGATTTTAAATTGTTGTTCCTTCACTGAATCGTGTTTGTTTGTTTTTTGTTATTTCTGTTGACTCGATTATTTATAGACCGCTATAATACAGGTGGAATAGTGCGGCGTTAAACAACAAATAAACAAACAAAAACAACAAATACATGCTTATGATGAAGTCATATAATTAAGGAAATGGTTTTGTATATATTTATTATCATGATTATAGAAAGGGTTTGCTCGATTTAATCATCACCATCGTCATTGGTAGTAGCAGAAGTAGCAGTAGTGGTAGTAAAAGTAGTAGTAGTAGTAATAGTTGTAGTGTAGCAGAAGTAGTAGTAGTAGTAGTAGTAGTAGTAGTAGTAGTAGTAGCAAAGGTGGTAGTGGAAGTAGTGGTAGTAAAAGTAGTAGTAGTAGCAGTAGTGGTAGTAGTAGTAGTGGTAGTAGCAGTTGTAGCAGTTATAGAAGTAGTTGTATTAGTATTGGTAGTAGTATTCGTGGAATTCAGTAGTAGTAGTAGTAGTAGTAGTAGTAGTAGTAGTAGTAGTAGTAGTAGTAGAAGTAGTGGTGGTGGTAGTAGTGGCAGTGGTTGTGGTAGTGGTAGGAGTGGCAGAAGTAGTAGTAGTAGTAGTAGTAGTAGTG
>NW_025963957.1:6640000-6720000 GCF_023055435.1 Haliotis rufescens | reverse complement strand
ATTATATTTAATATATTTATCTGTATTTGTCGGTGTTATTTAAATGTTCTAATAATATGTTTAGTGTTTACGTATTCATGATTACTTTATGTACATCTACTTGAGGTAGGACTGGTTTGAAACGTCGTTAATCCAGGAACCCTACTTATATCACTGGGAGCGGCAGTGTGCGGGTTAACGGGGTTTCAGTGTACATGTGTCTGTGCTTTTTAAAACCTCAAGCAGTTCAGTGTTGTGTTGAATCGTACACCTTTTTACTGTGTGCTGCGAAAGGTATACTACTGCAATTCTGTTTATTTAGTATTAACATTATGTTTGTTCTTTGAAAGTTGAATAACAAATAAATGAAACAAGTAAATGTATGCATTCATTCGTTTTTCTCACGTTGCCATGGTGATTTGCTTAAGAACCGGTCCCCAAGTAACCTTAGATTGACCCTTGGGTTGTTTTTACGCTTCCCTATATGTCGAGCACTATTCAAGCAGCTCCAGCCTTTGGTGTTTACATTTCACAACTTTTGAGATACAATCGAGCATGCTCTTTCCATCAAGATTAAAAAGAGCGCCATACGACTCTAGCTCAGAAGTTGTTTGATCAAGGTTACAACATTCAAGGCCTCGGTTAAGTTTTTAAAAAGTTTTATGGACCACATGTGGAGGACATTTCCAAATTTGACGCATGAGTGACAATATGAAGTCCGATGCAATTCCTTATTTTGACGTGTACCATATGTTCCCGTGTTCTTTTTCATGTGAACAAATCACTTGCCTTTGCATGTGTTTGTGACGGGTGCCACGGTGGGGCAGGATACGATCACCTTTTTGCGAGCACCTGATATCATCACAATTTGAAAGTGATTCATGAAAACATGCTCATGATATAGTCGGAGTTACGACACACTTAATGAAACAACTTCAATCTTTGATCCCAGAGCAATTGTTACAACTACTACTTCTACTACTACTACTACAACTACTACCACTACTGCTACTACTACTACTACTACTACTACTACTACTTCTACTACTACTACAACTACTACCACTACTACTACTACTACTACTACTACTACTACCACCACCCCCACTACTACTACTACTACTACTACTAAACATAATGTAGGTCGTTGACATACTGCAATATACGTGAGGCTAAAAGTAGACGTGACAGCCACACAGATCCGGATCTTATCTCTTTCAACCGTGTGGGTTACATGACAACGTTCCAGGGTAGCGATTATCATAACTATTTTCTTGATAAAGCGGTCTGCAATCTTCAGCAGGCGGGCGGCTACGTGTATTAAGTGACCAGTGGAGGTCCGGGGTAAAATAGGTCTTCAGCAACCCATGCATACCGTAAAAGGCGACTATGATTGTCGTAAAAGGCGACTAACAGGGTCAGGTGGTCAGGCTCGCTGACTTGGTTGATGCATGTCATCGTATCCAAATTTCGTGGATCGATGGTCATGATGTCAATCACTGGATTGTCTGGCCCAGATTCGATTATTTACAGACCGCCGTCATATAGCTGGACTATTGCTGAGTGCGGCGTTAATAAACAAACAAACGTGTATTAAGTATATATTTACAACACAGGAGTACATTTCTGAAGAATGTAGGTAAAATATTACCTACTTGATACGTGTTCGGCTCAACTAGCGAACGTTTTACCCACTCAGCTATCAACCTCCAACAGGGGAATATTGAGAGTGCCATACCACACGCCCCCCTTTAGCCGTTACACGGGCCGCTAAATACACTATACGCCTACCTGAAGACGTGGTTTGTTTGTGAGGTGGTTACACTTAACTATAAGTAGTGTAAAGAACATGATAGTGGTAAGTGACAGAAACATGAATTTCACAATAAAACACATGTTTGTGACATTGCATGTTCGTTGCTGTCGTTGTCATGTCACCTAGATTATATTCCGCCAACAGCGACATGAAGTCTACTCACGTCTACAGGTGCACACACAAGAGATATGGGTCGGTGGCTAAATATAGACTTGGGGATTCCCAACAGTATTGGTTCTACCTGTCTCCAAACTGTCCAATCAGCATTTCCTATACCGTCGTGTGTTTCTCTCATTGGCTGTTATAGTTATATTTTATATATTTATATTTCAGAACCTGACGTACCACCTATTGTCCCTTGTGCACGATGTCACATATTTAATGTCTCTATAATGACGTGTCGAAAGTTGCTTACGTGTCTGTTTAAATCACAATATTTAGATTGTCAAGAACACACTGTAAAGTCTCCCAAAAGCAATTGATAATTGAATAAAATTAAAGACAGAATAGATCTCTGAATTTCAAAAGTTATTCTTTTATTTCGACGTTTCGATATACGATAAACTACGGTTATAACAAACAAAAGGGACCACTAATTTTAATTCGTTATAACCGTGTTCGTTATACTAAACAGCTTTGAATGAATTTTCACCTCGATTCGTTGCAAGCAATGTAAAATGAAACATTAATCAAGGCAATGAATCCATTTGAATCTTAAACAATTGTGTTGTTGTTAAGGATATGACTTTCCACAATGTCTATCAGTATAAAGAAGGTGTTTTGAGGCAGGGAGACACACATGTTCACAAGATGACACGAAAAGATAATGGTTTCTCTTCATGAAAGTAGCGATCCGAATCTAGTAGAAATTACATCTGCATTAAACATGCTTCTTTACAATAGTATCCCGGTTGTCCATTCTCTCAGTATCAATTAGTACACCTCGGTGAGGTAAGAGTTTAAATATAGTGAGTGAGTGAGTATGGTTTTACGCCGCTTTTAGCAATATTCCAGCAATATCACGGCGGGGGACACCAGAAATGGGCTTCACACACTGTACCCATGTCGGGAATCGAACCCGGGTCTTCGGCGTGACGAGCGAACGCTTTAACCACTGGGCTACCCGACCGCCCCTTCAAAAATAGTCCCACCTCGCCTGTGTCATGTCAATGTGTCACGTGCACGTTTTGACAGCAATCTTGTGGGAAATCCAGGTTCTTCCTCGGACAATTCACCTCATGCTTTTATCCGAAAAGAGACTACGTAATCAACGAACTAACCCCAAATACCTGCCCATAACTGACTGATTACTGAACAACAGACAAACAAACAAACATATTTCAAGCCCGGTAGACAAGGCAGTATGCATGTTTGTAACGCAACATGTCGGTGGCTGTGTTGTGGTCAATTGTGTAGATTGTGGCTGTAGTGCAGCGTGTCGGTTCTAAATGTATATCACCTAGATTCAGGCAATCAGCAATATCTACCCCACACACGTCTACAGGTGCACACAGAAGAGATATGAGCCGGTGGCTAAATATAGACTTGAGAATTCCCAACAGTATCTGTTCTACCACTCATCAAACTGTCCAATCAGAAAGTCTTATACCGGCGTGTCTTTTCTCATTGGCTCTTCACTACATGTTATTTCAGAACCTGACGTGCCACCTATTGTTCCTTATCCATGACGTCCTTTCCTACCTGCGACCTGTAATGGCATAAGAGTGGGTTTCTTACTTCTCCATTTCTAAAACTTCATTTTCCATTTCAGTTTCAATTTTCCGCAGTCAAATGTATGACAATAAAATAATATTGAAGACAGAATTGATCTCTGGATTACAAAAGTTATTTGTTTATTTCGACATACCGATATAGTTACTATTAAAGTAAGTATGTTTATAAAGCACTCGAGTACTGACTGAGTAGAACGTAGTTATATAGATAACATAGCGTGGACAAAGGCCAGATAAACATGGAGATGAACAAACATAACACAGATGTGAAAGTACCAACGTTAGCATGTGGACGGAATAGACATCAACACAATAGCTCTCGCCACATTTCTTTTAGTTATAGACGTTTTAGATCTACATAACAGCCATGTACTCAGGTCAGCAGATGGCGGTGCTGGAGATGGCCGGTGTTACCTCAGTCCAGAATGGAACATCATGTGCCGTCGTCTCTGGGTTAAGGCGTATATGGCCAAAGTCAGCGGACTGGCTGTGAGTCATCGATATGTACTGATGGCTTGGCAACTGCCAGATCCTCAGATCCACTCTACTTAAAAGGATGCCTTGATACGTCTTCTATTTCATCAGTGGCAGGATGCACACATAAAATTTGACAATTCATCTATCAAACTTTAGTTTTGAAATATTGAAAGTTTGAAAGTTCTACACCGCTTACTACTTCTTACTTCTGAAATCTGTTTTGAAAGATGGACGCTTAAAAGCTCAACATGGCGTCTCACTTCCCACTTCCGTAAAGATGGTTTAGGAAATAGAACGCTTAAAAGCTTCACTTGATTAACATTAATGACAAAATGGCCAACGTAACATTTCTTTCCCCAACTATGAAATAGAAATTTAGCAGTTAAGGCAAGCTTTTATGTTTTCTATTTCCTAAACCATCTTTACGGGAGTGGGAAGTAAGACACGGTGCTGAGTTTTCCATCTTTCCAAGACGGTGTACGGGAGTGGGAAGTAAGACACGGTGTTGAGTTTTCCATCTCTCCAAGACGGTGTACGGGAGTGGGAAGTAAGACACGGTGTTGAGTTTTCCATCTTTCCAAGACGGTGTAGGGGAGTGGGAAGTAAGACACTGTGTTGAGTTTTCCATCTTTCCAAGACGGTGTACGGGAGTGGGAAGTAAGACACGGTGTTGAGTTTTCCATCTTTCCAAGACGGTGTAGGGGAGTGGGAAGTAAGACACGATGTTGAGTTTTCCATCTTTCCAAGACGGTGTACGGGAGTGGGAAGTAAGACACGGTGTTGAGTTTTCCATCTTTCCAAGACGGTGTACGGGAGTGGGAAGTAAGACACTGTGTTGAGTTTTCCATCTTTCCGAGACGGTGTACGGGAGTGGGAAGTAAGACACGGTGTTGAGTTTTCCATCTTTCCAAGACGGTGTAGGGGAGTGGGAAGTAAGACACGGTGTTGAATTTTCCATCTCTCCAAGACGGTGTAGGGGAGTGGGAAGTAAGACACGATGTCGAGTTTTCCATCTCTCCAAGACGGTGTACGGGAGTGGGAAGTAAGACACGATGTTGAGTTTTCCATCTGTCCAAAACGGTGTACGGGAGTGGGAAGTAAGACACGGTGTTGAATTTTCCATCTCTCCAAGACGGTGTAGGGGAGTGGGAAGTAAGACACGATGTTGAGTTTTCCATCTTTCCAAGACGGTGTAGGGGAGTGGGAAGTAAGACACGGTGTTGAGTTTTCCATCTTTCCAAGACGGTGTAGGGGAGTGGGAAGTAAGACACGGTGTTGAGTTTTCCATCTTTCCAAGACGGTGTACGGGAGTGGGAAGTAAGACACGGTGTTGAGTTTTCCATCTTTCCAAGACGGTGTAGGGGAGTGGGAAGTAAGACACGGTGTTGAGTTTTCCATCTTTCCAAGACGGTGTAGGGGAGTGGGAAGTAAGACACGGTGTTGAGTTTTCCATCTTTCCAAGACGGTGTACGGGAGTGGGATGTAAGACACTGTGTTGAGTTTTCCATCTCTCCAAGACGGTGTAGGGGAGTGGGAAGTAAGACACGGTGTTGAGTTTTCCATCTCTCCAAGACGGTGTACGGGAGTGGGAAGTAAGACACGGTGTTGAGTTTTCCATCACTCCAAGACGGTGTAGGGGAGTGGGAAGTAAGACACGGTGTTGAGTTTTCCATCTTTCCAAGACGGTGTACGGGAGTGGGAAGTAAGACACGGTGTTGAGTTTTCCATCTTTCCAAGACGGTGTACGGGAGTGGGAAGTAAGACACGGTGTTGAGTTTTCCATCTCTCCAAGACGGTGTAGGGGAGTGGGAAGTAAGACACGGTGTTGAGTTTTCCATCTTTCCAAGACGGTGTACGGGAGTGGGAAGTAAGACACGGTGTTGAGTTTTCCATCTTTCCAAGACGGTGTACGGGAGTGGGAAGTAAGACACGGTGTTGAGTTTTCCATCTTTCCAAGACGGTGTAGGGGAGTGGGAAGTAAGACACGGTGTTGAGTTTTCCATCTTTCCAAGACGGTGTACGGGAGTGGGAAGTAAGACACGGTGTTGAGTTTTCCATCACTCCAAGACGGTGTAGGGGAGTGGGAAGTAAGACACGGTGTTGAGTTTTCCATCTTTCCGAGACGGTGTACGGGAGTGGGAAGTAAGACACGGTGTTGAGTTTTCCATCTTTCCAAGACGGTGTACGGGAGTGGGAAGTAAGACACGGTGTTGAGTTTTCCATCTCTCCAAGACGGTGTAGGGGAGTGGGAAGTAAGACACGATGTTGAGTTTTCCATCTTTCCAAGACGGTGTACGGGAGTGGGAAGTAAGACACGGTGTTGAGTTTTCCATCTTTCCAAGACGGTGTACGGGAGTGGGAAGTAAGACACAGTGTTGAGTTTTCCATCTTTCCAAGACGGTGTACGAGAGTGGGAAGTAAGACACGGTGTTGAGTTTTCCATCTCTCCAAGACGGTGTACGGGAGTGGGAAGTAAGACACGGTGTTGAATTTTCCATCTCTCCAAGACGGTGTAGGGGAGTGGGAAGTAAGACACGGTGTTGAGTTTTCCATCTTTCCGAGACGGTGTACGGGAGTGGGAAGTAAGACACGGTGTTGAGTTTTCCATCTTTCCAAGACGGTGTAGGGGAGTGGGAAGTAAGACACGATGTTGAGTTTTCCATCTTTCCAAGACGGTGTAGGGGAGTGGGAAGTAAGACACGGTGTTGAGTTTTCCATCTTTCCAAGACGGTGTACGGGAGTGGGAAGTAAGACACGGTGTTGAGTTTTCCATCTTTCCAAGACGGTGTACGGGAGTGGGAAGTAAGACACAGTGTTGAGTTTTCCATCTTTCCAAGACGGTGTACGAGAGTGGGAAGTAAGACACGGTGTTGAGTTTTCCATCTCTCCAAGACGGTGTACGGGAGTGGGAAGTAAGACACGGTGTTGAATTTTCCATCTCTCCAAGACGGTGTAGGGGAGTGGGAAGTAAGACACGGTGTTGAGTTTTCCATCTTTCCGAGACGGTGTACGGGAGTGGGAAGTAAGACACGGTGTTGAGTTTTCCATCTTTCCAAGACGGTGTAGGGGAGTGGGAAGTAAGACACGATGTTGAGTTTTCCATCTTTCCAAGACGGTGTACGGGAGTGGGAAGTAAGACACGGTGTTGAGTTTTCCATCTTTCCAAGACGGTGTACGGGAGTGGGAAGTAAGACACGGTGTTGAGTTTTCCATCTTTCCAAGACGGTGTAGGGGAGTGGGAAGTAAAACACGGTGTTGAGTTTTCCATCTTTCCAAGACGGTGTACGGGAGTGGGAAGTAAGACACGGTGTTGAGTTTTCCATCTTTCCAAGACGGTGTACGGGAGTGGGAAGTAAGACACGGTGTTGAGTTTTCCATCTTTCCAAGACGGTGTAGGGGAGTGGGAAGTAAGACACGGTGTTGAGTTTTCCATCTTTCCAAGACGGTGTAGGGGAGTGGGAAGTAAGACACGGTGTTGAGTTTTCCATCTTTCCAAGACGGTGTACGGGAGTGGGAAGTAAGACACGGTGCTGAGTTTTCCATCTTTCCAAGACGGTGTAGGGGAGTGGGAAGTAAGACACGGTGTTGAGTTTTCCATCTCTCCAAGACGGTGTACAGGAGTGGGAAGTAAGACACGGTGTTGAGTTTTCCATCTTTCCAAGACGGTGTACGGGAGTGGGAAGTAAGACACGGTGTTGAGTTTTCCATCTTTCCAAGACGGTGTACGGGAGTGGGAAGTAAGACACGGTGTTGAGTTTTCCATCTTTCCAAGACGGTGTAGGGGAGTGGGAAGTAAGACACGGTGTTGAGTTTTCCATCTCTCCAAGACGGTGTAGGGGAGTGGGAAGTAAGACACGGTGTTGAGTTTTCCATCTTTCCAAGACGGTGTACGGGAGTGGGAAGTAAGACACGGTGTTGGGTTTTCCATCTTTCCAAGACGGTGTAGGGGAGTGGGAAGTAAGACACGGTGTTGAGTTTTCCATCTTTCCAAGACGGTGTAGGGGAGTGGGAAGTTAGACACGGTGTTGAGTTTTCCATCTTTCCAAGACGGTGTACGGGAGTAAGAAATTGAACGCGGTGTTGAGCTTTCAAGTTTCCATCTGAAACAAACTATTTCGAAAGTGAGAAGTAGAGCTATCAAGCTATCAAATATTAAGTTTGAAAGATGTATTGTGAAGCGTCACCTGGACCTGTTTGCCATGTTGTGTTTCTGTGAAACCCGTTATTCACGTCCCTGCGTCACGAGGTAGTGGCCTTTATTAATGATATCATCGGAATCGGACAATGGACTGCGTTTGTGTCAGAGGTTTTAAAACTTATTGACTTGTCTTTGCATGTGTCTGTGACGGGTGCCACCAGTGGGGCAGCATACGCTCAGCTCTTCGCGAATACCTGGTATGATCCCCATTTGATAGTGATTCATAAACCCATGCTTGTGATAGTCAGAGTCGTACGATGGAATTATCAGGATTATTTGTCACTTCTATTTACTGTTGTGATTATGGAAATGGCTTTGTCGCTTTTATTGGTCGTCATTACTATTACTATTTACGAATAAAAATAAAAGAATGCAGCAAAGAGAGTTTGTGGGATCCTGGCTCAGTCGGGTCGGTTAGACTCATCAGCTCAGGGCCCTTGCCCCCTCTACACGCAGCCCAGACAGCGCATTGGACTTCACCCAGGAAGCGCTGCCTAGTCAAACTCGCACAGACCTTTTCGGAGAATGTGAAGACTCCCCAACACTGCAGAATTCTGCATTACCCAGATTTTCAGAAGCGCTGTATTCCTGGTAGCAAACCCGGGTACTCTCCCAATGTCAGATTGGGATGTACCAAACCTAAGGCACCGAGAACAATGGGGAGTTCGGACAACTTGGTACTTGGGATGCAAGCGTGACATTTCGAAAGCGAGGTCTGCATATTTACCATGTTTTTCCTGAATCTTGTCAATCACATTAGTGTCACAAGGGACAGAATTTTCAAAGATATAAATAATTTCATTGGATTTATAAAAAAGGACAACATCAGGTTTGTTGGCCTGGATACGTCTGAGGCTGTATAAGGGCCTATTCCAAAGAATTTTGTATTGACCATTTTTCTATGACGTCCTCTACATATTCTGGGTCGTACCATGGATGGACCTGTGTCAAAACCACAATCATGGCGAAGACGGTAATAAAATGATCGAGAAACTCCATCATTTCTCTTAAGATGCTGTGTTTGTGCCAAAGCTGGACATCCACTCACAATGTATTAATATTAGCATAAGAATAAGTATTAGTATCAGTATTAATATTAATATTAATTTTTACACGGTCATAACAATAATATTCCGGGGCCGGACTAACTGGGTCTCGCTGTGTAGCAATGGTGTTGTACTATTGAATGATTCAAATGTCACAAGTTACATGATCCGAGTATGTTGGTGGTCGGTGTGTTCACATGAATCACTTACTTCTCATTTTTATATTTTAATTTCTGGTTTTCCTCAGTACTATGCTTGTCGTGCGATGCAGCTAAATAGATCGGAGGGTCAAGCTCGGGGACTTGGTTGATGGCGCGTTAATATAATATCACTCTCTGACTGATCTCTATGTGTGTCAGGGTAATGATAAACTCGCAGGTCGCAGAGGGCTGGTGAGCAGAGTGACAACACGGATCATGTTCAGGTACATAGTGACTCCATGTTCCGGTACATAGTGACTCCGTGTTCCGGTACATAGTGACTCCACGTTCCGGTACATAGTGACTCCATGTTCCGGTACATAGTGACTCCATGTTCCGGTACATAGTGACTCCATGTTTCGGTACATAGTGACTCCATGTTCCGGTACATAGTGACTCCACGTTCCGGTACATAGTGACTCCATGTTCCGGTACATAGTGACTCCATGTTCCGGTACATAGTGACTTCATGTTCCGGTACATAGTGACTCCATGTTCCGGTACATAGTGACTCCGTGTTCCGGTACATAGTGACTCCGTGTTCAGGTACATAGTGACTCCATGTTCCGGTACATAGTGACTCCGTGTTCCGGTACATAGTGACTCCATGTTTCGGTACATAGTGACTCCATGTTCCGGTACATAGTGACTCCATGTTCCGGTACATAGTGACTCCACGTTCCGGTACATAGTGACTCCATGTTCCGGTACATAGTGACTCCATGTTCCGGTACATAGTGACTCCATGTTCCGGTACATAGTGACTCCATGTTCCGGTACATAGTGACTCCACGTTCCGGTACATAGTGACTCCATGTTCCGGTACATAGTGACTCCATGTTCCGGTACATAGTGACTCCATGTTCCGGTACATAGTGACTTCATGTTCCGGTACATAGTGACTCCATGTTCCGGTACATAGTGATTCCGTGTTCCGGTACATAGTGACTCCGTGTTCCGGTACATAGTGACTCCATGTTCCGGTACATAGTGACTCCGTGTTCCGGTAAATAGTGACTCCATGTTCCGGTACATAGTGACTCCATGTTCCGGTACATAGTGACTCCGTGTTCCGGTACATAGTGACTCCTCACCTCAGGTGCCGACTATTTGATAGTCAGGGCCCCGGGGCTGGCAATTTTCATCGATTAAATAAAATGTGTACCCGAAAATTCTAGAAAAAAGTAGTTATGCTTCAGACTGTTGAATAAAATGAAATTGCCTGCGAAAGAAATATATTGTTGCCAGGTGTCTTTCGTAAAAAGATTCAGGCTCATTGTTTTAAATGCTCATAAGCAAAGACAGACTCGCACAAGCGCACAGTGACCTACCAGAGACCATATAATAGTTTTATATGGTCTCTGGACCTACACAGTCGTGACAAAAGTCAAATACGCGACGCCACACGCTCTTTCCTTGATCAATTTTACGTCTTTATTCAAGTCAGTATGGTGAAAATATGAAAGGTTTCCCTTTGTGCAAATAAACGTCAGTATGTTTCTTTACAGCGTTTAAACCGACTCGCGGTTGTACATTCTCTCAATAGCGACTGATACGCCTCAATGATTCTACCGACTTTCGCCACGAGGTAGAGTGTAAATATAGTCCCACTTCACCCGAGTCATTCAGCCTGGGGTCGCAAGCCTCCCGCATGTACGTAATATATCGATTACAACAAACACCGGCGCGCGCCGAACAGGCATGAGCGGGTGGCTAAATATAGACTTGGGGATTCCCAACAGTATTGGTTCTACCTGTCTCCAAACTGTCAGCATTTCTTATTCCGTCGTGTGTTTTTCTCATTGGCTCTTATAGTTTAGATATTTCGGAACCTGACGTACCACCTATTGTCCCTTGTGCACGATGTCACATACTTAATGTCTCTATAATGACGTGTCTCTATAATGACGTGTCTATTTGTAAGACGCCATTAACAATATCAGCGTCAATAAAAGCAATAAAATAAATGACAGCGCATTATAGCGACAGAATTGACATATGGATTTCAACATTTTTACTCTTTCACATTGTCGATTCAGCAAAGTTACTAATAACATTTATAAAACAGTTGGTCAAAACCTAATTTGAACGTGGTCATAGAGATACTATCACTGGATTGTCTGGTCCAGATACCAAGATTTTCAGAACGCGGTCATATAGATATTATCACGTGCACTTACATATTTCTTAAGTTAATTGGAAAATCTGTCCGAAATCCCTCTTAAAAGTCCTTATGCGACTCCGAGTGTACTGTGTGCATTCGTCACGCCGAAGTCCCGGGTTCGATTCCCCGACATGGGTACAATGTGTGAATCCCATTTCTGGTGTCCCCCGCCGTGATATTGCTGGAACATTGCTAAAAGCGGCGTTAAACAATACTCGTTCACTCACTCACTATGAATCACTATCAAATAAGCTCTGTTGATTAAGGCAGTAATATGACTGCGTGTCTTTATTTAGACTTAGACTTGTTTGAACATGCCAGGACTCCATACAGTATTACTCACTAGTTTTCATATCGTATTAGATAACATCCTATGGCTAAATATCGGCATTTTGTGAAGATGGAAAAAAAAATATATCTGCAAAACCAGATAATTGTATTATCTTAAATTATGAGCTTGCGTGGTTTTTTTAAACACCTTGCACCAGTGTAATATTTGTGGCAGGTAATTTCAAAAATTTTCAAAGGTCCGAATCATAATTATTTTTCTAAACAATTTGTAGGAACAATTCATTATTTTTCCATAAAATCCCAGCAACCCCAATGCTATTTATTCGAATCACCGTTATGATCGGGTGAGTTATTTGAACACGACTGGGTCACGTGATGACACAACTTGTGACAGTCGTGAAAAATAGTTTAATTTTTATCGTGTTCAGTTTCAGCGTGAGGTTCGTCACAGTAACAAGAACATGTAACACAACATATTCATCTTTGTCCCACAAGAAACGCGGATCTTCACACACCGACTTGTCGTCATACATACATGCATTCAGTGCGAGATAGGGGTTGGTAAGGGTTGGTTATCCGATACTTCACATTACTTGTGTGAGTGAGTGAGTTGGGTTTATCGCCGCTGTGAACATCATTTCATCCATACGACAGTGTGTCGGCGAGATATGGGAGGAAAGCACAAGGTGACGTAGATCCTGGATATATACAGAAAGCAGAAAGAAAGACGCCATGTGTATTATTTGCCATGACCTTAACCACCAGGTCCGTAGACGTTACAGGCCGCCGTCGCATGACAGGGAGTGTTGTTTGCACCAGGTCCGTGGACGTTACAGGCCGCCGTTGCATGGCAGGAGTGCTGTGTGCACCAGGTCCGTAGACGTTACAGGCCGCCGTTGCATGGCAGGAGTGCTGTGTGCACCAGGTCCGTAGACGTTACAGGCCGCCGTTGCATGGCAGGAGTGCTGTGTGCACCAGGTCCGTAGACGTTACAGGCCGCCGTTGCATGGCAGGAGTGCTGTGTGCACCAGGTCCGTAGACGTTACAGGCGCCGTCGCATGGCAGGAGTGCTGTGTGCACCAGGTCCGTAGACGTTACAGGCGCCGTTGCATGGCTGGAGTGCTGTGTGCACCAGGTCCGTAGACGTTACAGGCCGCCGTTGCATGGCAGGGAGTGCTGTGTGCACCAGGTCCGTAGACGTTACAGGCCGCCGTTGCATGGCAGGGAGTGCTGTGTGCACCAGGTCCGTAGACGTTACAGGCCGCCGTTGCATGGCAGGAGTTCTGTGTGCACCAGGTCCGTAGACGTTACAGATGTTCATGGTGTCAATAACTGGATTATCTGGTCCAGATTCGAATATTTAGAGACAGCCGTCATATTACTGGAATATTGCTGAGTGCGGCTTTAAACAACAAACAAACAAACAAACCTTCAGATGATAGTATATACAACTGTTTTTGTATCTCATAACACAAACAATATTAATGTGCAATTTAAATATCGATATCGACAGTGGTTCATATATAGTTATTTTTAAAAGATAACTGTGTATCAAGAGAATAACCATCTCTAACAATCAAAATATGAAAGATTAACCTTTCTGGAAAACTGTCTACAAAATAAGCACAGGGGGCATGGCCCCCCGTACACAGCCAGCAACTGTTGCCTTGATTACGTCACATGACGTGCTCAGTTTGATCATGTCCGAGGTCAACGGAGGTTACACCCCAAGTGAACATGATGATGCTTTCTGGGATTGAAACAAACGGTTCGTGTCATGATATAATTTATAGCGTCATAGATGCGATTATTGAGTGAAGTCATACGTCGTAAACATCGACTATTTTCTCAGTCTGTGACCAGAATATTAGTACTCTCGTCTTTCCGTATTATAAATATCATATATCAAGAATATATGTTGAATATATTCAGTTGTTATTCCTAATGGATAATATTTACGTTACGAATACACACCCGGCTAATATTGTCTGTGTATCACAACTTATACATATCAATTTTATGATATGCGAAACATACACAGGGTCAATGAGTGAGTGAGTGAGTGAATTGGGTTTAACGCCGCTTTTAACAGTATACCAGTTATATCACGGCGTGTCAGCTTAATGTGGGAGGAAAGCCCGAAGTGATGCAGGTGTCCGACGTTTACCACTTCGGTGAAACCCACGAGCACGGGTATGGTGCTGACAACTCTAAAAACATAATCGGGGCGAACCGGGATTTGAACCCACAATCATAGGTTTCTGGCGTGCCCAAGGGACGCAACTCTGCAGAGCGAATCGCGGCGCTTTAGACGACTGGGCCACCCGTGCTTCCTCACATGAAATGAGGTTCCCCTGTAACTGACACTATGATGTAACTATTTGGGCATTTAACATTGGAATTTCTGATAATCTGAAAAATTCCCGGACCCATTGGAATATGATCCGAGGTTGCTGACGTGGGTAAACATGCACAGCCAAGGATCCACTTGACCACAGCTAATGGTGAGCAGGCAGGGGTGAGGATGTGGGAGGAATGGGTGAGTGAGTGAGTGTTGTTTTACGCCGTTTTAGCAATATTCCAGCAATATCACGGTTGGGACACCAGAAATGGGCTTCACACATTGTACCTATGTCGGGAATCGAACCCGGGTCTTCGGCGCGACGAGCGAACGCGTTAACCACTAGGCTACTCCACCGCCCCGTTGAATAGGTGAGAGGGTGAGACGGGGGCAATACACGGGACTACTTGTAGGAGAGCGCCGTGATGTTGCTAGAATATTGCTAAAAGCGGCGTAAAACCATACTCACTCACTCACTTGTAGTATAGCTCCCTGACTTCAACAGTATCTACCTGAGTCTACATTTTTTATATATTCGATAGATTTACAAGCCACGAAACAGTGTTAAAGTCATCACATCCACAATCCGGAGGCGACTCCGATTCAGTCTTTATGTAATTGTGTAATAGAAGCCATACATTATGGAGGAACAGAGTTTCAGAAGTATTACAAAGCTTTTCAAAGCGAGACCATGCGTGACTGGCACCTAAAGCTGTTTGAGACGACATAATTGTGACAGCCACATTGGCCGTCCACAGTCAGGAAGGCTCCTCCCGCATATGTTACAAAACCATTGTAAACATGGCGGGGCTTCGATGAGCCAAGTATAGCTTCGAATGTTCACATGTGATATCGATCTATGATTGCCGTCACCACAGTACTATCTACAGGCACGTGTTCAGAGAGAGATATGAGAGTGTGTAAAGTGGGCGTGGCTACATGGAATCGGCGTGTATCAGCTTGTTATTCTTCTTGGCGTGGACTTATTTTAGTTCAACAGTTCCTTGGACAATTTCCAGACGTTGGTTCTATATTTGACCAAATTTATAAGTATAAAATGTTTGAACTATTGACTAGACGTCAGTCTTCAGACGGCTGCCACGTTGACCAAATCCCTCCTACTTCGACTTCTACACCGACACCTGCACACCTAACTCGTGAGTCATAATCTGTAACTGTTAAGTCATTTGTGGCAATTTTGAATGCTTGTATATTTCTATTTAACGCCGTACTCTGCAATAGTACAGCCATATGTAAATAAATCATGATTATTTTTCGGTAGCCGCTTAAAAACATAAAATTTTGTAGCATATCATTTAAAAATGTTAAATATTTTACAGGTCCAACATTGACGGCAAATGCTACTGATGGATTATTGTACACATGTTGTAACTTTCTTTCCAGAAAATGCCACTTTACGATCTCACCCAGACATTGGAAAAATGGGCCAAGAAACATAGCGACTTTTCCGAAGATGAGTTTAACAACGACCTGGCTCGGCTGGAGATTGACACAAGCAAGCTCCGAGTGATAAATCAACACGGACCCCTGGACCCAGAAGATGTTGAGAAGTGTTCGGGGGTCGTGTTCAAATCCAGGTACACCAACAACTCCGACGTCCCCCAGGAACACACCTTCACCATGGAGAGGCACACGGACGCCACGGTGACCACCACCTTGACCAAAGGCTTCACAACCGATGGCAGCGTTGGTGTTAAGGTAAAGGTACCAGACGTCATCACCAACGCCACCAGCAGCTTCGGCAATGAAGTGACCATCGCGACAGAGGACGTCAGCACCGTGAAACATTCGCTGGCTTGGTCCATCCACTCCAAGGTGAAGGTTGCACCCGGGAAGACGACAGTTGCAGAACTCAGGATCAATGAGGAGAAACATAAGGTCAACTTCAAGTCGACGGTCATCATGAAAGGTCGGGTCCTTGCCCGTGTCTACAGGGGCGACAGCGAAAAGCCAAAGGTGATAGAGTCAACGCTTGCTACCATCTTGTCTGACACCAATCCCCACCAGGCGCCTGATGTCCGTATTGAAATGGAGACTGGAAAGGTGACATGGGGTATATCTGGCACTCTCCACTTCCGGTTCGGTGTCTCTCAGGACTGCAAGGTCTATCCCGAAACATAGACACGTCCACTTATACTGGAAGGAAATCTAACGATGTGAACGAACTGGCCTTGAGTGCGTTTAGGTGTTTAAATCTGAAATAAAGAATTACAGAATTATAACTACGGTTATAACGAACACGCTTATAACGAACTAACGGATATAACGAACTAACTTTTTAGACCCGACTATATGCTGTAGGTATGCTGTATATATGCTTATAACGAATTACGGTTATAACGAACTAAAATTAATAGTCCCTTTGAGTTCGTTATAACCGTAGTTTACTGTACCTCTAGAGTAGATGGTGTAGATTGGAGATACACAGATTGATACACTTTGTCAACGACAACCTCCTGGTGTCCTATAGCAACACAACAGAGAATAATTATATCGTGTATTTTCGTATTGGCTTCAAACGAACTGAGTTTAAGATCTTGTTTGAATCGTACTATGGAGTCTGATTTGAGCTGGAATGTATTATAATTATGGATAGATATTTTATCAGTTACATCTGTAACTGTCATTTTTTTGTTGACAGTTGACTAATTTCGTGTGTAATCACGATTGAAATTGTTTTTGGGTTTTTTAAATAAAAGATTTTGGTTGTGTACATTGTGTTGTTGCTGTTTACTTAGTACAGTGGAAACGGTATTGAATATCTGTACATCGAACCCTTGGAGTCAAGTTCGAATCACAGATTTGTTATTATTATTTACCTTGGTATGTCAGTACCTTATTTACCGTGGTATATCAGTACCTTATTTACCGTGGCATGTCAGTACCTTATTTACCGTGGTACATCAGTACCTTATTTAACGTGGCATGTCAGTACCTTATTTACTGTAGTATATCAGTACCTTATTTACCGTGGTATATCAGTACCTTATTTATCGTGGTATGACAGTACCTTATTTACCATGGTATGTCAGTACCTTATTTACCGTGGTATATCAGTACCTTATTTACCGTGGTATATCAGTACCTTATTTACAGTGGTATGACAGTACCTTATTTACCGTGGTATGTCAGTACCTTATTTACCTTGGTATATCAGTACCTTATTTACCGTGGTATGTCAGTACCTTATTTCCCGTGGTATGACAGTACTTTATTTACCGTGGCATGTCAGTACCTTATTTACCATGGTATATCAGTACCTTATTTACCGTCGTATGTCAGTACCTTATTTACCGTGGTATGACAGTACCTTATTTATCGTGGTATGGCAGTACCTTATTTACCGTGATATGACAGTACCTTATTTACAGTGGTATATCAGTAACTTATTTACCCTCGTATGACAATACCTTATTTACCGTGGTATATCAGTACCTTATTTACCGTGGTATATCAGTACCTTATTTACCGTGGTATATCAGTACCTTATTTACTGTGGTATGTCAGTACCTTATTTACCGTGGTATATCAGTACCTTATTTACCGTGGTATGTCAGTACCTTATTTACCGTGGTATATCAGTGTCTTATTTACAGTGGTATGACAGTACCTTATTTACCGTGGTATGTCAGTACCTTATTTATCGTGGTATATCAGTACCTTATTTAGCGTGGTATGTCAGTACCTTATTTACCGTGGTATGACAGTACCTTATTTACCGTGGCATGTCAGTACCTTAGTTACCATGGTATATCAGTACCTTATTTACCGTGGTATGTCAGTACCTTATTTACTTTGGTATGACAGTACCTTATTTACCGTGGTATGGCAGTACCTTATTTACAGTGATATGACAGTACCTTATTTACAGTGGTATATCAGTAACTTATTTACCCTCGAATGACAGTACCTTATTTACCGTGGTATATCAGTACCTTATTTACCGTGGTATATCAGTACCTTATTTACCGTGGTATGTTAGTACCTTATTTACCGTGGTATGAGAGTACCTTATTAACTGTGGTATTATCGTACCTTATTTACCGTGGTTTATCAGTACCTTATTTACCGTGGTATGACAGTACCTTATTTACCGTGGTATATCAGTACCTTATTTACCATTGTATGACAGTACCTTATTTACCGTGGTATATCAGTACCTTATTTACCGTGGTATGTCAGTACCTTATTTACCGTGGTATATCAGTACCTTATTTACAGTGGTATGTCAGTACCTTATTTACCATGGTATGTCAGTACCTTATATACTGTGGTATATCAGTACCACATTTACCGTGGTATGACAGTACCTTATTTACAGTGGTATATCAGTACCTTATTTACCGTGGTATGACAGTACCTTATTAACCGTGGTATGACAGTACCTTATTTACCGTGGTATGTCAGTACCTTATTTACCGTGGTATATCAGTACCTTATTTACCGTGGTATGTCAGTACCCTATTTACCGTGGTATGGCAGTACCTTATTTACCGTGGCATGTCAGTACCTTATTTACCGTGGTATATCAGTACCTTTTTAACCGTGGTATGACAGTACCTTATTTACCGTGGTATATCAGTACTTTAGTACCACACTTATTCTCGTGTATCGTGATTATCATGATCACAGGGTAAATATTTACCACCTGATGCACCGCGTTCCTCGCACATATGGTGACACGCCTTGATGTACTTTAACTCCATTGAGCCCTGAGTAATGAATGAGTGAGTGAGTATGGTTTTACGCCACCTTGAGCAATATTCCAGTAACATAACGGAGGGGGACACCAAAATGGGCTTCACACTTTGTAACCATGTGGATAATCGAACCCGGGTCTTCAGCGTGACGAGTGAACGTTTAACCACTAGGCTACCCGACCGCCCGGTGGAACTTTGAAGTCAGTACACAGATTCATAAGGCGGCGAAATGCGAATAGGACGACCATTACGAGCATTATAAAATCGGATTTATTCAAAGTGTAACCATGACTCCCAGGGACAATAAACGACGTAAGGAAACCAACAACTCACTACACCAGCCCTGACAATCAAAATGCGATTTCCCTGCCTGATTAAATACGCCAATCACACACAGTGTGTCATGGACAAAGACTTGGAACGATATTCAAATCTTGAATTACACACGCGGCACTGGCCGGTAGCTAAATATAGACTGGGGAAAGCATACACGGTTCCTTTTGGGGTTGAGTCCCGTCCGGGATTCGAACCCACACCTGCCGGGGTGAGGCACCTAATCGCCAGCACACAAAGTCAGCGATCTAACCCACTGAGCCACCGAGGCTTCCACAAAATGAAAGTCCGACAACTGGTAGTCTAGATCACGTACTTTGAGTACCCCCCTGACAAGTGTAAATTGGCACGGCTCCCATGGCCGAAAGCTATGAATACACAATGTTATTTAGAAAGTGGTCAAATGTAACTAATGTTATATTTGGGATAACACTTTCTTAGTAAAGTACAGATTCTGGCAGGTGTGGGTTCGAATCCCGGATGATACTTAACTAAGAAAGTGTTATCCCAAATATAACATAAGTAACATATTGATATATATAAAATGCCATGAGCTACCTTGGGTAATAAAAGTTCTGTAATATTCATGGGGGAACATTGACATAGCATCTGTATTAGGAAGCGTGCATGGCCATCAAAATGTTCAAAATGCCATCCAAAAAGTCAGGTACTTGCAGAGAAGAAAAAATAGAAGTTAGAATAATGGTATTCCACTCAGGAGAAATGTAAGACATCGTTTCATGATGGTAGCACATGTTGTCCTGTCAAGTATAGATACAGCTGGGAAAGTTGACCAAAGATGGTCCTAATCATGAAATGAATATATTTTATCACCAAGGTGAAAAAGCATCAATTTTCAGTGAATATATTGAGTCACATGGACAACTAATAAAACAAACAAAACACCGTCTTTTAGTAATGCCCTCTGTTTGTCCAGTTGACAGAGACTAGAGAGTAAATCTGTCGACTGCTAGCAAACTATGTTTACTGTATATAGGTCGCACTTGAGAACGAGGCTTGTTTTTCACGGGAAAATATATCAGTTGTAAAATTAAGACTGGGCTCGCACACTGTGAGGGAGTCTATATTAGATGTAGATGTAGATTCCCGAGTTACAGTTAGTGCCACGTCGTTCACCCCATGGCGCGAGGTACCATCGAGCCAGGTCCACACTGTGATTCCAATAATCCCATAGTTAGAATGCGTCATGGCGAACCCTCATGTTGGGTCTATTTCTGTAAATGACATAGATCCCGAGGCGTCAGAGAAAGCTCATGTATCGTAGTTGTGGTCTGCGTTGTCGTTATTTCAGGCTAAGACATGCATAAAGTGCAGACCCTGACGGAAGGACTCCATTCCCCGGACATCATCGAGTTGGACCACTTCTACCCAATTCTGCCGACAGCCACCCTTCTACGTTGGTAAGTGTCAGCTGATCAATAGTTTACGTCATTAATTGTCGTGTTGTGCTACATGTCCAGGTTTAATGTATCGTTACCTTGGTGCAATAGAATAGTATGTGGGTTTATGAGTAAATTGAGCTTGTCACTTATATTCCCTTATTGTGACTTATTTTTACATTTGCTTGTTGGCTTGAAGTCTCTTACTGGGTTAATTTTATATCCAATTTCTCTCTTTATGAAAAATTGTTTCATTACTTCATGTAGAGTTTTGATGTCTTAACTGAAACGTTAAAAACATTTTCAGAAACGTTGTCCCTTTCATATGGTTAGGCTTAAGATGTAGTTAGAATGGAGTAACTTTGGGTAATTGTTAATACATGTATTGGTTTTGTCAGAACATGCCAGTTCACGACCTCCATAAGCCACTGGAAGATTGGGCCAAGAAGTGGAACAACATCAGTGACGGGGATTTTACAAATGGTGATGTGAGGCTAGAGGTTGAAACCAAGAAACTCCGTATCAGAACCACAGACCCAAAGTTCTGCACTAAACCCTCGCTTGCTACTGGCTCTCATTCTCCATCTGGTGTCCTGTTCAAATCCAAATACATGAACAGGACGAACGCCACCCAGGAACATACATTCATCATGGAGAGACAGACCGAGGCCACAGTCACGACCTCTTTGTCAAACGGCTTCACCAGAAACGGTAACGTTGGAATACAGATCAGCGTTCCTGACGATGTCTCCAATGCAACGGGCAGCTTCGGGTCGGACGTGAGCGTGGAGACAGAGGACGAGAACACGGTGAAGCACTCTGTGGGCTGGTCCGTCACCTCCAAGGTGAACGCCCTGCCTGGTAAGACAACGGTCGCCGTCCTCAGGATTAAAGAGAAGACGTATGACTTCACCTTCCAGGCCAAGGTCACCTTGAAGGGGCGGGTTCTGGTACGGATCATGGATGGCAGCGGAACAGTTCTACGGGTCATGGAGAATGACCTGGCCACCATCTTGGATGAAGATGACGAATTCAAGCAAACACCGGGTGTCGCCGTTGACACCGGATCAAGGAAGGTAACCTGGGACGTGACTGGGTCGCTTAACTTCCGGTTCGGTGTGTCGCAGGAAGTGGAGGTGTCCTACGAGGACGAGCAGAAGAAGTAAGTTCAGCAGAAGCAGTAACGTCACTCTAATGGTGACACCCTTCTAACCAGACTCTGTTGGACGCTTGTTTAACTCCTTATGCAGATATAACCCAAAGTTTGTGTGTCAACTTGTTACCAGGTCTGTCAGGACCCTGACTGCCAGTTAGTTCGGCCCACAAATGAAACATCTATTTATCTACGTCTGTATGACGACTGAAATAAAATCATGGTGATTTTTCTGAGTTTTATATTGATGCCGGGATCTCGGCTTTTATGGCAGCCATTTTATAATCATACACAGGTCGGTGTAGGATGTTAGTTGTATGGAAACATCAAAATACCAATATGTAAGTGAGTGAGTGTCTGGGCAAACCAGTGGTTGATAATATGAGCACCGCTTCTGATGGACGACATGGACACCGCTCCTGGTGGACGACATGGACACCGCTCCTGATGGACGACATGGACACCGCTCCTGGTGGACGACATGGACACCGCTTCCGATGGACGACATGGACACCGCCTCTGATGGACGGCATGGACACCGCCTCTGATGGACGACATGGACACCGCTTCCGGTGGACGACATGGACACCGCTCCACCTCACAGAAGTGCGATGACATACATCAACCAGGTGACACTGTTCGTTTATTGCTTAACGCCGCACTCAGCAATATTCCAGCTATATGACGGCGGTCTATAAATAATCGATTCTGGACAAGACAATCCAGTTATAAATATCATGAGCATCGATATACTCAATTGGGACGCGATAACATGCATCAGCAAAGTCAGCGAGCCTGACCAAAGATGCTGTTATTCGCCTCTTACGATTAGTATGGGTTGCCGGAGACCTACTCTTACCCGTATCTTCACTGGTCGGTCACACACTGAGGCACCATGACACACAGTTGACCACGTCACTTATTGTAACCACCAAATAACAGGTCGGCTTGAACCACAAGTATTTGATCTTGGGAACCTTTTCTTACCCTGATTCAGAAGGTGTGAGCCAGACAATCGACAGTGAAAGGGCTTAAGGCGAAGGGATGGTGCGGCCTGATGTCCGTGACGCAAAGATCCTGTTGACTCCTTCACTTTTATTAATTTACCTGCATAATTATCAACATACTATCCCATACTATCAATCAATCTACATGTTGTACTTCAAGGTGTTCTTGCGGGGACACAACAATACATGCTGTCTAAACTATGGGTACCGCTGACACAACACTATATGCTGTCTAACTATGGGTACCAATGACACAACACTATATGCTGTCTAACTATGGGTACCGCTGACACACCACTATATGCTGTCTAACTATGGGTACCGCTGACACAACACTATATGCTGTCTAACTATGGGTACCAATGACACAACACTATATGCTGTCTAAACTATGGGTACCAATGACACAACAATATATGATGTCTAAACTATGGGTACCGATGACACAACAATATATGCTGTCTAAACTATGGGTACCAATGACACAACACTATATGCTGTCTAAACTATGGGTACCAATGACACAACAATATATGCTGTCTAAACTATTGGTACCAATGACACAACAATATATGATGTCTAAACTATGGGTACCGATGACACAACAATATATGCTGTCTAAACTATGGGTACCAATGACACAACACTATATGCTGTCTAAACTATGGGTACCAATGACACAACAATATATGCTGTCTAAACTATTGGTACCAATGACACAACAATATATGCTGTCTAAACTATGGGTACCGCTGACACAACAATATATGCTGTCTAACTATGGGTACCGCTGACACAACAATATATGCTGTCTAAGTATGGGTACCGCTGACACAACAACATATGCTGTCTAAACTATGGGTACTGCTGACACAAGAATATATGCTGTCTAACTATGGGTACCGATGACACAACAATATATACTGTCTAACTATGTGGATTTCGGGAAAACAAAGCTATCAGCCCCCTGACTGCATGTTGTCTAAACTACCAGGTTCCACTCCACTCCGGGAATAAACGCCATATCAAGCTGTAGCTTGTATTGCGACATAAGAATTGTGTATAACTACTGTAGGCTGGTCATAAAACATTCCAAATAAACCCATAACAGAACTTCAATTCATAATATTCATGAATGCGTTGTTAGTATTTTGTGATATTTAAAGATGTCACGTGGTATGGTAAAACCCTGAACGTCGCACTCCGGGAATATGGTAATAAAACATATCAAAATACATTTCGCAATATTCAAATTCCGCTTTTGACAGGGTCCAGTGTATACAAGTAAAGTAACTTTATTTCCACCGCCCATAAGTGAGATTAGCCCGAGGTCTGGTCGATCTGGTTTGTCAGCACCCTACCCTTGCTCCTGTGTTTCAGTAATGTATTAAACGTCTACAGTCTGTGTCATTGGGTCTCTCCTCCAATATAGAACCGACCTGATGACACCACACTACCGTTTAACTCAACACATAACATAACTCTCTGTGTGTGTGTGTGCGTGTGTGCGTGTGTGTGTGTGCGCGCGTGTGCGTGCGTGTGTGCGTGTGTGTGTGTGTGTGTGTGTGTGTGTGTGTGTGTGTGTGTGTGTGTGTGTGTGTGTGTGTGTGTGTGTGTGTGTGTGTGTGTGTGTGTGTGTGTGTGTGTGTGTGTGTGTGTGTCTAAGTATAGGTACGACACGGCTCGACTCGCAGCAGCTCGGCCGAGGCGGGAATGTATGTGTGTGCTTCTCGGCTGCTCGCGAGAATCGTAGCGCGGTCTCCTTATTGATTGATAAGTTACCTGCGTGGTCCGATCGAGCTGTGGCAGGAGGGTGATAGAGCAACATGATGTGGATATATTATCGTCACTGATGTCTTATCGCATAGTCGACGTGTGGATATAAATAAAAAGTAAATCCCCAGTCGACGCGCACGTGCAGACAATGGAATGGAAAATCCACTGACTTGAAGAATTTCCCGATCATCAAACATGTGAAGAATATTCCAGGTCTGACATGGATTTATATTTAATTTCAGAACATGGTATAAATGGACACTATTTTCAGGACTGCTTTCCATTCGGAGACTGAGCTTCAAACGTTCTCTTAGTCAAGTATTTGCCTCTCCCCACCTTTACACTGAATACTAAGTGTCAGTACTCACACAAGGTAGGTGTACATACTTTAATACAGTCATGCGTTATCGTCACCTATTTTCGTGTCTTATTTGCAAACTCTCATTAATCTAAGTGAGTTTGATATTTCTAAAACCGATTATCTAAAAAATGAGGAAGTTTGATATTTCTAAAATTTCATTTTTTAATATGTTTGTACTTAGTAAATTATATGTTTGTCTGTATGTGATACAATTTCATTTTGGTATTTTTAAATATCAAGAGGATATATAGGATGTTGGAATTATTTCTCAGGTATTTAGCAGGGAAATTTAATCAGGGCTGACAGAATATAAATCGGACCTATCGCCAACCGACAATATCATGTATACCTTATATCTGCCGTAAGATGGGAATAGGAGTTGAACATTTTTAGTAACATGTAAGGGATATTTTCCTTTATCGTGGAAGCCGCTATTTTGGAATCAGAGAATAATTGAAAGAGTATAACTTAGTTTCATGTGTAGTAAACGAGTCGAGGTAATGTACGTAGGTGGTCTATATAGAGTATTACATGATAATGTAACAATGTGAATAATGCTATGCCTGACGTCAGCACGCTCACCTGTGTGTTCATCAATATTTCTTTATAATTCATTTGAACGAAGCAGTTATGTATATACACATGTTCACAAGAGTCGGAATCGTACAGTGGCCTCTATTAAAGATTTGTTATCGTTGTGGCTGTGGCTATTATTTATACATGTACCTATTTAGGTAGTGTTTGTAAGCTTATTTAATTTTTCCTTTCAGAAATCAACATGGGAGTCATCGAGCTTGAATCTGTTATCAGAAAGTGGGTGGAGCAGCGAGTGGGGGTCGGAAACGCCAGCAACAAGGCGATGGACATCGACTGGCACAAAGTCCACTTCTCCACCGTCAGTTCGAGCTTCACGCCCAGCAGCATGTATCAGCAGCAGCAGTATGGAGGACGAAGACAATCCCAGAACAGCAACACAAACTCCCAGGTCGTCTTCACTTCCAACTATGAAAACAACACTGAGGAGGTCCAGAGCCACACCTTCATGATGGAGAGGGAGACCGAGGCCGTCGTCAGGACCAGCATCACAAAGGGCTTCTCCAAAAGCGGCGACGTCGGCATCAACATTGACGTCCCTGAGAGCATCTCCAAATCCACTGCGAGCTTCGGCAGCGACGTCCACATCAAACAGGAGGACGACAACACGGTGAAACATTCCATCAAGTGGTCTCTGAACTCCACAGTGAAGGCTCAGCCCTACACCCGCACCACGGCCACCCTGTACGTCACGGAGACGGAGAGCCAGTTCGACTTTGACGCCGAGGTTCACATCAGAGGCAAAGTGCTGGTCAGGATGACCAACGGCGCGTCGCAAACTGTAACCGAAGGTGACATAGCCACCATCCTCCAGGACGAGAGTGCCAAAGGCAGATTCAACCCCGCCGATATGGTCACCATCCAAGGGAAGAAGGTCACGTGGAAGGTTGCCGGGCAACTCAAGTTTAAGTACGGCATTTCCCAGGATACATCAGTGTCGAGTGAGGCCTTGTAATATTAATGACAAACAAACAAAATAGTGACATGATCATTATCCAAGGTTGGAAGGTCACGTGTCTCGAGTGAGGCGATACAAACATTTTAAATCTGAGGAAGTATCTCAGACTGAGAAAAAAACCTGTTCATCGCGTTTTTTAAAAGAAATCCCCCTTTACATTTATTCAAAGTGTCACTTGTGAAATAATGTGTTGTCATACTGTGTGATATTAAGACATCATTAAAACTGCTGTTGTTAAAAAAACAAAGAAATGTGTTGTATTTTATACTGTTGGCACCTGAATAGAAGAGAGATGCGAAAAAGCGTAAACATGAGTGAGTGAGTATGATTTACGCCGCTTTTAGCAATATTCCAGCGATATCACGGCGGGGGACACCAAAAATGGGCTTCACACATTGTACCCATGTCGGGAATCGAACCCGGGTCTACGACGTAATGAGCGAACGCTTTAACCACTAGGCTACCCGACCGCCCCCGTAAACATGAACCACTCTAACTGACGCATGTAGTGCGGGAGGCCACCGGAGACGCCTCGGTCAAGATCGTCAGTTTCCGTAGCTCTAGACTCTTTGCTGAGTCACCCGTGGGGATTCGGGGTTTGAATATGTCCCCAGCTTGCCGTCAGGGGTATGTCAGCGGATCCGGTGGTCAGTTTCGTGGACTTGGTTGATAATACGTGAAGTAGATTGACGGCGTAGATCGATGCTCATGATATCAGTCACTGGATTGTCTGGTCTAGATTCGATTGTTTACAGGCTGCTGTCGTATAGTTTGGCGTTAAAAACATACAAACAAACCACAGACTCTTCTATAATAGCTAAAAAGAATGCTGAACATCCGAAGGTGATATATGAGTTTACATAAAGTGATTTTACGTTCCCTTCTTTCAATTTTTTGTCTATGGGCAACGGCAACTACAACTGTTTCAAATATTGTAAGACTTGGAAATGGTAATCTTTATAGAATCAGATGTGATTTGTCAGGAAATGGTAATCTTTATAGAATCAGATGTGATTTGTCAGGCAGTGGTATGTGTTAGGTTATTGTAATCTTTATAGAATCAGATGTGATATGTCAGGCAGTGGTAATCTTTATAGAATCAGATGTGATATGTCAGGAAATGGTAATCTTTATAGAATCAGATGTGATATGTCAGAAAATGGTAATCTTTATAGAACAGATGTGATTTGTCAGGAAATGGTAATCTTCAAAGAATCAGATGTGATTTGTCACGAAATGGTAATCTTCATAGAATCAGATGTGATATGTCAGGAAATAGTAATCTTCATAGAATCAGATGGGATATGTCAGGAAATGGTAATCTTTATAGAATCAGATGTGATTTGTCAGGAAATGGTAATCTTCATAGAATCAGATGTGATATTTCAGGAAATGGTAATCTTCATAGAATCAGATGTGATATGTCAGGAAATAGTAATCTTCATAGAATCAGATGGGATATGTCAGGAAATGGTAATCTTTATAGAATCAGATGTGATTTGTCAGGAAATGGTAATCTTCATAGAATCAGATGTGATGTGTCAGGAAATGGTAATCTTTATAGAATCAGATGTGATATGTCAGGAAATGGTAATCTTTATAGAATCAGATGTGATTTGTCACGAAATGGTAATCTTCATAGAATCAGATGTGATATGTCAGGAAATGGTAATCTTCATAGAATCAGATGTGATATGTCAGGAAATGGTAATCTTTATAGAATCAGATGTGATTTATCAGGAAATGGTAATCTACATAGAATCAGCAGTGATATGTCAGGAAATGGTAATCTTCACATAATCAGATGTGATATGTCAGGAAATGGTAATCTTCACATAATCAGATGTGATATGTCAGGAAATGGTAATCTTCACATAATCAGATGTGATATGTCAGGAAATGGTAATCTTTATAGAATCAGATGTGATTTGTCAGGAATAGTAATCTTCATAGAATCAGATGTGATTTGTCACGAAATGGTAATCTTCATAGAATCAGATGTGATGTGTCAGGAAATGGTAATCTTCATAGAATCAGATGTGATATGTCAGGAAATGGTAATCTTCATAGAATCAGATGTGATATGTCAGGAAATGGTAATCTTTATAGAATCAGATGTGATTTATCAGGAAATGGTAATCTACATAGAATCAGCAGTGATATGTCAGGAAATGGTAATCTTTATAGAATCAGATGTGATTTGTCAGGAATAGTAATCTTCATAGAATCAGATGTGATTTGTCACGAAATGGTAATCTTCATAGAATCAGATGTGATGTGTCAGGAAATGGTAATCTTCATAGAATCAGATGTGATATGTCAGGAAATGGTAATCTTCATAGAATCAGATGTGATGTGTCAGGAAATGGTAATCGTCATAGAATCAGATGTGATATGTCAGGAAATGGTAATCTTCATAGAATCAGATGTGATATGTCAGGAAATGGTAATCTTCATAGAATCAGATGTGATATGTCAGGAAATGGTAATCTTTATAGAATCAGATGTGATGTGTCAGGAAATGGTAATCTTCACATAATCAGATGTGATATGTCAGGAAATGGTAATCTTTATAGAATCAGATGTGATATGTCAGGAAATGGTAATCTTTATAGAATCAGATGTGATATGTCAGGAAATGGTAATCTTCACATAATCAGATGTGATTTGTCAGGAAATGGTAATCTTTATAGAATCAGATGTGATGTGTCAGGAAATGGTAATCTTCAAAGAATCAGATGTGATATGTCAGGAAATGGTAATCTTTATAGAATCAGATGTGATATGTCAGGAAATGGTAATCTACATAGAATCAGATGTGATTTGTCAGGAAATGGTAATCTTCATAGAATCAGATGTGATATGTCAGGAAATGGTAATCTTTATAGAATCAGATGTGATTTGTCAGGAAATGGTAATCTTCACATAATCAGATGTGATATGTCAGGAAATGGTAATCTTCACATAATCAGATGTGATATGTCAGGAAATGGTAATCTTCATAGAATCAGATGTGATATGTCAGGAAATGGTAATCTTCACATAATCAGATGTGATATGTCAGGAAATGGTAATCTTCATAGAATCAGATGTGATATGTCAGGAAATGGTAATCTTCATAGAATCAGATGTGATGTGTTAGGTTATTGTAATCTGTATAGAATCATATGTGATGTGTCAGGAAATGGTAATCTTCAAAGAATCAGATGTGATTTGTCAGGAAATGGTAATCTTCATAGAATCAGATGTGATGTGTCAGGAAATGGTAATCTTCACATAATCAGATGTGATATGTCAGGAAATGGTAATCTTTATAGAATCAGATGTGATTTGTCAGGAAATGGTAATCTTCATAGAATCAGATGTGATTTGTCAGGAAATGGTAATCTTCATAGAATCAGATGTGATGTGTTAGGTTATTGTAATCTTTATAGAATCATATGTGATGTGTCAGGAAATGGTAATCTTCAAAGAATCAGATGTGATTTGTCAGGAAATGGTAATCTTCATAGAATCAGATGTGATGTGTCAGGAAATGGTAATCTTCATAGAATCAGATGTGATTTGTCAGGAAATGGTAATTTTTATAGAATCCGATGATACACGACATGGAACTGATCCGTGTGGATTGCGGGTCAGATGAGATCCCCAGTAGCTGATGTTTGTCCAAGCGCGGGGCCAGATTGGTTAACGTTGACACTATGCCCGCCATACAGCGACCACATGTAGAATGTTATGTATGCCTAAGAAAGCCTCTCCCCCCTCCCAACTTTGTCACGCGCACGCGCACGCACACGCACACGCACGCACACGCTCACACACACACTTTTCATCCGCGAATGTTGTAAGAAGCGACTAAATGGATCGGATGGTGAGAGTCCGTCACTCTGCTGTTCGCGTGTAGCCGAACCCCGACTGAGTGCTGATATCATTATGAATTGTTGATATTTGATTGATTTGAGTGTTTACAGGTCGCTGTGATGGAGCTGGATTACTGCTGATCGCCGCATAAAACAAAAATAACTATTTCATTTGTTTTTTCCCACCGGGAGACTCGACTTGCGCTTTGTCAGTTTCGCACCCGCAGCACGCGTCTCCAGTGCCAACAACCAATGCGCAGCTCTTCCCTAAACGTCTTTGAAGACTTTAGTAAATACAGTAAATAACGGTTATAATGAAGTCAGAGAGACCACTAATTTTAGTTCGTTATAACCGTAGTTATTTATAAGCATATATAAAGCATATATACCGCAAATATACAGCAAATGGGCGGGATCAAAATACATTTCGTTATATCCGTCAGTTCATTATAAGCGTGTTCGTTATAAACGTAGTTTACTGTAACACGAAGATGTGATTGCACCTAACTGTTCCTGACCAATACAACACAACTCCGCGTTATAAATGTGAAGTTTTCAGGAATACACCGCCATGAGTGTTCGCCATTCCAGTACATGTGCACCCGACCGTGATATCCGGGGTAGAACAAACAAACGTTTAAACAAACAAACAAACAATCAAAATGTAACAGTGAAAGTTTATTCAATGCACACATAACGCCAATAACAACAAGAGGAGAAGGAAGTCTTTGTACAGGTGGGCATTCTGCAGCCTCGTTCTGGAGTCAGTCAGTCGATCACGGTGCTGCAACATATCAGTCGACATATGTCATTTGTGAACTGCTGTAGTGACGGTGTCGGCGGTAGATATGTATATACCCGCAACCGAATGTGCTGGCCATGCCACCATATCATTATTCCATGCATACGCCAGTGATTTGATTTAGTTTAACTCAATGACAAATACGAGTTAAAGACTTTCCACGACACAATGATATATTAACCAACATGTTCCTATGTTACGTGCACACGCGAACACATACGCGCACGCACGCTCGCACGCACGCACGCACGCACAAACTGCATTTACACGAGAGGTATCGTGCGTCATGTGCTGTTCGTTTTGAGAAGAGATCTCCTGTAGCCTACGCTTGTAAGTGGCGACTGTAATGATTCGGGTCGTCGTGATGTTGCTGGTACGTTGCTGACTGCCACGTCATCCAAGTTTGAGGGAACAACTCGTAACGGAAGAAATGTGAGCGACAAGAAAACTTTAATTACCAGCTTCCGGAGTTGGGTCCTCGAACGCCAGCGCCGCATCAAAGAACTCGTCCAGATCCACGGTGCCATCACCTTTCAAACAGAACAGAAAACAACAATCTGAGGATGTGCACGTGGCCAGTAGTCTGGGTACATTCACGTGGAGTTTGTCTGTGTGGTGGGCAATAGTGTAGTTTTTCCATGTTGTTAATACCATGTGGATTAAACCACAGTGTTTGGACAATAGTATTTGAATCGTACTATTGAAATATGGTGAGTAAATAGGGATCTTCCAAAGTGTCTTTTATGAAGGTATCTGTCATTCTTTTCTAAAGGTATTTGCCACCGTCCAAACATAAAAACGTGCTGAGTTAAAACTGCACGTCTACCGTCATTGAGTTAACATGTCGCTATACGCGAAAACACAAAGCGACTTTAAATGTTAATTCACGCATTTCTCGTCGAGATAACGACCTAGTAATTTAAACTGTGTCAGCTAAACAAACTGTGTTCAAATCTGCAGCTACCACAAGCGTCACGTCTGCAGCTACCACTAGCGTCACGTCTACAGCTACCACTAGCTTCACGTCTACAGCTACCACTAGCGTCACGTCTGCAGCTATCACTAGCTTCACGTCTGCAGCTACCACTAGCGTCACGTCTGCAGCTACCACTAGCGTCACGTCTACAGCTACCACTAGCTTCACGTCTACAGCTACCACTAGCGTCACGTCTGCAGCTACCACTAGCTTCACGTCTACAGCTACCACTAGCGTCACGTCTGCAGCTATCACTAGCGTCACGTCTGCAGCTACCACTAGCGTCACGTCTGCAGCTACCACTAGCGTCACGTCTACAGCTACCACTAGCGTCACGTCTACAGCTACCACTAGCTTCACGTCTGCAGCTACCACTAGCGTCACGTCTACAGCTACCACTAGCGTCACGTCTGCAGCTACCACTAGCTTCACGTCTGCAGCTACCACTAGGGTCACGTCTACAGCTACCACTAGCTTCACGTCTGCAGCTACCACTAGGGTCACGTCTACAGCTACCACTAGCGTCACGTCTACAGCTACCACTAGCGTCACGTCTGCAGCTACCACTAGCGTCACGTCTGTAGCTATCACTAGCGTCACGTCTGCAGCTACCACTAGCGTCACGTCTGCAGCTACCACTAGCTTCACGTCTGCAGCTACCACTAGCGTCACGTCTGCAGCTACCACTAGCTTCACGTCTGTAGCTATCACTAGCGTCACGTCTGTAGCTACCACTAGCGTCACGTCTGCAGCTACCACTAGCGTCACGTCTGCAGCTACCACTAGCTTCACGTCTGCAGCTACCACTAGCGTCACGTCTGCAGCTACCACTAGCTTCACGTCTGTAGCTATCACTAGCGTCACGTCTGTAGCTATCACTAGCGTCACGTCTGCAGCTACCACTAGCCTCACGTCTGCAGCTACCACTAGCGTCACGTCTGCAGCTACCACTAGCTTCACGTCTGCAGCTACCACTAGCTTCACGTCTGCAGCTATCACTAGCGTCACGTCTGTAGCTATCACTAGCGTCACGTCTGCAGCTACCACTAGCGTCACGTCTGCAGCTATCACTAGCGTCACGTCTGCAGCTACCACTAGCGTCACGTCTGCAGCTACCACTAGCGTCACGTCTGCAGCTTCCACTAGCGTCACGTCTGCAGCTATCACTAGCGTCACGTCTGCAGCTATCACTAGCGTCACGTCTGCAGCTATCACTAGCGTCACGTCTGCAGCTACCACTAGCGTCACGTCTGCAGCTACCACTAGCGTCACGTCTGCAGCTATCACTAGCGTCACGTCTGCAGCTATCACTAGCGTCACGTCTGCAGCTATCACTAGCGTCACGTCTGCAGCTATCACTAGCTTCACGTCTGCAGCTACCACTAGCGTCACGTCTGTAGCTATCACTAGCGTCACGTCTGCAGCTACCACTAGCGTCACGTCTGCAGCTATCACTAGCGTCACGTCTGCAGCTACCACTAGCGTCACGTCTGCAGCTATCACTAGCGTCACGTCTGCAGCTTCCACTAGCTTCACGTCTGCAGCTACCACTAGCGTCACGTCTGCAGCTACCACTAGCGTCACGTCTGCAGCTACCACTAGCGTCACGTCTGCAGCTATCACTAGCGTCACGTCTGTAGCTATCACTAGCGTCACGTCTGCAGCTACCACTAGCGTCACGTCTGCAGCTACCACTAGCTTCACGTCTACAGCTACCACTAGCGTCACGTCTGCAGCTATCACTAGCTTCACGTCTGTAGCTATCACTAGCGTCACGTCTGTAGCTATCACTAGCGTCACGTCTGCAGCTACCACTAGCGTCACGTCTGCAGCTACCACTAGCTTCACGTCTGCAGCTACCACTAGCGTCACGTCTGCAGCTACCACTAGCTTCACGTCTGTAGCTATCACTAGCGTCACGTCTGCAGCTATCACTAGCGTCACGTCTGCAGCTACCACTAGCGTCACGTCTGCAGCTACCACTAGCGTCACGTCTGCAGCTACCACTAGCGTCACGTCTGCAGCTACCACTAGCGTCACGTCTGCAGCTACCACTAGCGTCACGTCTGCAGCTACCACTAGCGTCACGTCTGCAGCTATCACTAGCGTCACGTCTGCAGCTACCACTAGCGTCACGTCTGCAGCTACCACTAGCGTCACGTCTGCAGCTACCACTAGCGTCACGTCTGCAGCTATCACTAGCGTCACGTCTGCAGCTACCACTAGCGTCACGTCTGTAGCTATCACTAGCGTCACGTCTGCAGCTACCACTAGCGTCACGTCTGCAGCTATCACTAGCGTCACGTCTGCAGCTACCACTAGCTTCACGTCTGCAGCTACCACTAGCGTCACGTCTGCAGCTACCACTAGCGTCACGTCTGCAGCTACCACTAGCGTCACGTCTACAGCTACCACTAGCGTCACGTCTGCAGCTATCACTAGCGTCACGTCTGCAGCTACCACTAGCGTCACGTCTGCAGCTATCACTAGCGTCACGTCTGCAGCTACCACTAGCGTCACGTCTGCAGCTATCACTAGCGTCACGTCTGCAGCTACCACTAGCTTCACGTCTGCAGCTACCACTAGCGTCACGTCTGCAGCTACCACTAGCGTCACGTCTGCAGCTACCACCAGCTTCACGTCTGCAGCTACCACTAGCGTCACGTCTTCAGCAACTCACGTTTCGCATCCGCCATGTTCATGAAGTGATCAAGTTGGGCGTCGTTGTGGTCCAAGCCGAAATAACTCGCGGCCTCGGACCTATCCACTAACCCATCCGTGTTGGCGTCCAAAGTCTGAACCTCACGCCCAGTAAACTTTCTGTAGGAGTAGTTTAAGATTGCAATAATTGTACACTTTAGATTAAAGATGTTAAGTGTATTAAAGATATTTTAAAACAGTTCGTGCAAGAATTCTGAATATGAATAAGATCAATAAGTACACTTATGGGGACCATGAGGTACATGCTGAGTTAGCCAGGGTTCCAGACAACCGGGGTGCCGCTGAAGGCCATCAATGAAGTAAAGGTTATCAAGATTCTGCCGAACCTAAAAGTCTTAAAGGACCAATCGAGTCACTGATTTCGAGTTGAAGATAAAACAAAGTGAATGTATTCAACGAAAGAGAAGATATTTTATAACATAAGGCTAATTAATATCAAAGGCACAGGAACAAAATACTGATAATCAAATCCACAAACGAAACATTTATATAATATAAACATTATGATAAATAATCATTTTACTTTATGCCGCCGGGAAGAGGAAGTAAACAACAGTTCTAGACTGAAACAATGTCTCGAGGGTGTCACCGCACACACGGGGACAATGTTTGAAACACGTTCTTGGTGTCGCGACCTGATAAAGTTCGAGTGTTGGTGAAACATCATCTTTAACACGACAACAAGATCGGCATAACACGAGACTATGTAGTTGTATGATTTAAATAAAGACGTTCACTTTAAATACCTGTAAAGACCACATTCAACCTTTATTCCAGTGTGACATGGTCCGAAATATGTTTTAGCCAAGGTACCCAAGACTGGCTTGATAAACGGTTTCAGTGTCCGAAAGCGCGGAACTCGGAAGCGGGGAACTCGGACCCGTATGCCCCAGCGTCTGCGTCCCCATCCATCCGTTCCCATGGCGACCAGGACAGCGGTCAAACATAGAAGAAACACCAGCTTCATTCTCACACTGAAAATGAGGTCAAATCCTGAGAAATGCTGTCATGGAGAAACCATGAGAATGTGTTGATTCCGGAAGTAGAATCAACGAGAAGTAGAATCAACGAGAAGTAGAATCAACGAGAAGTAGAATCAACGAGACCCTCCATAATTTTGCATGCTGAGCGTCAGTCATAGTGACTTCAAGTTATCAGTGTGCATAGTAGACGTCTTCGTCCCCAGACCCCAGAAGTTTCCCCAGCCACTGGCCACTGTCATTATTCATAACTTAAATCATGCTTCCATTACTCTCTGTGCGGAGTTATACATCCAGTGTGACGGCCTACAAGCCCTGTCACCTCGGTTCAAGCACTGTCACCTCGGTCCGAGCACTGCTACCTCGGTTCGAGCACTGTCACCTCGGTTCGAGCACTGTCACCTCGGTTCAAGCACTGTCACCTCGGTTCAAGCACTACTACTTCGGTTTAAGCACTGTCACTCCGGTTTAAGCACTGTCACTCTGGTTAAAGCCCTGTCACCTCGGTTCAAGCACTGTCACCTCGGTCCGAGCACTGCTACCTCGGTTCGAGCACTGTCACCTCGGTTCGAGCACTGTCACCTCGGTTCAAGCACTGTCACCTCGGTTCAAGCACTACTACTTCGGTTTAAGCACTGTCACTCCGGTTTAAGCACTGTCACTCTGGTTAAAGCACTGTCACCGCGGATCAAGCACTGTCATCTCGGTTCGAGCACTGTCACGACGGTTAACCACTGTCACCCCGGATTAAGGACTGTCACCCCAGATTAACCACTGCAACCTCGGATTAACCACTGTCACCTCGGATTAACCGCTCTCACCCCGGATTAACCACTGTCACCTCGGTTTAAACACTGTTAACTCGGATAAACCACTGTCACCTCGGATTAACCACTGTCACCTCGGTTTAACCACTGCCACCTCGGTTTAAACATTGTCACCTCGGATTAACCAATGTCACCTCGGATTAATCACTGTCACCTCGGATTAACCACTGTCACCTCGGATTAACCACTGTCATCTCGGATTAACCACTGTCACCCCGGATTAAGCACTGTCCCTGTTAAGAGACAGTCGTGACAGTTTGAATACTTCAGTCAGGAAACAGTCGCTTCAGACACAAGACAGTCACAGCTGTAGGGAGACCGTCGTGACAGTTAGAATACAGTCAGAAAACAGTCGCTACAGACACAAGACAGTCACAGCTGTAGGGAGACCGTCGTGACAGTTAGAATACTTCAGTCAGAAAACAGTCGCTTCAGACACAAGACAGTCACAGCTGTAGGGAGACCGTCGTGACAGTTAGAATACAGTCAGAAAACAGTCGCTACAGACACAAGACAGTCACAGCTGTAGGGAGACCGTCGTGACAGTTAGAATACTTCAGTCAGGAAACAGTCGCTTCAGACACAAGACAGTCACAGCTGTAGGGAGATCGTCGTGACAGTTAGAATACAGTCAGAAAACAGTCGCTACAGACACAAGACAGTCACAGCTGTAGGGAGACCGTCGTGACAGTTAGAATACTTCAGTAGGGAAACAGTCGCTACAGACACAAGACAGTCACAGCTGTAGGGAGACCGTCGTGACAGTTAGAATACAGTCAGGAAACAGTCGCTACAGACACAAGACAGTCACAGCTGTAGGGAGACGTCGTGACAGTTAGAATACAGTCAGGAAACAGTCGCTACAGACACAAGACAGTCACAGCTGCAGGGAGACCGTCGTGACAGTTAGAATACAGTCAGGAGACAGTCGCTTCAGACACAAGACAGTCACAGCTGTAGGGAGACCGTCGTGACAGTTAGAATACAGTCAGAAAACAGTCGCTACAGACACAAGACAGTCACAGCTGTAGGGAGACCGTCGTGACAGTTAGAATACTTCAGTCAGGAAACAGTCGCTTCAGACACAAGACAGTCACAGCTGTAGGGAGACCGTCGTGACAGTTAGAATACAGTCAGAAAACAGTCGCTACAGACACAAGACAGTCACAGCTGTAGGGAGACCGTCGTGACAGTTAGAATACTTCAGTCAGGAAACAGTCGCTTCAGACACAAGACAGTCACAGCTGTAGGGAGACCGTCGTGACAGTTAGAATACTTCAGTAGGGAAACAGTCGCTACAGACACCAGACAGTCACAGCTGTAGGGAGACCGTCGTGACAGATAGAATACAGTCAGGAAACAGTCGCTACAGACACAAGACAGTCACAGCTGTAGGGAGACCGTCGTGACAGATAGAATACAGTCAGGAAACAGTCGCTACAGACACAAGACAGTCACAGCTGTAGGGAGACCGTCGTGACAGTTAGAATACAGTCAGAAAACAGTCGCTACAGACACAAGACAGTCATAGCTGCAGGGAGACCGTCGTGACAGTTAGAATACAGTCAGGAGACAGTCGCTTCAGACACAAGACAGTCACAGCTGTAGGGAGACCGTCGTGACAGTTAGAATACTTCAGTAGGGAAACAGTCGCTACAGACACCAGACAATCACAGCTGTAGGGAGACCGTCGTGACAGTTAGAATACTTCAGTAGGGAAACAGTCGCTTCAGACACAAGACAGTCACAGCTGTAGGGAGACGTCGTGACAGTTAGAATACTTCGGTAGGGAAACAGTCGCTACAGACACAAGACAGTCACAGCTGTAGGGAGACCGTCGTGACAGATAGAATACAGTCAGGAAACAGTCGCTACAGACACAAGACAGTCACAGCTGTAGGGAGACCGTCGTGACAGTTAGAATACTTCAGGAGGGAAACAGTCGCTACAGACACAAGACAGTCACAGCTGTAGGGAGACCGTCGTGACAGTTAGAATACAGTCAGAAAACAGTCGCTTCAGACACAAGACAGTCACAGCTGTAGGGAGATCGTCGTGACAGTTAGAATACAGTCGGGACACAGTCGCTGCAGACACAAGACAGTCATAGCTGTAGGGAGACCGTCGTGACAGTTAGAATACAGTCAGGAAACAGTCGCTTCAGACACAAGACAGTCACAGCTGTAGGGAGACCGTCGTGACAGTTAGAATACTTCAGGAGGGAAACAGTCGCTACAGACACAAGACAGTCACAGCTGTAGGGAGACCGTCGTGACAGTTAGAATACAGTCAGGAGACAGTCGCTTCAGACACAAGACAGTCACAGCTGTAGGGAGATCGTCGTGACAGTTAGAATACAGTCAGGAGACAGTCGCTTCAGACACAAGACAGTCACAGCTGTAGGGAGACCGTCGTGACAGTTAGAATACTTCAGTAGGGAAACAGTCGCTACAGACACCAGACAGTCACAGCTGTAGGGAGACCGTCGTGACAGTTAGAATACTTCAGTAGGGAAACAGTCGCTTCAGACACAAGACAGTCACAGCTGTAGGGAGACGTCGTGACAGTTAGAATACTTCGGTAGGGAAACAGTCGCTACAGACACAAGACAGTCACAGCTGTAGGGAGACCGTCGTGACAGTTAGAATACAGTCAGGAAACAGTCGCTACAGACACAAGACAGTCACAGCTGTAGGGAGACCGTCGTGACAGTTAGAATACTTCAGGAGGGAAACAGTCGCTACAGACACAAGACAGTCACAGCTGTAGGGAGACCGTCGTGACAGTTAGAATACTTCAGGAGGGAAACAGTCGCTACAGACACAAGACAGTCACAGCTGTAGGGAGACCGTCGTGACAGTTAGAATACAGTCAGAAAACAGTCGCTTCAGACACAAGACAGTCACAGCTGTAGGGAGATCGTCGTGACAGATAGAATACAGTCGGGACACAGTCGCTGCAGACACAAGACAGTCACAGCTGTAGGGAGACCGTCGTGACAGATAGAATACTTCAGGAGGGAAACAGTCGCTACAGACACAAGACAGTCACAGCTGTAGGGAGACCGTCGTGACAGTTAGAATACAGTCAGAAAACAGTCGCTTCAGACACCAGACAGTCACAGCTGTAGGGAGACCGTCGTGACAGTTAGAATACAGTCAGGAAACAGTCGCTTCAGACACAAGACAGTCACAGCTGTAGGGAGACCGTCGTGACAGTTAGAATACAGTCAGGAGACAGTCGCTTCAGACACAAGACAGTCACAGCTGTAGGGAGATCGTCGTGACAGTTAGAATACAGTCAGGAGACAGTCGCTTCAGACACAAGACAGTCACAGCTGTAGGGAGACCGTCGTGACAGTTAGAATACTTCAGTAGGGAAACAGTCGCTACAGACACCAGACAGTCACAGCTGTAGGGAGACCGTCGTGACAGTTAGAATACTTCAGTAGGGAAACAGTCGCTTCAGACTCCAAGACAGTCACAGCTGTAGGGAGACGTCGTGACAGTTAGAATACTTCGGTAGGGAAACAGTCGCTACAGACACAAGACAGTCACAGCTGTAGGGAGACCGTCGTGACAGTTAGAATACAGTCAGGAAACAGTCGCTACAGACACAAGACAGTCACAGCTGTAGGGAGACCGTCGTGACAGTTAGAATACTTCAGGAGGGAAACAGTCGCTACAGACACAAGACAGTCACAGCTGTAGGGAGACCGTCGTGACAGTTAGAATACTTCAGGAGGGAAACAGTCGCTACAGACACAAGACAGTCACAGCTGTAGGGAGACCGTCGTGACAGTTAGAATACAGTCAGAAAACAGTCGCTTCAGACACAAGACAGTCACAGCTGTAGGGAGATCGTCGTGACAGATAGAATACAGTCGGGACACAGTCGCTGCAGACACAAGACAGTCACAGCTGTAGGGAGACCGTCGTGACAGATAGAATACTTCAGGAGGGAAACAGTCGCTACAGACACAAGACAGTCACAGCTGTAGGGAGACCGTCGTGACAGTTAGAATACAGTCAGAAAACAGTCGCTTCAGACACCAGACAGTCACAGCTGTAGGGAGACCGTCGTGACAGTTAGAATACAGTCAGGAAACAGTCGCTTCAGACACAAGACAGTCACAGCTGTAGGGAGACCGTCGTGACAGTTAGAATACAGTCAGGAAACAGTCGCTTCAGACACAAGACAGTCACAGCTGTAGGGAGACCGTCGTGACAGTTAGAATACAGTCAGGAAACAGTCGCTACAGACACAAGACAGTCACAGCTGTAGGGAGACCGTCGTGACAGTTAGAATACAGTACATACGGTACATAGTGACTCCGTGTTCCGGTACATAGTGACTTCATGTTCCGGTACATAGTGACTCCGTGTTCCGGTACATAGTGACTCCGTGTTCCGGTACATTGTGACTCCATGTTCCGGTACATAGTGACTCCATGTTCCGGTACGTAGTGACTCCATGTTCCGGTACATAGTGGCTCCATGTTCGAGTACATAGTGACTCCGTTTTCCGGTACATAGTGACTCCGTGTTCCAGTACATAGTGACTCCGTGATCCGGTACATAATGACACCATGTTCCGGTACATAGTGACTCCATGTTCCGGTACATAGTGACTCCACGTTCCGGTACATAGTGACTCCACGTTCCGGTACATAGTGACTCCATGTTCCGGTACATAGTGACTCCACGTTCCGGTACATAGTGACTCCATGTTCCGGTACATAGTGACTTCGTGTTCCGGTACATAGTGACTCCATGTTCCGGTACATAGTGACTCCGTGTTCCGGTACATAGTGATTCCGTGTTCCGGTACATAGTGACTCCATGTTCCGGTACATAGTGACTCCATGTTCCGGTACATAGTGATTCCGTGTTCCGGTACATAGTGACTCCGTGTTCGGTACATAGTGACTCCGAGTCCCGGTACATAGTGACTCCGTGTTCCGGTACATAATGACTCCATGTTCCGGTACATAGTGACTCCATGTTCCGGTACATAGTGACTCCATGTTACGGTACATAGTGACTCCATGTTCCGGTACATAGTGACTCCATGTTCCGGTACATAGTGACTCCATGTTCCGGTACATAGTGACTCCACGTTCCGGTACATAGTGACTCCACGTTCCGGTACATAGTAACTCCATGTTCCGGTACATAGTGACTCCACGTTCCGGTACATAGTGACTCCATGTTCCGGTACATAGTGACTTCGTGTTCCGGTACATAGTGACTCCATGTTCCGGTACATAGTGATTCCGTGTTCCGGTACATAGTGATTCCGTGTTCCGGTACATAGTGACTCCATGTTCCGGTACATAGTGATTCCGTGTTCCGGTACATAGTGACTCCATGTTCGGTACATAGTGACTCCGAGTCCCGGTACATAGTGACTCCGTGTTCCGGTACATAATGACTCCATGTTCCGGTACATAGTGACTCCATGTTACGGTACATAGTGACTCCATGTTCCGGTACATAGTGACTCCATGTTCCGGTACATAGTGACTCCATGTTCCGGTACATAGTGACTCCGTGTTCCGGTACATAGTGACTCCATGTTCCGGTACATAGTGACTCCATGTTCCGGTACATAGTGACTCCATGTTCCGGTACATAGTGACTCCATGTTTAGGTAAATAGTGACTCCGTGTTCCGGTACGTAGTGACTCCGTGTTCCGGTACATAGTGACTCCATGTTCCGGTACATTGTGACTCCATGTTCCGGTACATAGTGACTCCCTGTTCCGGTACATAGTGACTCCGTGTTCCGGTACATAGAGACTCCGTGTTCCGGTACATAGTGACTCCGTGTTCCGGTACATAGTGACTCCGTGTTCCGGTACATAGTGACTCCATGTTCCGGTACATAGTGGCTCCATGTTCAGGTACATAGTGGCTCCGTGTTCCGGTACATAGTGACTCCGTGTTCCGGTACATAGTAACTCCATGTCCCGGTACATAGTGACTCCGTGTTCTGGTACATAGTGACTCCCTGTTCCGGTACATAGTGACTCCATGTTCCGGTACATAGTGACTCCATGTTCCGGTACATAGTGACTCCGTGTTCCGGTACATAGTGATTCCGTGTTCCGGTAGATAGTGACTCCGTGTTCCGGTACATGGTGACTCCGTGTTCCGGTACATAGTGACTCCATGTTCCGGTACATAGTGACTCCGTGTTCCGGTACATAGTGACTCCGTGTTCCGGTACATAGTGACTCCATGTTCCGGTACATAGTGACTCAATGTTCCGGTACATAGTGACTCCATATTCCGGTACATAGTGACTTCATGTTCCGGTACATAGTGACTCCATGTTCCGGTACATAGTGACTTCGTGTTCCGGTACATAGTGGCTCCATGTTCCGGTACATAGTGACTCCGTGTTCCGGTACATAGTGACTCCATGTTCCGGTACATAGTGACTCCATGTTCCGGAATATAGTGACTCCATGTTCCGGTACATAGTGACTCCATGTTCCGGTACATAGTGGCTCCATGTTCCGGTACATAGTGACTCCGTGTTCCGGTACATAGTGACTCCATGTCCCGGTACATAGTGACTCCTCACCTCAGGAGCCGACTATTTGATAGTCTGGGGCTGGGAATTTTCATCGATTAAATAAATTGTGTACCCGATAATTTTCGAAAAATTAGTTATGCTTCAGACTGTTGAATAAAATGAAATTGCCTGCGACAAAAAATACATTGTTGCAAGATGTCTTTTGTAAAAAGATTCAGGCTCATTGTTTTAAATGCTCATAAGCATAGACAGACTCGCACAAGCGCACAGTGCCTTCACAGTCGTGACAAAAGTCAAATACGCGACGACACACGCTCTTTCCGCGATCAATTTTACGTCTTTATTCAAGTCAGTATGGTGAAAATATGAAAGGTTTCCCTTTGTGCAAATAAACGTCAGTATGTTTCTTTACAGCTTTGAAACAGACGTAATATATCGATTACAACAAACACCGGCGCGCGCCGAACAGGCATGAGCGGGTGGCTAAATATAGACTTGGGGATTTTCCAACAGTATTGGTTCTACCTGTCTCCAAACTGTCAGCATTTCTTATATCGTCGTGTGTTTCTCTCATTGGCTGTTATATTTTAGATATTTCAGAACCTGACGTACCACCTATTGTCCCTTGTGCACGATGTCACATACTTAATGTCTCTATAATGACGTGTCGAAAGAGAGGTAGTTGCTTACGTGTCTATTTGTAAGACGCCATTAACAATATCAGCGTCAATAAAAGCAATAAAATAAATGACAGCGCATTATAGCGACAGAACTGACATATGGATTTCAACATTTTTACTCTTTCACATCGTCGATTCAGCAAAGTCACTAATAACATTTATAAAACAGTTGGTCAAAACCTAATTAGAACGTGGTCATAGAGATACTTTCACTGGATTGTCTGGTCCAGATTCCAAGATTTTCAGAACGCGGTCATATAGATACTATCACGTGCACTTACATATTTCTTAAGTTCATTGGAAAAAAGTAGAGTCCTTATGCGACTCGAGTGTACTGTGTGCATTCGTCGCGCCGAAGACCCGGGTTCGATTCCCCGACATGGGTACAATGTGTGAAGCCGTGATATTGCTGGAACATTGCTAAAAGCGGCGTTAAACAATACTCGTTCACTCACTCACTTTGAATCACTATCAAATAAGCTCTCGTGATTGAGGCAGTAACGTGACTGCGTGTCTTCATTTAGACATAGACTTTTTTTAACTTGCCAGGACTCCATACAGTATTACTCACTAATTTTCATATCGTATTAGATAACATCCCATGGCTAAATATCGCCCAAACCAGATAATTTTATTACCTTAAATTATGAGCATGCATGGTGCAACAATGTAATATTTGTGGCAGGTAATTTCAAATTTGTTCAAAGGTCAAAATCATAATTATTTTCCTAAACAATTTGTAGGAACAATTCATTATTTTTCCATAAAATCCCAGCAACCCCAATGCCATTTATTCGAATCACCGTTATGATCGGGTGAGTTATTTGAACACGACTGGGTCACGTGATGACACAACTTGTGACAGTCGTGAAAAATAGTTTAATTTTTATCGTGTTCAGTTTCAGTGTGAGGTTCGTCACAGTAACAAGAACATGTAACACAACTTATTCATCTTTGTCCCACAAGAAACGCGGATCTTCACACACCGACTTGTCGTCATACATACATGCATTCAGTGCGAGTTAGTGGTTGGTAAGGGTTGGTTATCCGATACTTCACATTACTTGTGTGAGTGAGTGAGTTGGGTTTATCGCCGCTGTGAACATCATTTCATCCATACGACAGTGTGTCGGCGAGATATGGGAGGAAAGCACAAGGTGACGTAGGTCCTGGATATATACAGACAGCAGAAAGAAAGACGCCATGTGTATTATTTGCCATGACCTTAACCACCAGGTCCGTAGACGTTACAGGCCGCCGTTGCATGGCTGGAGTGCTGTGTGCACCAGGTCCGTAGACGTTACAGGCCGCCGTTGCATGGCAGGAGTGTTGTGTGCACCAGATCCGTAGACGTTACAGGTCGCCGTTGCATGGCTGGAGTGCTGTGTGCTCCAGGTCCGTAGACGTTACAGGCGCCGTTGCATGGCAGGAGTCAAGTCCGTAGACGTTACAGGCCGCCGTTGCATGACAGGAGTACTGTGTGCACCAGGTCCGTAGACGTTACAGGCCGCCGTCGTATGGCAGGAGTGCTGTGTGCACCAGGTCCGTAGACGTTACAGGCCGCCGTTGCATGGCAGGAGTGTTGTGTGCACCAGGTCCGTAGACGTTACAGGCGCCGTTGCATGGCAGGAGTCAAGTCCGTAGACGTTACAGGCCGCCGTTGCATGACAGGAGTACTGTGTGCACCAGGTCCGTAGACGTTACAGGCCGCCGTCGTATGGCAGGAGTGCTGTGTGCACCAGGTCCGTAGACGTTACAGGCCGCCGTTGCATGGCGGGAGTGCTGTGTGCACCAGGTCCGTAGACGTTACAGGCCGCCGTTGCATGGCAGGAGTGCTGTGTGCACCAGGTCCGTAGACGTTACAGATGTTCATGGTGTCAATCACTGGATTATCTGGTCCAGATTCGAATATTTAGAGACAGCCGTCATATTAGTGGAATATTGCTGAGTGCGGCTTTAAACAACAAACAAACAAACAAACCTCCAGATGATAGTATATACAACTGTTTTTGTATCTCATAACACAAACAATATTAATGTGCAATTTAAATATCGATATCGACAGTGGTTCATATATGGTTATTTTTAAAAGATAACTGTGTATCAAGAGACTAACCATCTCTAACAATCAAAATATGAAAGATTAACCTTTCTGGAAAACTGTCTACAACATAAGCACAGGGGGCATGGCCCTCCGTACACAGCCAGCAACTGTTGCCTTCATTACGTCACATGACGTGCTCAGTTTGATGTCTGAGGTCAAGAGAGGACACACCCCAAGTGAACATGATGATGCTTTCTGGGATTGAAACAAACGGTTCGTGTCATGATATAATTTATAGCGTCATAGATGCGATTATTGAGTGAAGTCATACGTCGTAAACATCGACTATTTTCTCAGTCTGTGACCAGAATATTAGTACTCTCGTCTTTCCGTATTATAAATATCATATATCAAGAATATATGTTGAATATATGCAGTTGTTATTCCTAATGGATAATATTTACGTTACGAATACAAACCCGGCTAATATTGTCTGTATATCACAACTTATACATATCAAGTTTATGATATGCGAAACATACACAGGGTCAATGAGTGAGTGAGTGAGTTAGTGAGTTGGGTTTAACGCCGCTTTTAACAGTATTCCAGTTATATCACGGCGTGTCAGCTTAATGTGGGAGGAAAACCCGAAGTGATGCAGGTCTCAGACGTTTACCACTTCGGTGAAACCCACGAGCACGGGTATGGTGCTGACAAACCTAGAAACATACTCGTGAACCGTGATTCGAACCCACAATCATAGGTTTCTGGCGTGCCAAAGGGACGCAACTCTGCGGAGCGAATCGCGGCGCTTTAGACGACTGGGCCACCCGTGCCCCCTCATATGAAATGAGGTTCCCCTGTAACTGACACTATGATGTAACTATTTGGGCATTTAACATTGGAATTTCTGATAATCTGAAAAATTCCCGGACCGATTGGAATATGATCCGAGGTTGCTGACGTGGGTAAACCTGCACAGCCAAGGATCCACTTGACCACAGCTAATGGTGAGCAGGCAGGGGTGAGGATGTGGGAGGAATGGGTGAGTGAGTGAATATTGTTTTACGCCGCTTTTAGCAATATTCCAGCAATACCACGGTTGGGACACCAGAAATGGGATTCAGACATTGTACCCATGTCGGGAATCGAACCCAGGTCTTCGGCGCGACGAGCGAACGCTTTAACCACTAGGCTACCCGACACCCCGTTGAATAGGTGAGAGGGTGAGACGGGGGCAATACACGGGACTACTTGTAGGAGAGCTGCCTGACTTCAACAGTATCTACCTGAGTCTACATTTTTTATATTTTCGATAGATTTACAAGCCACGAAACAGTGTTAAAGTCATCACATCCACAATCCGGAGGCGACTCCGATTCAGTCTTCATGCAATTGTGTAAGAGAAGCAATACATTATGGAGGAACAGAGTTTCTGATCAGAACAAGATCGTACAGGAGAACTTCAGAAGTATTACAAAGCTTGTCAAAGCGAGATCATGCGTGACTGGAACCTATAGCTGTTTGAGACGACATAATTGTGACAGACACATTGGCCGTCCACAGTCAGGAAGGCTCCTCCCGCATATGCTACAAAACCATTGTAAACATGGCGGGGCTTCGATGAGCCAAGTATAGCTTCGAATGTTCACATGTGATATCGATCTATCAGATGACTGATTCAATGATCGACCCTGATTGCCGTCACCACAGTTCTATCTACAGTCACGTGTTCGGAGAGAGATTATGAGAGTGTGTAAAGGGGGCGTGGCTACATGGAATCGGCGTGAATCAGCTTGTTATTCTTCTTGACGTGGACTTATTTTAGTTCAACAGTTCCTTGGACAATTTCCAGACGTTGGTTCTATATTTGACCAAATTTATAAGTATAAAATGTTTGAACTATTGACTAGACGTCAGTCTTCAGACGGCTGCCACGTTGACCACATCCCTCCTACGTCGACTTCTACACCGACACCTGAACACCTAACTCGTGAGTCATAATCTGTAACTGTTAAGTCATTTGTGGCAATTTTGTATGTTTATATATTTCTTTTTAACGCCGTACTCTGCAATAGTACAGCCATATGTAAATAAATCGAGTCATGATTGATATCATGAGCATCGATCTACGCAGTTGGGATACGATGGAATTGATGAACCAAGTCAGCGAGTCTGACCACAATACGTCGCCTATCACATGCATTTAAACTTCAGAGCTTGTTGTGTGATTCAAACATTTTCAGAAAGGTTGTCTCTTTCATATGGTTAGACTTAAGATGTAGTTAGAATGGAGTAACTTTGGGTAATTGTTAATACATGTATTGGTTTTGTCAGAACATGCCAGTTCACGACCTCCATAAGCCACTGGAAGATTGGGCCAAGAAGTGGAGCAACATCAGTGACGGGGATTTTACAAATGGTGATGTGAGGCTAGAGGTTGAAACCAAGTATCTCCGTATAAGAACCACAGACCCAAAGTTCTGCACTAAACCCTCGCTTACTACTGGCTCTCATTCTCCATCTGGTGTCCTGTTCAGATCCAAATACAAGAACAGGACGACCGCCACCCAGGAACATACATTCATCATGGAGAGACAGACCGAGGCCACGGTCACCACCTCTTTGTCAAACGGCTTCACCAGAGACGGCAACGTTGGAATACAGATCAGCGTCCCTGACAAGGTCTCCAATGCAACGGGCAGCTTCGGGTCGGGCGTCAGCGTGGAGACAGAGGACGAGAACACGGTGAAGCACTCTATGAACTGGTCCATCACCTCCAAGGTGAACGCCCTGCCTGGTAAGACAACGGTCGCCGTCCTCAGGATTGAAGAGGAGACGTATGACTTCACCTTCCAGGCCAAGGTCACCTTGAAGGGGCGGGTTCTGGTACGGATCATGGATGGCAGCGGATTAGTTCTAAAGGTCATGGAGAGTGACCTGGCCACCATCTTGGATGAAGATGACAAATTCAAGCAAACACCGGGTGTCGCTGTTGACACCGGAACAAGGAAGGTAACCTGGGACGTGACTGGGTCGCTCAACTTCCGGTTCGGTGTGTCGCAGGAAGTGGAGGTGTCCTACGAGGATGAGCAGAAGATGTAAGTTCAGCAGAAGCAGTAACGTCACTCTAATCACAGCAAAAAAAGTGTAGGTTTCCGTCTTCCGTAAACCTTCCGGATACCTTCCCATTTTGGATCCGGCCCGGGTACCTTCCGGAAACCTTCCAAAAAAATGTCAAAATTTGGGGGGTGCATTTTGTTCACTTAAGCGTGTAACACATAAAAAAGTTAACTTGAAAATACCAAGCAATTTGAAGGTTGTTGAAGGCATCTGGAAGGTTTCCGGAAGGTATCCGGATGCAAATTTTCTTTATGACTTGCTTCTGGTAAATAATGTTAGCCTGTGCGTTACAGGTACCTGTTGTAATATTCTTTGTTATTTTAGTTGTAAATATCCTCCTCAAACTGAGATATGTGGGCATGCATTGTTCACAAGTTATTTCGCGACATGGGTCCAATGTGTGAAGCTAATTGCTGGTGTCCCCCACCATGATATTGTTGCAATATTGCTAAAAGTGGCAAAACAGCATTCTCACTCAGAAAAAAATGGAAAGTCATTGGCTATGTGCTTTGGAATTTGGCCCTGGTGAGATTAACAGATTAGTTTGGACGGTATCAGTACTTGTTATATCGGGACAGTGTAGTTTCATGGGAATATAAAACAGAATACAATTGTCCCAAATTGGTGCATAAGACTAATGGCATCCATAGAAAACACCTAAATAAAGTAGAGAAAAAATATCAATGTCATTTGTCTACTAAGGTGGAACTACAACTTTTATTAAGTGAGCTGTATTTATAGTAGGAAAACATTCAGGGCATTAGTACATTTTATATTTGTTCAGCACCTATGTTATGGCTGATCAGTATTATATTTCGTTATGCTAATGAAGCAAAACAAATCATGTTTTTGGAAAAAAATCTTATTTATTGATTATATGGCATTTCATTGGTACATATCACAAATTGAAATTTGATCAAGCAAGAAGAGGAACTAGCATAAAGTAACCAGTGGTGTTTGCAAGGCCTTACAGAACAGACGCTTCAATGCCATTTTCTAAATAAACAAATTAGTCAAATCTCAATTTTATTGAAGAAGAATATCTAAAGTCAATTATGTTTCTGCAGTAAACCACAAAAGTCATTCAGATTTGTACACAAACTGGACATAGTCACAGTGCTTTGGCATAAATTCATTCAGACTTCATTAGTGTCATAATAAAACCACCTACAGTAACACTGATGTGGCATTATTCATTCAGAATCATCACTTTCTGAGGTGAATCTGTTGGTTGTTATCAGGAGTACTGTTCATCATCTGGCGAGTCCCTTGTCTGAATTGTGTGAGCAAGATCTTCTTAATGTAGCTGGTGTCAGATTGTGAAATCCAGGTACCTGAAACTTGTTAGTCAAAAGTTATGAAACACACACATATTTACAAATGTTTAAAGTTGTTTTCTCGAACAGTGAGGTATTGACAATTTATCTTGCAACTGATATTTAACCAATCTTTGAACATGTAAATAAGCCATTGCAAACAGAAAAGTGTTCAGAAAATACAAAAATGTATCCGGTCTTCTAAAACAATACCACAAGGTTCACCTGAATTTTGCTTGAATGTTTGCATTACATCAAAATGTAAGGAAGGGTAAACAAGACTATGCAAAACTAAGTTACATAGGTTCTTATACATAAATACATAAATGCAACTATTCATAATTATCAAAACACATGTCATGTAAGGGATCTCAAAATACAACATAATGAGCGAGTGAGTTGGTATAGTTTCATGCAGCTTGTTAGCAATATTCCAGCTATGGCTTCACACATTGTACCCATGTGGTGAATTGAACCCGGGTTTCAGAGACTGTTTCACCAACTAGGCTACCCTTGCAAACCCAATTAAAAAAAAAGTAAATTAGGAATTCAGACAATAGATATTCTCACCAAATTCATTAATTCATTAATGGAAGCTATATTGAAATTCAAATTTTGAAAAATTAGGATGAGACTGTAGAAGCATTTATCTAAGTTATTATGGATATTTAATATCTAGTGTTAATTGGTAGACCATCATAGACAGTGATAAGAAATTCAACTGAAAAGTACAACCTGAACCATCAACTAAAAACTATGTATATTACATTAAAGGGGCCGGTCATATATTACCGGTATGTTCTCATTCATTTTTGACACACCATCCCTGAAAGAAAATGCAAAGCACTTTATATTTTATTGTCCATTTTGTCAAAAGCCTCCCCTAGAGACTCTTACATCTTGGGGTGACCCTCCCTGCTTGTTCTGATCTGAATTCAAATATTCATGACTCATTATCATATTTTATCATTTATCCTATCTTTTTTTTAAATTAACTAAATGAAGATTAACAATAGCATGCAAATCTGCCAAAATATTGGTCTTGCAAAGTTTAAATTAATCATAATTACTGTTATAAAGTTTTGGATCCATCATCTGTTTCTAAATACAGTGAAACCCAACTTCGACTTGTGTGGCATTGTTGAATCATCTACCCAATGTTCTTTATGCATTGATATGCATCTGCATCTGTGGTCAAAGTCTGTGTCTGACACATAGTGTGCTACACGGGAGACATCAGTTTGTGTCTAGCCAAACTGTCTGATAATCTCAAGGGCTGCCTTGGTAGCATCAAGGGATGTAGCTAATCCTAAATAAACATAAAACAAGTGACATCATCTCTTCTACAGAACACATGATCAAAGCCTGCCCCACCTTTGATGTTTATTACCTTGCTACTCTAAAAACAGCTAATTAACCCCACACAATTGGGATCAATGACATGCATCAACCAAGTCACCGAGCCTGATTGGCACCTGATGGCGTTAGTCAACTCTTTAGACAAGTATTGTCGCCCTTTACGGAGAGGTATTGGGTTACTTTATATTTGTGTGTCCCAATTACGCCATTATTAGAAATAAAATGTATTATACACATGAATGTGATATAAAAATGGCAAATATGGTTGACAATATGAGCATTGATCTAAGCATTTGGAGCAGAATTGTGAATATTCACCTAATAAAGGAGTAAGTACATACTCTGAAATGTTGTGATCATCATAATAAAGAAGTTGACATTAATACATTCTCCACCTTTAAGTCCTTATGTGTATAACTTGTAAATAACTTTCATAGACTTCAGGAGTTTATCTGTGATATATGTGTGCACTTAAATAAATCACTGCATCCTTACCTGAGGCAGGAATAGATAATAGGCAAGAACAGAAAAAAATAGTCAAAGTTATGGCCAAATACAGGTATTTGAAGATTTTCAGTTGTGGCGACACTTTCAGTGAAACCCATACAGTATTTGATTTGCAGTACTTAACGGTTATGGCGGGTTCTGGTATTTTCTGTCTGTAACTGTAAAGAAGTTCCGAAATTGTAGCGAGCAACTGCCCAGACATAAGGAGGAACAAGATGATATAGATATTAACCCATTTGTAAACTGTACAGCCTGAAGTATGTTTGTTGCCACATATCAATAAAATAGTTCCATATTGGCTGATTTATTTGTTGTAATGTAAGGGCAGAAATAGCATCAGTTATTACTGACAAATATCCCTTGTAAAACCTTTCAACATGTTCAAATGACACATCAAAAGGCCATTGTGAAAAATTGTAATCTGACAGCACCATGTTAGGAATCTTAAATACAGTTTCACTTACTTACTTACTTACTTTGGAGATTTAACGTGCGCTTTCCGACTGATGCGTATTTCGCACAGGGGCCCGGCCAGGCCATTTAATGTGTTTCCGAAAGGGGCGAAGGTGGTCTGTGCAACCGAAGAGGGGGGTTTTAGGGGTTGCTTATATAGAATTTGGGAATTTTGAGATTTGGAATAGATGCCGATGGGATTGGGGAGGAGAACTAAGGGAGCTGGGTATGGTGGATGTTTGTTTGTTTATGTGATTTTGATTTGGTAGGTTATTGTGTTTTTAGATGCGTTTTATTAGTTCCGTTTTTATTAAGAATACGCCTAAGGCCTTGAAGTTTTCTAGTTTATTTTGTGGGTTCAGTATTGCTTCTAGAGTTAGAGCCTTGTTTAGATTGAGGGTGGTTTGTAATGCGGTTCGATGTGTTAGGTAGTGTGTGCAGTGGATGAGTGCGTGTTCTGGGGTTTCTGGTTGTTTGCAGTGTGGGCAGTTACCTGTAGTGTGTTTTTTAAATTTTTTTAGGTGGTTATTTAGTTTGGTGTGTCCTGTTTGGAGTTTAGTGATTACTCTGTCGATTTTTTTGGATGGATGGAGAATTTTTGGTTTGGTTAGTGGTTTGCTGAGCACTTTTTTGATTTGGCTATTTGAGTTTAGATATAGGTTATGCCATTTTTTGGTGATTTTTTGCTTGTTTACACTTTTAATTTCTGATTTTGAGATGGGTAAGTTTAAGCAGTTTCAGCTTGACATTGAGTACTTTAAACCTAAAAGTGAAAAATACATTCACAACAAGTGAGCTGTGTCTGCCAATCAGAGTCGGTTAGTAAATTGGAGTAGGGGACTAATTTCGAAGGTAAACTTGTTTCAACATTTAACAACTACATGTATTTGTGTTTGTATGAGACGATGTGTGTTTAATTCCATATATTTTACTTCAAAGCATGTTATCACAATAAATTGAGTCGGGTATAGGATAAGTTGGAGTAGAGGCTAATTTCTAACGTAAACTTGTTTAAACATTTCACAATTATTGGTCTTTGCAAGTTATCATTCCAAGTTTAATTTCATTTATTTTACCAAGGTAAAAAAAAAATCAGGTGTCATTTTCGTCAAGTAATAATCGTCGTTTTCGCTTTCGGCGAGTATTTCGCCAGTCAATGCCGTTTTGCTAAGGTGTGGTTTCAGCTTTAACCCGCTTATTGCACATTATAAGTTTCAATTTATATTTATAACCATTTTAACCACTGTAATAAGTGAAAAATGAAATAAAAGCATATAGAAAATAAACAAGCACTTGTTATAAAATGTGCATCCGCAGGCAATATTTATAAGATAATCCTGCATGTAGCTGTGGCCATCACACTGAAGATGCACTTCACTTCTTTCTCATATGCCCAAATTACAATGATTTAAGACAGAATATGTACTATTATGTTAAGGGATATGATCTAAATTCAATTCTATTAGGTAATCCTGAAAGGACGTCAAAAATAAACTTAGAAATTCTTAAATCAGTACAAGACTACATTCAGCTATCCAATAGGTTTTGTGATTTTACATAGCATCTTAAATTTATAATACTATTCCTTGCCGTATATTGCAGTACACTATTACTACTAAAATGCGACCTGACAGCGCCGACAACGTAGTTTCTATAATAAGAACATGTATATAATTGTATTCCTTGACTGTACTTTTGTCATATCATATTGTATTCTAATTCTGGAGTGAATTCAAATAAGTTTTTGCTTGTTTACCCATCCAGTTCACAAGTTGTGAAATAAATATGTTTCAAACAATATTTAGTAAACAAATAATTTAAACTTATGCAACAACATAGCGTGTGGAGACGATAGACCACTGAAAAGAGCATATATATGCACATCCAATGACCCCTGACATCACAAGGCATTGTTTTGCCAGTGTGTCAGGCAACAGAATACTACGAATTACATCACAGGGTACTGTGACCTGTTTGAAAAGTTAGGTACTGTATTCTAAAGGTAGGCCCAAAATTCTAGACAATCCAGTGATTGATATTGTGAACACCAATCCACACTGTTAGATGGTCACTGTCAGATGCCATGAACCAGGTCACCGAGCCTGATCACCTGATCTATTAGGTTATCTCTTATGGGTGAGGCTAAAACGGCACCCCAGCAAAACGTCACCGATTTCTCTGGCGGAAACGCCACCGCATTTGGCGAAAACGGCTTCTATGTGTCGGGCAAAAACGGCACCTCTATTTTTAATGAGGATAAAAACAATTTTTGTAGTAATATATATATGGTTTATTTACATGGTCACAGTTATCACAGCATGTTGTTGTTTTCTGACATTCTTCTCTCATGCAAAACATGAAATGCCACTGTGAATAATTGTGATCTGACAGCACCATGTTAGGCCTCTTAAATACAGTTTCAGTTTAAATTGAGTAAAGGTACTTAAAACTTCAAAGCGTATAGTGTTTTCACATTAAGTTAACTGCGCCCCCCAATCAGTCGGCGAGTAAATTGGAGTAGGGGTCTAATTTCTTACTTGTTTTATTTCACAATTTCACAATTATTTGTGTTTGTAAGAGACGACGTGAGTTTAATTTCTATTATTTTTCTTCAAAGCATGTCACATTTTCACAATAAGTTTTGTTGCGTATAAGCTAAGTTGGATTATAGTTGGAGTAGAGGCTAATTTCTAATGTAAACTTGTTTTAGCATCTCACAATTATTGGTGTTTGAAAGTTACCATATAAGTTTAATAGCACTTATTTGACCAAGGTAAAAAAATAAATAAGGTGCCGTTTTCGCCAGGCAATAGTAGCCGTTTTCGCTTAAGTCGAGGTGCCGTTTTCGCCAATCGGTGCCGTTTTGCTGAGGTGCTGTTTTCGCTATAACCATATTCAGACCCAAGGTAAAAAAAATAACAAGGTGCTGTTTTCACCAGGCAATAGTTGGCGAGGTGCTATTTCCCTTTATAGTATAACCCTCTCTTACAACTAGCATAGGTTGATGGGGACCAATTCCAACCCGGAATCCCCACATGAGTGGGAATGGTTTTACGCTGTTTTTAGCAATACCACAGCAACGGACACCTGACATAGACTTCACACATTGTACCCATGACAAGAATCGAACCTTGGTCTTCAGCACTTCAACCACTAGGCTACCCCACCGCCAAAATTCCCAACATGATAAAGTTGTCATCACGGTATTCTTCAACAAGTTCAAGTGAAAATATCCATACCTTTCAAATGTCTTATCTTCCACTTCACAATGTTCACTGTTGCAAAACTCCTGTCATTTAATTTGTTCTTGATTCTTCACACCTGCAAAAGTAAGTTTAGTCGGTACGGTATGAACTAAAACAATGAGTCACATTAGAGTATCTAGATAAAGGAATATAAGTAAGCAAACATATTTCTACATCATATATATTAGCAAGGATTAACATAAGTTAGGTAGATTGCTTATCCTACAAAAATTAAATCACATATTTACTAACATATATAAAACAGAATAAGTGGCTTACAGAAGATAAATAACTTTAATACGTGATCAATATTATAAACATATTCCTTACCTTAATCAGAGACCATATAACAGTCTATGTATTATGGTCTCTGTCTGAATATGTCACGTCTTCAGCTCCCTGCAATCGAGGTTGTGAAACATTTCTGCTGTAGGAATATTACATCCGCTGGGATATCCCTTGTCACACTGCCTGGCATGGTAGGCAAACGCATATTCCATACACCACATAGATATACTTCCTAATACACACTGTCGAAATCCCCGCGGCTCCCAATATGGCCCGTATGAACTGTAATCGGCCAACCTCGTCTCTTTCCGTAACTGCTGCAGAAATGACCGCTCGTCATTCGTGACCAAATCGTGTTATTCCGGGACAAGCAAGTCTACCCGTAATATTCCCTGTATGGCCGAGGGCGCCATTTTGGAACACAAATGTAAACAAACACTCAAACCTCGTGTAATCGATGTACACCGTGATACTTGATTGCGATATGCTTACCTCGTGTATCGATATATTGTTCTCAATCACCTCTAACACGGAAATCCCGGTCGAAATTCACCTGAGCCATCCACAACGAGGACGTCAAGTATTTCGAAAACTCGATTGACAGCCGAAGGAAGGAAGAGCAGCTTGCGGATGCCAGGTACGTAGCAGGGCTTCGAGACATAATGTTCCATGATTTCTATACAGAGATCTTATGGAATGGATTGATTTAGATATTTTCCTGATCTCCATGTTACTACTGTAAACGTTTTAGTTTTGTTGTTTTCGCAAACCCTTTGTTATTATTATGATCAAGTGTTTGTTGTGACATGGTATTTCTATTTGGGCTTGCATAAGAGCTACAGGTGTAGGACTTTTAAGGGTCGTGTCCTTATTCTCAACATAACGCTGGGATTTGATGATGAGGGTTAGTTACCAAGGGTATAAATCTGGCAAAGTGCATGTCAAACAAAACGTGGCATTCAATTCCAATCATGTGTTGCCACCTGAACCACCTGAAAGTGAGATATGGATTACAATGAATAATGACAGCTTATCAATCTTTAACAAATTCACACTGAAACATTGAAAGGATAAAGACAAGTTAGTTGTTTTCTGTTTCAGCATGTTCAGGGTTTGTGGGGAGGTTCACAGACATCCTCAGGGAGGATACCAAGTATTGAGTGAGTATTTTTGTTTGCGATAAATACAAACTACATGTATTCATCATGGTATATTTCAATGCAATGTGAAACATCACACTCACAATAGTCCAGCTCTGTGATGGCAGCCTGTAAATAATTGAACATAGACCAGGCAATCTGGTGATTGTTATTATCAGCAAAGATCCATGCCCTCAGAGTATGATGACAACCTAGTCTGACCACCCAATTCATTAGTTGATTAGTGTTTGCAGCGGTAGAAACTATCGATTTCAGTCCACTAGTCCTAAAATGACAGCATATAGCAAAACCTTAAAATGTCAAAATGACTAGTGCCATTTTCTAACCCTGGTGTTTGGATGTTGTGTTTGTGTGTGTATGTATGAGTGTATTTAGGTTGGTTTGTTGTTTAACGCCACACTCAGCAATATTCCAGCTATATGACGGCGGTCTGTAAATAATCGAGTCTGGACCAGACAACCCAGTGATTGATATCATGAGCATCGAGCCACGGAATTGAGATCAATGACATGCATCAACCAAGTCAGCAAGCCTGACCACCCCATCCCGTTAGTCGCCTTTTACGACAAGCATAATGGCCTTTTACGGGAAGCATGGGTTGCTGAAGACCTATTCTACCCCGGAATCTTCATGGGTCGAGGGTATTTAACTTAAATCATGAATCTTATACTTGTTTCTCTGTGCTTTTACAATGTAACCCAAATTTTCTCGGGAATAATAAAGTATTCTCTTATTTATATCATTTCTGAACAAAGTGTCATATCAAGGTTAGATCTCTGTCAAAACAGTGCCATGGAAAAGCCAAACAAATAGCCTAGAAATAAAAGTAAATACTGCATTGCATTAATCTGCATTTCAAGAAAATTTGGCAATAATTCATTGAATGATATTCACCTCGGTGAGGATCTCTCTGCATTGTCGAACAAGTTATTTCCTATGTAATGTATGTGTTGAATGACCCTGACTTTGTTGTCAAAATATTGTTTTGACATTTGTTAAATATGGGGATAAATGTCATCTCTGAATGTTTGACATGAATTATTATGATTAGGGTAGTTCTAAGTCGGAATCACAACCGGGGTCTTTTCATTTGAATCAAATGAACAACATGTACAGTTTGGACATTTTTCTGTGATGTAAATGCTACTTATGTTTGTAGAATGTCTGGATGAATAAAAGAGACAGTCATCTGTGCAGCATCAATGCAAAGAAAGACCATAGAAGAGCAACAGTGAGTGGTAAATATTTTGAAATTATTCTGTTTGGTTCATATGGTTATTTTGCAAATATGTCTTCAGTTTGTTCCTTATCGCTGTGGGCACGGATGTCCTATTATCTAAGGCACTACAATTTTCTGTGCAGAGTTGCATCTCTTGGGCTTAGCAGAAACCTGTAGTCATGGGTTCAAATCCTGGTTCTCCCCGATTATGTTGCTAGGTTTGTCAGCATTATACACATGCTCGTGGGATTCATCAAAGACCTGCATCACTTAGGGCTTTCTTCCCACATCAAGCTAACATGCGGTGATATATCTGGAATACTGTTCAAAGCAGTGTTAAAGCCAACTCATTTATTTAACACTGCATCCAGCAATAGTTTGGCTATATGACAAGGATTGTAAATATATATTTTTCCATGTTGATGAGTTGAAACAATCACTAAATGACATCTCTTAAAAAGATTCCCAGCATTTCAAGCCTAATTAATAGATAAGGTAGTGATTGAGTAGGCTCATTGATCGCATGTAATCATACCACAGTGATGTGGGATATTGTCCATAATAGTTATCATCGGTTTGTCTGGACCGAGTTCATAACATTAGTCACTGGTTTGTCTGGTTGAGATTTGAGATGTGATTATCTTAAATGTTTAGCATATACAGTACAAGACTCACATATGACAACTTAAGTGATTTTGCTGCCTTCTATCTGTAAGTACATGTGGCAACAATTCTTTTTCATTGCTAAAATCTTTTTACATAATGCTGCAGAAACTGAAGTCCTGCTTGAGATCCCTGGATGAGTACTCCAGGTTGACAGTCTGGAAGGATCAGACAAGGGAGTCCTAAACAGAGGCTGCAGCCCTTCAGATATCAGAGGTGATTTGCAGACAGCGATGGAGGCCGACCAAGAAGTTGTATGCCAAATGGTACTGGGACACACAAAGGCTGGTCTGGCTAATGTGAGAAGACCAACCAATGCCAAGCTGGAGTGGAATTCTTCCAGGACATTCAGGAAATTCTTGTCTTGAGCCATATGGTAAACACTTGAAAGGAATGATAAATGGGACTTATTGTCTTTAAATGTGGACCCAAACACCAAATGGAAAGTTCACAATTCTACTAACACAATGCAGCAGAGATAGAGTCTAAATGGTATCCTCTCATTCTGGTTCCTGTTCATCCATGGCAATATAGAAAGAAAAGGAGGATTGAGGGAAAGTAAGTTCTCTGAACTGGTGAACATAATCCGTAGGTACTGTCAAGCGAACAGTTATCACACTCTGTTATGAGTATTGAAGAATAGGATGAAATTGCATACTGCATCAGGAACCATCATGTGAACACTGTTCAATGTGCGATATACTATAGGCATATGAATAAAAGAAATTGATAATTTGATTGTTGCTTATGTTTCATTTGCCAGCTGTGTAAATGGGGATGTTTCATGATTTTGCCTCAGTTTAATAGCCACACTTATCTTATGAAACCATGCATTGCTTGGGCATCTCAAGATAAATAACACATGTTTCCTTTGCTCTGAAAACGTCTGATGACACATTGATCTGTTAAAGTGACTAAGTCACAACCAGACAAAAAGTTTGTTGGTGGTCTAACTCTTCCTTTGGACAGGGGTCGAAGTTGGAAAAAGGTCGTGTGTGATCTATATATACTACTTTTCCCCCTAAATTGCCTTTTCTGCAGAAGTCTTAGTAACTCTTATACATATACTGGTTACATTACTTCCATATTTTGGTCAATGATATGTTGAATTTTACCAAAGGACTGCATATTTGGTTTATGTGCTGGATAGCTCTTTGAAATGTTTTTGAAATATTTATCACTGATATTGAAGGTCAAATTCACACTCAAAAGTGATAACTCATGAATGGTTGAAGTGTAAGATCAAGGCAATAGTGAAGGGGTCATTCATAAAGTATTTCTGCAATTATAACTAAAATGCCTATTTCTGGAGATATTTGTGAAGTGTTAAGCACATACAGTAGAACACGGATATAACGAACTACCAGGGACCAGAGAAATCAGTTCGTTATATCCGTTGTTCGTTATACACGTTTTCGCTCGGAAACGTCCGCCATCTTGGATAAGACAAAACACAATACGCACGTAACTGCAACATTGATTTGTATTAGCTGATATCAATTTACAACATTCATTTAATAACATTAAATTCATAACATTTTCTGAAGATTGTTATCAAATACATGTACAAAATTTAAACATTTTTACATACGAAATGTGTAGTCTGTTTTACTTTGGCCTCGTTTCGCTGACTGCATTCTTGAAACGGCATCGTTCAGACCCGCCAATCTGTCAAAAACTGTTTGTTTTACAGACAAGATTACCTGTACAGGTAAGATTAACACAATGCAAATTTAACAAGGTTGATCCGTCACCACTGATTGTATTGATTCGCCGCCATTGTTTTGATTCGCCGCTGATTGCATACAGCCAATTGTCAGTGACACTTGACACTGAGTGAGATTTCTCAGTTCGCTATACACGTCGCTAATAAGTGATAAATGGGCTTGTCGGTGATCAGGTATCAGTTCGCTGTATCCGTTAGTTGTTATATTATTTGAATACACATATATGTGCAGTGGTTACAACTCCAGTGTCACATTAACTCTCAATCCCTTTTAATAAAAGAATTCACAGTAACTGAGGAAGAGCTTACTGTAGTACCATAAAACTAGGGTGAGGCAAATTTCAATGAAGTTAGTATTTTGGATATAACAAGTACATGTACCGTTACAAATAGTCTTATTATCATCTCACTAGGACCAAAGGCCCAAGTGAGCACATTGTCAATGACTTTTTCACTTTCTGGAAGTCTGGACATGAAATTTAAGGATATCATTATACGAGAACTGATCTTTGTTCATTAAATACCATTAACATCTGAAAAGGACAATATATGAAATTGAACAATTGTCTTCACCAAAAATGTTTTAGGAGGATATTTACCATTAAAGAAACCCAGAATATTACAACAGCTACCTGTAATGCACAGGCTAACAATTTTTACCAGAAGCAAGTCATGAAGAAAATTTGCATCCGGAAACCTTCCAGATGCCTTCAGCAACCTTCAAATTGCTTGGTATTTTCAAGTTAATTTTTTATGTGTTTCACACTTTAGTGAACAAAATGCACCCACCAAATTTTGACATTTTTTTTGGAAGGTTTCCAGGAGGTTTCCGGAAGGTATCCGGGCCGGATCCAAAATGGGAAGGTATCCGGAAGGTTTCCGGAAGACGGAAACCTACACTTTTTTTGCTGTGAATGGTGACACCCTTCTAACCAGACTCTGTTGGACTCCTGTTTAACTCTTCTTTCCTTATGCAGATTTTACCCAAAGTTTGTACCCTGACTGCCAGTTAGTCCGGCCCACAGATGAAACATCTATTTATCTACGTCTGTATGACGACTGAAATAAAATCATGGTGACTTCTCTGAGTTTTGTATTGATGCCGGGATCTCGGCTTTTATGGCAGCCATTTTATAATCATACACAGGTCGGTGTAGGATGTTAGTTGTATGGAAACATCAAAATACCAATATGTAAGTGAGTGAGTGTCTGGGTTAACCAGTGGTTGATAGTATGAGCACCGCTCCTGATAGACGACATGGACACCGCCTCTGATGGACAGCCTGGACACCGTTTATGATGGGCGACATGGACACCGCTCATGATGGACGACATGGACACCGCTCCACCTCACAGAAGTGCGATGACATACATCAACCAGGTGACACTGTTCGTTTGTTGCTTAACGCCGCACTCAGCAATATTCCAGCTATATGACGGCGGTCTATAAATAATCGATTCTGGACAAGATAATCCAGTGATAAATATCAAGAGCATCGATATACTCAATTGGGATGCGATAACATGCATCAGCAAAGTCAGCGAGCCTGACCAAAGATGCCGTTAGTCGCTTCTTACGATAAGCGTGGGTTGCCGAAGACCTACTCTTACCCGTATCTTCACTGGTCGGTCACACACTGAGGCACCATGACACACAGTTGACCACGTCACTAATTGTAACCACCAAATAACAGGTCGGCTTGAACCACAAGTATTTGATCTTGGGAACCTTTTCTGATCCTGATTCAGAAGGTGTGAGACAGACAATTGACAGTGAAAGGGCTTAAGGCGAAGGGATGGTGCGGCCTGATGTCCGTGACGCAAAGATCCTGTTGACTCCTTCACTTTTATTAATTTAACTGCCTAATTATCAACATACTATCCCATACTATCAATAAATCTACATGTTGTACTTCAAGGTTTTCTTGCGGGGACACAACAATACATGCTGTCTAAACTATGGGTACCGCTGACACAACACTATATGCTGTCTAACTATGGGTACCAATGACACAACACTATATGCTGTCTAACTATGGGTACCGCTGACACACCACTATATGCTGTCTAACTATGGGTACCGCTGACACAACACTATATGCTGTCTAACTATGGGTACCAATGACACAACACTATATGCTGTCTAACTATGGGTACCGATGACACAACAATATATGCTGTCTAACTATGGGTACCACTGACAACACTATATGCTGTCTAAACTATGGGTACCGATGACACAACAATATATGCTGTCTAAACTATGGGTACCGCTGACACAACACTATATGCTGTCTAACTATGGGTACCAATGACACAACACTATATGCTGTCTAAACTATGGGTACCGATGACACAACAACATATGCTGTCTAAACTATGGGTACCGCTGACACAAAAATATATGCTGTCTAACTATGTGGATTTCGGGAAAACAAAGCTATCAGCCCCCTGACTGCATGTTGTCTAAACTACCAGGTTCCACTCCACTCCGGGAAAAAACTCCATATCAAGCTGTAGCTTGTATTGCGACATAAGAATTGTGTATAACTACTGTAGGCTGGTCATAAAACATTCCAAATAAACCCATAACAGAACTTCAATTCATAATATTCATGAATGCGTTGTTAGTATTTTGTGATATTTAAAGATGTCACGTGGTATGGTAAAACCCTGAACGTCGCACTCCGGGAATATGGTAATAAAACATATCAAAATACATTTAGCAATATTCAGATTCCGCTTTTGACAGGGTCCAGTGTATACAAGTAAAGTAACTTTATTTCCACCGCCCATAAGTGAGATTAGCCCGAGGTCTGGTCGATCTGGTTTGTCAGCACCCTACCCTTGCTCCTGTGTTTCAGTAATGTATTAAACGTCTACAGTCTGTGTCATTGGGTCTCTTCTCCCATATAGAACTGACCTGAAGACACCACACTACCGTTTAACTCAACACATAACTGTGTGTGTTATCATTCACAACGCGGCAGCCTCTACACTGGCTTATAGCCCGCAAAGCAATGTGTAGATCTATCCCATTCATGCGAGTTGAGTAAAGGTACGGCACGACTCGCAGCAGAGTGAAGCCATAGCTATTGATACCGACGGGTATACATGACTCGAGCCCTGAGCACATTACACGGATAGAAGGGTTATGGCAGTACACGAGAAGAGTTGTAGACTTGTGTGTTATAGCTCGGCCGTGGCGGGTATGTATGTGTGTGCTTCTCGGCTGCTCGCGAGACTCGTACGCGCTCTCCTTATTGATTGACAAGTTACCTGCGTGGTCAGATCGTGCTGTGGCAGGCGGGTGATAGAGCAACATGATGTGGATATAATATTATCGTCACTGATGTCATAAGTCTTATTGCACAGTCCACGTGTGGATATAAATAAAAAGGAAATCCCCAGTCGACGCGCACGTGCAGACAATGGAAAGGAAAATCCACTGACTTGAAGAATTTCCCGATCATCAAAAACGTGAAGAATATTCCAGGTCTGACATGGATTTATATTTAATTTCAGAACATGGTATAAATGGACACTATTTTCAGGACTGCTTTCCATTCGGAGACTGAGCTTCAAACGTTCTGTTCGTCAAGTATTTGCCTCTCCCCACCTTCACACTGAATACTAAGTGTCAGTACTCACACAAGGTAGGTGTACATACTTTAATACAGTCATGCGTTATCGTCACCTATTTTCGTGTCTTATTTGCAAACTCTCATTAATCTAAGTGAGTTTGATATTTCTAAAACCGATTATCTCAAAAATGAGTAAGTGAGTTTGATATTTCTAAAATTTCATTTTCTAATATGTTTGTACTTAGTAAATTATATGTTTGTCTGTATGTGATACAATTTCATTTTGGTATTTTTAAATATCAAGAGGATATATAGGATGTGGGAATTATTTCTCAGGTATTTAGCAGGGAAATTTAATCAGGGCTGACAGAACATAAATCGGACCTATCGCCAACCGACAATATCATGTATACCTTATATCTGCCGTAAGATGGGAATAGGAGTTGAACATTTTTAGTAACATGTAAGGGATATTTTCCTTTATCGTGGAAGCCGCTATTTTGGAATCAGAGAATAATTGAAAGAGTATAACTTAGTTTCATGTGTAGTAAACGAGTCGAGGTATTGTACGTAGGTGGTATATATAGAGTATTACATGATAATGTAACAATGTGAATAATGCTATGCCTGACGTCAGCACGCTCACCTGTGTGTTCATCAATATTTCTTTATAATTCATTTGAACGAAGCAGTTATGTATATACACATTTTCGCGGGAGTCGGAATCGTACAGTGGCCTCTATTAAAGATTTGTTATCGTTTTGGCTGTGGCTATTATTTAGGTAGTGTTTGTAAGCTTATTTAATTTTTCCTTTCAGAAATCAAGATGGGAGTCATCGAGCTTGAATCTGTTATCAGAAAGTGGGTAGAGCAGCGAGTGGGGGTCGGAAACGCCAGCAACAAGGCGATGGACATCGACTGGCACAAAGTCCACTTCTCCACCGTCAGTTCGAGCTTCACGCCCCGCAGCATGCGTCAGCAGCAGCAGTATGGAGGACGCAGACAATCCCAGAACAGCAACACCAACTCCCAGGTCGTCTTCACTTCCAACTATGAAAACAACACTGGCGAGGTCCAGAGCCACACCTTCATGATGGAGAGGGAGACCGAGGCCGTCGTCAGGACCAGCGTCACAAAGGGCTTCTCCAAAAGCGGCGACGTCGGCATCAACATTGACGTCCCTGAGAGCATCTCCAAATCCACTGCGAGCTTCGGCAGCGACGTCCACATCAAACAGGAGGACGACAACACGGTGAAACATTCCATCAAGTGGTCTCTGAACTCCACAGTGAAGGCTCAGCCCTACACCCGCACCACGGCCACCCTGTACGTCACGGAGACGGAGAGCCAGTTCGACTTTGACGCCGAGGTTCACATCAGAGGTAAAGTGCTGGTCAGGATGACCAACGGCGCGTCGCAAACTGTAACCGAAGGTGACATAGCCACCATCCTCCAGGACGAGACTGCCAAAGGCAGATTCAACCCCAACGATATGGTCATCATCCAAGGGAAGAAGGTCACGTGGAAGGTTGCCGGGCAACTCAAGTTTAAGTACGGCATTTCCCAGGATACATCAGTGTCGAGTGAGGCCTTGTAATATTAATGACAAACAAACAAAATAGTGACATGATCATTATCCAAGGTTGGAAGGTCACGTGTCTCGAGTGAAGCGATACAAACATTTTAAATCTGAGGAAGTATCTCAGACTGAGAAAAAAAACTGTTCATCGCGTTTTTTAAAAGAAATCCCCCTTTACATTTATTCAAAGTGTCACTTGTGAAATAATGTGTTGTCATACTGTGTGATATTAAGACATCATTAAAACTGCTGTTGTTAAAAAAACAAAGAAATGTGTTGTATTTTATACTGTTTGCACCTGAATAGAAGAGAGATGCGAAAAAGCGTAAACATGAGTGAGTGAGTGAGTGAGTATGATTTACGCCGCTTTTAGCAATATTCCAGCGATATCACGGCGGGGGACACCAAAAATGGGCTTCACACATTGTACCCATGTCGGGAATCGAACCCGGGTCTCCGGCGTCATGAGCGAACGCTTTAACCACTAGGCTACCCGACCGTCCCCGTAAACATGAACCACTCTAACTGACGCATGTAGTGCGGGAGGCCACCGGAGACGCCTCGGTCAAGATCGTCAGTTTCCGTGGCTCTAGACTCTTTGCTGTGTCACCCGTGGGGATTCGGGGTTTGAATATGTCCCCAGTTTGCCGTCAGGGGTATGTTAGCGGATCCGGTGGTCAGTTTCGGGGACTTGGTTGATAATACGTGAAGTAGATTGACGGCGTAGATCGATGCTCATGATATCAGTCACTGGATTGTCTGGTCTAGATTCGATTGTTTACAGGCTGCTGTCGTATAGTTTGGCGTTAAAAACATACAAACAAACCACAGACTCTTCTATAATAGCTAAAAAGAATGCTGAACATCCGAAGGTGATATATGAGTTTACATAAAGTGATTTTACGTTCCCTTCTTTCAATTGTTTGTCTATGGGCAACGGCAACTACAACTGTTTCAAATATTGTAAGACTTGGAAATGGTAATCTTTATAGAATCAGATGTGATTTGTCAGGAAATGGTAATCTTTATAGAATCAGATGTGATATGTCAGGAAATCGTAATCTTTATAGAATCAGATGTGATGTGTCAGGAAATGGTAATCGTCATAGAATCAGATGTGATGTGTCAGGAAATCGTAATCTTTATAGAATCAGATGTGATGTGTCAGGAAATGGTAATCTTCATAGAATCAGATGTGATTTGTCAGGAATGGTTATCTTCATAGAATCAGATGTGATTTGTCAGGAAATGGTAATCTTCATAGAATCAGATGTTATGTGTTAGGTTATTGTAATCTTTATAGAATCAGATGTGATATGTCAGGAAATGGTAATCTTCAAAGAATCAGATGTGATTTGTCAGGAAATGGTAATTTTTATAGAATCCGATGATACACGACATGGAACTGATCCGTGTGGATTGCGGGTCAGATGAGATCCCCGGTAGCTGATGTTTGTCCAAGCGCGGGGCCAGATTGGTTAACGTTGACACTATGCCCGCCATACAGCGACCACATGTAGAATGTTATGTATGCCTAAGAAAGCCTCTCCCCCCTCCCAACTTTGTCACGCGCACGCACACGCACGCACACGCACACGCACGCACACACTTTTCATCCGCGAATGTTGTAAGAAGCGACTAAATGGATCGGATGGTGAGAGTCCGTCACTCTGCTGTTTGCGTGTAGCCGAACCCCGACTGAGTGCTGATATCATTATGAATTGTTGATATTTGATTGATTTGAGTGTTTACAGGTCGCTGTGATGGAGCTGGATTACTGCTGATCGCCGCATAAAAATAAAAATAACTATTTCATTTGTTTTTTCCCACCGGGAGACTCGACTTGCGCTTTGTCAGTTTCGCACCCGCAGCACGCGTCTCCAGTGCCAACAACCAATGCGCAGCTCTTCCTTAAACGTCTTTGAAGACTATAGTAAATACAGTAAATAACGGTTATAATGAAGTCAGAGAGACCACTAATTTTAGTTCGTTATAACCGTAGTTCGTTATAAGCATATATAAAGCATATATACCGCAAATATACAGCAAATGGGCGGGATCAAAATACATTTCGTTATATCCGTCAGTTCATTATAAGCGTGTTCGTTATAAACGTAGTTTACTTTAACTCGAAGATGCGATTGCACCTAACAGTTCCTGACCAATACAACACAACTCCGCGTTATAAATGTGAAGTTTTCAGGAATACACCGCATGAGTGTTCGCCATTCCAGTACATGTGCACCCGACCGTGATATCCGGGGTAGAACAAACAAACGTTTAAACAAACAAACAAACAATCAAAATGTAACAGTGAAAGTTTATTCAATGCACACATAACGCCAATAACAACAAGAGGAGAAGGGGGTCTTTGTACAGGTGGACATTCTGCAGCCTCGTTCTGGATTCAGTCAGTCGATCACGGGGCTGCAACATATCAGTCGACATATGTCATTTGTGAACTGCTGTAGTGACGGTGTCATACCCGGAACCGAATGTGTTGGCCATGCCACCATATCATTATTCCATGCATACGCCAGTGATTTGATTTAGTTTAACTCAATGAAAAATACGGGTTAAAGACTTTCCACGACACAATGATATATTAACCAACATGTTCCTATGTTACGTGCACACGCGAACACATACGCGCACGCACGCACGCACGCACGCACGCACGCACGCACACTCAAACTGCATTTACACGAGAGGTATCGTGCGTCATGTGCTGTTCGTTTTGAGAAGAGATCTCCTGTAGCCTACGCTTGTAAGTGGCGACTGTAATGATTCGGGTCGTCGTGATGTTGCTGGTACATTGCTGACTGCCACGTCATCCAAGTTTGAGGGAACAACTCGAAACGGAAGAAATGTGAGCGACAAGTAAACTTTAATTACCAGCTTCCGGAGTTGGGTCCTCGAACGCCAGCGCCGCATCAAAGAACTCGTCCAGATCCACGGTGCCATCACCTTTCAAACAGAACAGAAAACAACAATCTGAGGATGTGCACGCGGCCAGTAGTCTGGGTATATTCACGTGGAGTTTGTCTGTGTGGTGGGCAATAGTTTAGTTTTTCCATGTTGTTAATACCATGTGGATTAAACCACAGTGTTTGGACAATAGTATTTGAATCGTACTATTGAAATATGGTGAGTAAATAGGGATCTTCCAAAGTGTCTTTTATGAAGGTATCTGTCATTCTTTTCTAAAGGTATTTGCCACCGTCCAAACATAAAACGTGCTGAGTTAAAACTGCACGTCCACCGTCATTGAGTTAAGATGTCGCTATACGCGAAAACACAAAGCGACTTTAAATGTTAATTCACGCATTTCTCGTCGAGATAACGACCTAGTAATTTAAACTGTGTCAGCTAAACAAACTGTGTTCAAATCTGCAGCTAACACTAGCGTCACGTCTGCAGCTATCACTAGCGTCACGTCTGCAGCTACCACTAGGGTCACGTCTGCAGCTACCACTAGCGTCACGTCTGCAGCTATCACTAGCTTCACGTCTGCAGCTATCACTAGCGTCACGTCTGCAGCTATCACTAGCGTCACGTCTGCAGCTACCACTAGGGTCACGTCTGCAGCTATCACTAGCGACACGTCTGCAGCTATCACTAGCGTCACGTCTACAGCTATCACTAGCGTCAAGTCTACAGCTATCACTAGCGTCACGTCTACAGCTACCACTAAGGTCACGTCTGCAGCTATCACTAGCGTCACGTCTGCAGCTATCACTAGCGTCACGTCTGCAGCTATCACTAGCGTCACGTCTGCAGCTATCACTAGCGTCACGTCTGCAGCTACCACTAGCGTCACGTCTGCAGCTATCACTAGCGTCACGTCTGCAGCTACCACTAGCGTCACGTCTGCAGCTATCACTAGCGTCACGTCTACAGCTACCACTAGCGACACGTCTGCAGCTACCGCTAAGGTCACGTCTGCAGCTATCACTAGCGTCACGTCTGCAGCTACCACTAGCGTCATGTCTGCAGCTACCACTAGCTTCACGTCTACAGCTACCACTAGCGTCACGTCTGCAGCTACCACTAGCGTCACGTCTGCAGCTATCACTAGCTTCACGTCTGCAGCTATCACTAGCGTCACGTCTGCAGCTACCACTAGCGTCACGTCTGCAGCTACCACTAGCGTCACGTCTGCAGCTACCACTAGCGTCACGTCTGCAGCTACCACTAGCGTCACGTCTGCAGCTACCACTAGCTTCACGTCTGCAGCTACCACTAGCTTCACGTCTACAGCTACCACTAGCGTCACGTCTGCAGCTACGACTAGCGTCACGTCTACAGCTATCACTAGCGTCACGTCTGCAGCTATCACTAGCTTCACGTCTACAGCTATCACTAGCGTCACGTCTGCAGCTACCACTAGCGTCACGTCTGCAGCTATCACTAGCGTCACGTCTGCAGCTATCACTAGCGTCACGTCTGCAGCTACCACTAGCTTCACGTCTGCAGCTACCACTAGCGTCACGTCTACAGCTACCACTAGCGTCACGTCTGCAGCTACCACTAGCGTCACGTCTACAGCTACCACTAGCGTCACGTCTACAGCTACCACTAGCTTCACGTCTACAGCTACCACTAGCGTCACGTCTGCAGCTATCACTAGCGTCACGTCTGCAGCTACCACTAGCGTCACGTCTGCAGCTACCACTAGCGTCACGTCTGCAGCTACCACTAGCTTCACGTCTACAGCTACCACTAGCGTCACGTCTGCAGCTACGACTAGCGTCACGTCTACAGCTATCACTAGCGTCACGTCTGCAGCTATCACTAGCGTCACGTCTGCAGCTACCACTAGCGTCACGTCTGCAGCTATCACTAGCGTCACGTCTGCAGCTATCACTAGCGTCACGTCTGCAGCTATCACTAGCGTCACGTCTGCAGCTACCACTAGCGTCACGTCTACAGCTACCACTAGCGTCACGTCTGCAGCTACCACTAGCGTCACGTCTACAGCTACCACTAGCGTCACGTCTGCAGCTACCACTAGCTTCACGTCTACAGCTACCACTAGCGTCACGTCTGCAGCTACCACTAGCGTCACGTCTGCAGCTACCACTAGCGTCACGTCTACAGCTATCACTAGCGTCACGTCTGCAGCTACCACTAGCGTCACGTCTGCAGCTACCACTAGCTTCACGTCTGCAGCTACCACTAGCTTCACGTCTACAGCTACCACTAGCGTCACGTCTGCAGCTACCACTAGCGTCACGTCTACAGCTATCACTAGCGTCACGTCTGCAGCTACCACTAGCGTCACGTCTGCAGCTACCACTAGCGTCACGTCTGCAGCTACCACTAGCGTCACGTCTGCAGCTACCACTAGCGTCACGTCTGCAGCTACCACTAGCGTCACGTCTGCAGCTATCACTAGCTTCACGTCTGCAGCTACCACTAGCGTCACGTCTACAGCTACCACTAGCGTCACGTCTGCAGCTACCACTAGCGTCACGTCTGGAGCTACCACTAGCGTCACGTCTGCAGCTACCACGTCGCGTCACGTCTGGAGCTACCACTAGCGTCACGTCTGCAGCTATCACTAGCGTCACGTCTACAGCTACCACTAGGGTCACGTCTGCAGCTATCACTAGCGTCACGTCTGCAGCTATCACTAGCGTCACGTCTACAGCTACCACTAAGGTCACGTCTACAGCTATCACTAGCGTCAAGTCTACAGCTATCACTAGCGTCACGTCTGCAGCTACCACTAGCTTCACGTCTGCAGCTACCACTAGCGTCACGTCTACAGCTACCACTAGCGTCACGTCTGCAGCTACCACTAGCGTCACGTCTACAGCTACCACTAGCTTCACGTCTGCAGCTACCACTAGCGTCACGTCTGCAGCTATCACTAGCGTCACGTCTGCAGCTACCACTAGCGTCACGTCTGGAGCTACCACTAGCGTCACGTCTACAGCTACCACTAGCGTCACGTCTGCAGCTATCACTAGCGTCACGTCTGCAGCTATCACTAGCGTCACGTCTGCAGCTACCACTAGCGTCACGTCTGCAGCTACCACTAGCGTCACGTCTGCAGCTATCACTAGCGTCACGTCTGCAGCTACCACTAGCTTCACGTCTACAGCTACCACTAGCGTCACGTCTACAGCTATCACTAGCGTCACGTCTGCAGCTATCACTAGCGTCACGTCTGCAGCTACCACTAGCGTCACGTCTGCAGCTACCACTAGCTTCACGTCTGCAGCTACCACTAGCTTCACGTCTGCAGCTATCACTAGCGTCACGTCTGCAGCTATCACTAGCGTCACGTCTGCAGCTATCACTAGCGTCACGTCTGCAGCTATCACTAGCGTCACGTCTACAGCTACCACTAGCTTCACGTCTGCAGCTATCACTAGCGTCACGTCTACAGCTATCACTAGCGTCACGTCTGCAGCTATCACTAGCGTCACGTCTGCAGCTACCACTAGCTTCACGTCTGCAGCTATCACTAGCGTCACGTCTGCAGCTATCACTAGCGTCACGTCTGCAGCTATCACTAGCGTCACGTCTGCAGCTACCACTAGCGTCACGTCTGCGGCTACCACTAGCGTCACGTCTACAGCTATCACTAGCGTCACGTCTGCAGCTACCACTAGCGTCACGTCTGCAGCTACCACTAGCGTCACGTCTGCAGCTACCACTAGCGTCACGTCTGCAGCTACCACTAGCGTCACGTCTGCAGCTATCACTAGCGTCACGTCTGCAGCTACCACTAGCGTCACGTCTACAGCTACCACTAGCTTCACGTCTACAGCTACCACTAGCGTCACGTCTGCAGCTACCACTAGCGTCACGTCTGCAGCTATCACTAGCGACACGACTACAGCTACCACTAGCGTCACGTCTACAGCTATCACTAGCGTCACGTCTGCAGCTATCACTAGCGTCACGTCTGCAGCTACCACTAGCGTCACGTCTGCAGCTATCACTAGCGTCACGTCTGCAGCTACCACAAGCGTCACGTCTGCAGCTATCACTAGCGTCACGTCTGCAGCTATCACTAGCGTCACGTCTGCAGCTACCACTAGCGTCACGTCTGCAGCTACCACTAGCGTCACGTCTGCAGCTACCACTAGCGTCACGTCTACAGCTACCACTAGCTTCACGTCTGCAGCTACCACTAGCGTCACGTCTACAGCTACCACTAGCTTCACGTCTACAGCTACCACTAGCGTCACGTCTGCAGCTATCACTAGCGTCACGTCTGCAGCTACCACTAGCGTCACGTCTGCAGCTACCACTAGCGTCACGTCTACAGCTACCACTAGCGTCACGTCTGCAGCTACCACTAGCGTCACGTCTGCAGCTATCACTAGCGTCACGTCTGCAGCTATCACTAGCGTCACGTCTGCAGCTACCACTAGCTTCACGTCTGCAGCTACCACTAGCGTCACGTCTACAGCTATCACTAGCGTCACGTCTGCAGCTACCACTAGCTTCACGTCTACAGCTACCACTAGCGTCACGTCTACAGCTATCACTAGGGTCACGTCTGCAGCTACCACTAGCGTCACGTCTACAGCTACCACTAGCTTCACGTCTGCAGCTATCACTAGCGTCACGTCTGCAGCTATCACTAGCGTCACGTCTGCAGCTATCACTAGCGTCACGTCTGCAGCTACCACTAGCGTCACGTCTACAGCTACCACTAGCTTCACGTCTGCAGCTATCACTAGCGTCACGTCTACAGCTATCACTAGCGTCACGTCTGCAGCTATCACTAGCGTCACGTCTGCAGCTACCACTAGCGTCACGTCTGCAGCTACCACTAGCGTCACGTCTGCAGCTACCACTAGCGTCACGTCTACAGCTACCACTAGCTTCACGTCTGCAGCTATCACTAGCGTCACGTCTGCAGCTATCACTAGCGTCACGTCTGCAGCTATCACTAGCGTCACGTCTGCAGCTACCACTAGCGTCACGTCTGCGGCTACCACTAGCGTCACGTCTACAGCTATCACTAGCGTCACGTCTGCAGCTACCACTAGCGTCACGTCTGCAGCTACCACTAGCGTCACGTCTGCAGCTACCACTAGCGTCACGTCTGCAGCTACCACTAGCGTCACGTCTGCAGCTATCACTAGCGTCACGTCTGCAGCTACCACTAGCGTCACGTCTACAGCTACCACTAGCTTCACGTCTACAGCTACCACTAGCGTCACGTCTGCAGCTACCACTAGCGTCACGTCTGCAGCTATCACTAGCGACACGACTACAGCTACCACTAGAGTCACGTCTACAGCTATCACTAGCGTCACGTCTGCAGCTATCACTAGCGTCACGTCTGCAGCTACCACTAGCGTCACGTCTGCAGCTATCACTAGCGTCACGTCTGCAGCTACCACAAGCGTCACGTCTGCAGCTATCACTAGCGTCACGTCTGCAGCTATCACTAGCGTCACGTCTACAGCTACCACTAGCGTCACGTCTGCAGCTACCACTAGCGTCACGTCTGCAGCTACCACTAGCGTCACGTCTGGAGCTACCACTAGCGTCACGTCTACAGCTACCACTAGCGTCACGTCTGCAGCTACCACTAGCGTCACGTCTACAGCTACCACTAGCGTCACGTCTGCAGCTACCACTAGCGTCACGTCTGCAGCTATCACTAGCGTCACGTCTGCAGCTATCACTAGCGTCACGTCTGCAGCTACCACTAGCGTCACGTCTGCAGCTACCACTAGCGTCACGTCTACAGCTATCACTAGCGTCACGTCTGCAGCTACCACTAGCTTCACGTCTACAGCTACCACTAGCGTCACGTCTACAGCTATCACTAGCGTCACGTCTGCAGCTATCACTAGCGTCACGTCTGCAGCTACCACTAGCGTCACGTCTGCAGCTACCACAAGCGTCACGTCTGCAGCTACCACTAGCGTCACGTCTGCAGCAACTCACGTTTCGCATCCGCCATGTTCATGAAGTGATCAAGTTGGGCGTCGTTGTGGTCCACGCCGAAATAACTCGCGGCCTCGGACCTATCCACTAACCCATCCGTGTTGGCGTCCAAAGTCTGAACCTCACGCCCAGTAAACTTTCTGTAGGAGTAGTTTAAGATTGCAATAATTGTACACTTTAGATTAAAGATGTTAAGTGTATTAAAGATATTTTAAAACAGTTCGTGCAAGAATTCTGAATATGAATAAGATCAATAAGTACACTTATGGGGACCATGAGGTACATGCTGAGTTAGCCAGGGTTCCAGACAACCGGGGTGCCGCTGAAGGCCATCAATGAAGTAAAGGTTATCAAGATTCTGCCGAACCTAAAAGTCTTAAAGGACCTATCGAGTCACGGATTTCGAGTTGAAGATAAAACAAAGTGAATGTATTCAACGAAAGAGAAGATATTTTATAACATAAGGCTAATTAATATCAAAGGCACAGGAACAAAATACTGATAATCAAATCCACAAACGAAACATTCCGCCGGGAAGAGGAAGTAAACAACAGTTCTAGACTCAAACAATGTCTCGAGGGTGTCACCGCACACACGGGGACAATGTTTGAAACACGTTCTTGGTGTCGCGACCTGATAAAGTTCGAGTGTTGGTGAAAATCATCTTTAACACGACAACAAGATCGGCATAACACGAGACTATGTAGTTGTATGATTTAAATAAAGACATTCACTTTAAATACCTGTAAAGACCACATCCAACCTTTATTCCAGTGTGATATGGTCTGAAATATGTTTTAGCCACGGTACCCAAGACTGGCTTGATGAACGGTTTCAGTGTCCGGAGAGGAATCCGGAAGCGCCGAACCCGGAAGCGCGGAACTCGGAAGCGGGGAACTCGGAAGCGGGGAACTCGGACCCGTATGCCCCAGCGTCTGCGTCCCCATCCATCCGTTCCCATGGCGACCAGGACAGCGGTCAAACATAGAAGAAACACCAGCTTCATTCTCACACTGAAAATGAGGTCAAATCCTGAGAAATGCTGTCATGGAGAAACCATGAGAATCTGTTGTTTCCGGAAGTAGGATCAACGAGACCCTCCATAATTTTGCATGCTGAGCTATAGTTGCGTCAGTCATAGTGACTTCAAGTTATCAGTGTGCATAGGAAACGTCTTCGTCCCAAGGAGTCTCCCCAGCCACTGGCCACTGTCATTATTCATAACTTAAATCATGCTTCCATTACTCCCTGTGCGGAGTTATACATCCAGTGTGACGGCCTTTAAGCCCTGTCACCTCGGTTCAAGCACTGCCACTCCGGTTAAAGCACTACTACTTCGGTTTAAGCACTGTCACTCCGGTTAAAGCACTGTCACCGCGGATCAAGCACTGTCACCTCGGTTCGAGCACTGCCACTTCGGTTGAAGCCCTGTCACCTCGGTTTAAGCACTGTCACATCGGCTTAAGCCCTGTCACGTCGGTTTAAGCACTGTCACCTCGGTTCAAGCACTGTAACCTCGGTTTAAGCACTGTCACTTCGGTTTAAGCCCTGTCACCTCGGTTTAAGCACTGTCACGTCGGTTTAACCACTGCAACCTCAGATTAACCACTGTCACCTCAGATTAACCACTGTCACCCCGGATTAACCACTGTCACCTCGGTTTAACCACTACCACCTCGGTTTAAACATTGTCACCTCGGATTAACCACTGTCACCTCGGATTGACCACTGACACCTCGGATTAACAACTGTCACCTCGAATTAACCACTGTCATCTCGGATTAACCACTGTCACCCCGGATTAAGCACTGTCACTGTTAAGAGACAGTCGTGACAGTTTGAATACTTCAGTCAGGAAACAGTCGCTACAGACACAAGACAGTCACAGCTGTAAGGAGACCGTCGTGACAGTTAGAATACAGTCAGAAAACAGTCGCTACAGACACAAGACAGTCACAGCTGTAGGGAGATCGTCGTGACAGTTAGAATACAGTCAGGAGACAGTCGCTACAGACACAAGACAGTCACAGCTGTAAGGAGACCGTCGTGACAGTTAGAATACAGTCAGAAAACAGTCGCTACAGACACAAGACAGTCACAGCTGTAGGGAGATCGTCGTGACAGTTAGAATACAGTCAGGAGACAGTCGCTACAGACACAAGACAGTCACGGCTGTAGGGAGACCGTCGTGACAGATAGAATACAGTCAGAAAACAGTCGCTTCAGACACAAGACACCACAGCTGTAAGGAGACCGTCGTGACAGATAGAATACAGTCAGAAAACAGTCGCTTCAGACACAAGACAGTCACAGCTGTAGGGAGACCGTCGTGACAGATAGAATACAGTCAGGAGACAGTCGCTACAGACACAAGACAGTCACAGCTGTAAGGAGACCGTCGTGACAGATAGAATACAGTCAGGAGACAGTCGCTACAGACACAAGACAGTCACAGCTGTAAGGAGACCGTCGTGACAGATAGAATACAGTCAGAAAACAGTCGCTACAGACACCAGACAGTCACAGCTGTAGGGAGACCGTCGTGACAGATAGAATACAGTCAGAAAACAGTCGCTACAGACACCAGACAGTCACAGCTGTAAGGAGACCGTCGTGACAGATAGAATACAGTCAGAAAACAGTCGCTACAGACACAAGACAGTCACAGCTGTAGGGAGACCGTCGTGACAGATAGAATACAGTCAGAAAACAGTCGCTTCAGACACAAGACAGTCACAGCTGTAGGGAGACCGTCGTGACAGATAGAATACTTCAGTAGGGAAATAGTCGCTTCAGACACAAGACACCACAGCTGTAGGGAAACCGTCGTGAAAGATAGAATACAGTCAGAAAACAGTCGCTTCAGACACAAGACAGTCACAGCTGTAGGGAGACCGTCGTGACAGATAGAATACAGTCAGGAGACAGTCGCTACAGACACAAGACAGTCACAGCTGTAGGGAGACCGTCGTGACAGATAGAATACAGTCAGAAAACAGTCGCTACAGACACAAGACAGTCACAGCTGTAGGGAGACCGTCGTGACAGATAGAATACAGTCAGGAGACAGTCGCTACAGACACAAGACAGTCACAGCTGTAAGGAGACCGTCGTGACAGATAGAATACAGTCAGGAGACAGTCGCTACAGACACAAGACAGTCACAGCTGTAAGGAGACCGTCGTGACAGATAGAATACAGTCAGAAAACAGTCGCTACAGACACCAGACAGTCACAGCTGTAGGGAGACCGTCGTGACAGATAGAATACAGTCAGAAAACAGTCGCTACAGACACCAGACAGTCACAGCTGTAAGGAGACCGTCGTGACAGATAGAATACAGTCAGAAAACAGTCGCTACAGACACAAGACAGTCACAGCTGTAGGGAGACCGTCGTGACAGATAGAATACAGTCAGAAAACAGTCGCTTCAGACACAAGACAGTCACAGCTGTAGGGAGACCGTCGTGACAGATAGAATACTTCAGTAGGGAAATAGTCGCTTCAGACACAAGACACCACAGCTGTAGGGAAACCGTCGTGAAAGATAGAATACAGTCAGAAAACAGTCGCTTCAGACACAAGACAGTCACAGCTGTAGGGAGACCGTCGTGACAGATAGAATACAGTCAGGAGACAGTCGCTACAGACACAAGACAGTCACAGCTGTAGGGAGACCGTCGTGACAGATAGAATACAGTCAGAAAACAGTCGCTACAGACACAAGACAGTCACAGCTGTAGGGAGACCGTCGTGACAGATAGAATACAGTCAAAAAACAGTCGCTTCAGACACAAGACAGTCACAGCTGTAGGGAGACCGTCGTGACAGATAGAATACTTCAGTAGGGGAAATAGTCGCTACAGACACAAGACACCACAGCTTGAGGGAAACCGTCGTGAAAGATAGAATACAGTCAGAAAACAGTCGCTTCAGACACAAGATAGTCACAGCTGTAGGGAGACCGTCGTGACAGATAGAATACAGTCAGGAGACAGTCGCTACAGACACAAGACAGTCACAGCTGTAGGGAGACCGTCGTGACAGATAGAATACAGTCAGAAAACAGTCGCTACAGACACAAGACAGTCACAGCTGTAGGGAGACCGTCGTGACAGATAGAATACTTCAGTAGGGAAATAGTCGCTACAGACAAGACAGCGAAAGCGTCTAGAATAAAGGTACGGTAGTTACAGCAGTAGGAGGACAGTCGAAACAGCTAGAAGACTGTGTCAGTGGTGCGAGTAAGGTTGACGTGAGTATTTCAACCGCATCAGTCGACACAATAATCATAGACCTACCTTTATCGGGATGTCTGGCTCTGAGCATTGTTTGATAATACTTTGGACTTTTAAATACTCGGGGTGTTAAAGTCGTGAGCGGAGGTTTGTGTGAAAACCCATTACACAGCGCCACATGTGTTCCTCATCCCGCTATGTGTGATGTCCCGGATGCAGGCTGGCGTGGTATAGATAACTGCACAACATGATACTGCAGCATAAATCTAGCACCTTCATGTTGATGTGCAAACAAGAGGCCGGTGTTCCGCCCCGCCGGCCATACACGGGCAGCCATGCTCCATATCAAACATCTGTATGACGACTGACTATTAGCGATAAACTGTCACATGTTATAGTCGGACAGTCAAACCAATATTTGTCTTTTCATTCACCTGATGAAGGGTCAAGAAGTAACTCTGAAACGTCCTTACGTCCACAGCGCTCCACAAATAGAGTCTTCAAGTTTATGTTAAATGGCTCGTTTCTTCATGTTGTTAAAGAATATGTTTACCTTGGTATTTTATTTACAAACACTGGTAGATTCTGTAAGGCAATAAAGAGACTGACAGATCAGGCATCTAGAGCAATGTAC